>NC_057935.1:19859489-20170203 GCF_018555375.3 Anguilla rostrata
AACCAGGCCTCACAGCTTCAGGTCTGGTGCATGAAACCAAGCCTCATAGCTTTGGGCCTGAGGTGTGGAACCAGGCCTCACAGCTTTGGGTCTGGGGCATGAAACCAGGCCTCAAAGCTTTGGGTCCAGAGCGTGGAAACAGACCTCATAGCTCTTGGCCTGAAATGTGGAACCAGGCCTCATAGCTCTTGGCCTGAAATGTGGAACCAGGCCTCACAGCTTTGGGTCTGGTGCGTGGAACCAGGCCTCACAGCTTTGGGTCCAGAGCGTGGAAACAGACCTCATAGCTCTTGGCCTGAAATGTGGAACCAGGCCTCATAGCTTTGGGTCTAGGGCATGGAACCAGGCCTCATAGCTTTAGGTCCAGAATGTGGAAACATGTCTCATAACTTTGGGTCTAGGGTGTGGAACCAGGCCTTACTTACAGTCCGATGTAGAGAATATTTGCATGAAGTAGGTTGACCAATCAAGCGCCAAGTCTGTTTCTGTCTTTAAATAAAATCTCTGAGGTTGATAAAGGTGTACAATATTATACTAGGTTGTATTTAAATTTAAACAAGAATTATATATTATAGGGTAAGCATACTTTTCTTAATGAATGTAGTGTTCAGTTAGCTCTGGCAAATATGAATTCTTCCAAGCAAAGATCAAGCACGACACTGACATTAGGGGGAAAAAAACTGGAATTCTTAAATTCCAACTGGATACAATAAACCAAATCTTTATTAATATAGAGGAATATGGTACCAGGTGAATATGATTTAGTAATTACAGTTGTTTATACTTCACATATTTACAGGAGAATCAGTATTTCTGATAAAAAATTAACCTGAAAGGGCAATGTGCAAGAGGAAAACTTGTTTAGAATTCAAATCAAAAGATAAATGAATGAGAAATAAAAAAATAAATACTTCAAATGTATTGAAATGAGGTGGTATACACAGAAAATAACTTGAACTTTCAACAGGCTTCATGCAAAACCAGTCAGCTGGGAAAATGAAAAATTACACGGAATTATATGCACACTGTCTTAATTAACGTATTGCTTTGTACGCGAATAATAATTAATGCAGAACAGACAACCTGCAATTTTCAGACCACCCTGTTTTCAGCTTCAATTTAAGAAGGTGTGATGACCTCATGACTTGGATGGTCTGGCACTAAGAACCATACTATTCGTCTGCCATGGCCCCGTGCAACATTTTGGTCGTTCATAAACCTCTTATCAACAGAAAATTTAATTATCAGGAACAGGCGAAAAGTGCTTATATTTGCAATTTACCAACGAGCATTATGATTTTATCATTTGGGGTTTCAATCCGACTTTATTAGCTCTTGAGTTATAAAACTCTGGCAGTACATAGAGCCGGAGGAGAGCTCTCAATGTGTGTTAAGAAACTAAAATGAAAAATGAAGGTTTTTACGAGGTTTTTGCACGATGCCAACAATATTCCGATCTTTACCGTTAATCATCACGAAGCTGCACTTTAGAACATCCATACGCAACCCCATCCAGTTAATCCCGTTAAATATTTCAACCGTATATGTACATCTCAATAGAAAACTGATCTTTATTTTAGAGGCATCCTTTTTTTAACTTAAACAAATGCCTTTGTTATCTGCCTTCAGTTATTCTCTCTAACCAAATAAAATCTGTTGAGACATTGCATGAACATCTACATTAAATGTGTGATTAGTGGCTAAAAAAATACAAACACAAAGATGAAGTTACTCGCTGGGGTGTTGGGCCTTTACAGTCTGTGCACACCCTGACATGGAGTCACCATCTGTGGTGGTGCATCAGGATGAGCAAATTTATTCATATTCAGTGCAATTGAGGACAGATCACGTGCTTTAGAGAATTGTGGGTGCATTATGTGTTAGAATGGGCAGCAGGTTAGGGAGCGGGGCTTGCCTCCAAAAGGTTTGATTCCCAGTTAGAACACTGCTGGTGTACTTGTCCTGAGTTGTTTCAGTATATATCCAGCTGTACATATGGGTACTATGTAAAAACACAAAGGTTGTGTAAATCGCTCCGAATGAGAGCATCTGCTAGATGACTGTGATGTAATGACATGTGCGTTTCTGAGGCACTTCATCTCTTTGTTTGCATAAAACTCACAGTCACTGAGCTATCCTATCCAACAATAACCCCTCTTACACAATTACTGAGGTCTACTCTAGCAGCCATGAATACCACAATTATAAACAACCAAGCTTGTCCATGACCAAGTGCATGCTGGGGTGTTTTTTATTTTTATTTATTAATGTATGTCTTACACCTGTGTGGTAGTCTCTGCTTTGCATACACTTGTCCCTAATTTACTTAATGTTCTCATTTTTTACACAGACCTTAGATACCTTAGATCTTCACTGTTTAATGTCCTTTTCTCCCATTTTTTCAGTTACTGTGTAGCGGCTTACACTGTGCCCCAGACACACTATCAGAGCAGCAGGGACGCCATCATTTAACAAACTCAACATCTCAAAGACCAAATATGAAATCCATAAAAGCTCAATGTGGACACGAATCCCTTTTAAATGAAAACTCTCCATTGGGGGCCCTGTCTATAGCCAATTATAGCTTCATATAAACAGTTGTCCATCAGTATAATAGATATTCCTGTGTGAGAAACATGAAAACAACAACAACAAAATATATCTCTCTTGAAAGGGTATGTCTGTCGCAGGAGAATTTAGTGATGTTTTATCAAGCAAAAGAAGAAAAAAACCCATGTTTATTTTTAGCTCATATAAAAATATCACTTCAAAAAGAACCAAAATAAAAAGAAAATGTTACGCACACAAAATTAAAAATAGACATACCTTAGTGAGGCTCCTTGGCATTGCACAGATGCAAAAAAAAGGGGAAAATATATGATATTGTGTAAATAGATAAACTCAAATAGCTCCTCAGGTACTCTGTGTTCCTCTTCTTCCTGCTATACTTTATAGCCACCTGCTGGGGAATTTCTCTACAGCTAAGTTATCAGCTTTGATTGATGTCAAACCCTGCAAAAACAGATACCTGCCTTTTCAAATCTCAACTATCTGTATTCCCATTGCATAAAAGTTTAATGCATTCAACAATGCAAAATGCTGGTGAAAATAAAATCGTAAAAAGATTCCTCAAAGACAAATGCAAAGTGTTTTTCTGGTTTGTGACAACAATAGCATATTAAGCAAGAGTAATACAATTGCCAGTGGGCATGGATGACTCATGCTTCAGAAAAAAGAATGGTTTCCTTTTTATATAAAACTCCACTGGCACAAGTCAGTACAAAAAAAGTTATACATTTAAATGTAAAATTTGAAAAATAAACAAATAAAATATAATAATATTCAGACCTGCATAATCATGAAACAAGTGCTCAAATTATGTTGAATTAGACCTCAGATTCATTAACTTGTGAATTAATTTCAAGCCAACTCAATCTAATTTATTTAAAAAATAAAATTTACAACTATTCAAAATTAATATTTTACAACACAATAATTGACACAGAGATGTGTGTGTGTGTGTGTGTCTGCGTGTAGGTGTGTGTCTGTTTGCGTGCGTGTATGTGGATGTATGTCTGTGTGCGCATGTGCGTGTGTGTGTGTGTGTGCGCATGTGCGTGTGCATGTGTGTGTGTGTTTGTGTGTGTGTGTATTAACATTAGCTCAATATAGTTGTGATTGACTCCAGGCCCTGCTTAGCACTTTATACAAACCAGCAAACCAGCCAGCTAACCTTTTTCCTCTCTCATTTTCCGTCTGTTTCCGAGTGTTCTGAGCCACCTTGTTCCACCTGCCACTGTCGAGTAGCAGATATCTTTGTGATGACAGTTCCATGTATGGCCTCAGGTAAAATCTCCTCATTAGAATATGTGACTGACGCAATGTGTGTCTGGAACTTTTCATTTAGGGACAGAGGTACTGTACAAGTCCTGTACTGGTTCATGCATGATTGCTATTGCCAGATGCATGAAGACTTAAAGAGTTCAGGATTGCTTATATTTGTACCCAACTGTCTGTTTTGGTCCCTGCTATAGCAATGTGTAATTAAAATCAGTTTACATTAAATATTTTAAACCAAACAGATGGTTAGTATGGCTGAATCATTTAAATTGCAATTTACATTTTAGTCATTTTGCAGACTCTTTCAGAAAATAAATAAATAAAATCAGTAACACTTTACAATACTAGTACACAAGTAAGCATTTACAAATATTTAAATTATAACGAATACATAAATCATGATGAATGAAGACAAAGGATAATGCTCAACACATCAAGAACTCATGAAGTGCCTACTGTACCTGAGCACCCAGCCAAGTTTGTTTGTTTGACTCCCTGTTAACATATGCTGTTAATTGCTACTCTTAATTAATAGTCTCTTATGGACCTAATCAAATGGGGTATGTGGAGTAAAATAAAAGGTATAAACCAACATTGTCCATCTGGTGACAGGGATAAACAACTGGCACTACCTTATGTCAGTTGCACAGGCCCATATGACAACGTAAGTAGACCTTAATGCAGTATTCCAGAATAACAGGATGGCTGAGTTCAGTCAAGGTCTACACTTACCCTAATAATGACCCAGAGGGTGAATGGAAATAGAGCAATTTTGGTATGTATACGCCTTTGATGAAAGGGCTGAAGTGAATGGTGTGCTACCCTCCACATGGCACTGCAGCGTACAGTTGGTAGCTGGGCAGGCAACCTCTAATATGCAAAATAGGTCTGCTGGGAGCACTTAGCCCCACTCACACTGTCTGCAGGCACCATCATACCAGGGCTGCACAATGCAGTGGCGGTACTCATTCTTTGCCCTTATTCAAAGTTTGTTTTTAATCGAATGGGTATCAGTTCACAGGTATCAGTCGGATAGTCTATTGCAGCCACCATACCTTAGCAAACAGCTGGCATATGTTAGTGGATAGCTGCAGACCTCAGCCACCCCCCCCCATCCCCCACCCCACCAACCCCCCCAACTTCCCCCCATCACTCCGCGTGCAATTACTATGAACCACCCCCCCTCCGTGATCCCTATCCGCAATTTGTCATCCCTTAATTTTACACCACATAGTCCATTTGATTATGTCTACAAGAGACTGTTAATTAATGCATTAATTCATAGTAGTAATTAACACCATATGTTAAGAGGGAATCAATATGCAACAATGGGAATTTTTAATGATCATTCATACTGTAAATGACTCTGGTGGGTGCTTCATTAGTTTTTGATGTGTTAAGCATTGGTTTGTACCTTCATTCATCATGATTTCTGCATTAATTCATCATGATTTCCAATACTTATTTGTGTCCAGTATTGTAAAATGTTACCAAAAAATCAACAAGCAAAAGTAAAACACCCTAAGAGCTAGAGATATGTATAGTTACAATCATAAAAGTCAAACAATAAAGGTGCATGCCTCAAAACATGTGAAAACATATATCAGATCTATGTGATAATAATGATAATAATAATAATAATAATAATAATAATAATAATAATAATAATGTCTTAATTATATGTCTGTTCTCAAAACTTTCAAAAAAAAAAAAAACAGGCTTAAGGATGTGAATAATATACTTTTTGAAAGTCAAAACAATAGGAACTGTGCTTCAAATTGTTATTAATTGTTCATCTGTTTGTATATCATAAATTATATTAACCAATATGACAGATAATTCAGTAGTGTGATTATTACAGTTTTACAGTTATACCTCTTAAAAACACATTTGGTTCTTGGTGTATTGTATTTAAAATGCTCTTTGGCAGCTTTATTGCAATGCTGTCTTGCTTTTTTTCCTTCTTGATTTTGTAAAAGTAGCCTACTGACATATTTTGAGTTTCTATTTCAAGTACATTTAAAAATGCATGGCAATGTGGCGTTTTGTTCTCTTTTGTTGTCTTTCAATCTAAGTTTCACCGTATAACTTAGCCAGTGTGTTTAGGAGATGGAAGAGTGTACAAACCAGGTTGCTTCACAGTCTCCAGTGATGATACTGTACAGGCTATCTTTAATTTTGTGTTAAACAGTAATTGTGCATATAATTATTTTATTATTGATTCACACTCATTTCTATATTTGCATTGTTGATTATGAAATCGATAGTTCTATTGTATCAGTATATTTGTTTTCATTTAATTTTACTTTCTTATTATTTATTTCCATCTTGGCTAAAGTGTTTGTATATTAGAAGACACACTTGCTGATAAGACTCAATCTTGGATTTGTCTGCGTGCCGAAAATGTGTGCAGTCGTTCAGTAAAGCTGCCTAAAAGATAATCCGTCTCCATCCGGTTTCCCTTCACGCTGGAGAGTTATCCATCACCAAATGCGAACCCCCAAGTTCACAATACAGAAGCTTTTCTACACAGAGACACCTCTGCAGCCTTCACTTCTCTCAGCTCTTCCCCTTGGTGTGCGAGTGACATTAGCTGACAAGCCAAGCTCTCGTTCAGATTAAGCCAGTAGCAGTCAGTGAGCTGTTAGCAGCTCAGACTCTCTTCGGTAGCTATAGATCTACTTTATAAATATATGCCTGTCGTCTGTTCCCTTTTTTCTATCTAGAAGGCTAAAAACAATCCATTCAAATTTTTACAAGTTTACCATCGCTAATATTGTCATTAGGGAGACTGTCCTTGCCACAGTGGCAGTGTCTAGAGAGAGTCAGTTGACTGTGTGGTAATGTAGCGGTGATTACAGGATAAGTGACAAATCTCTGACACTGCTACGTCCTGTAATCCACCTGCGTTACAATAACCAGGCGTACACTAACACTAAGCCACTTCAATAATAACTATAACTTCAAAGAAGACCCAGTTGAGCACAGTAGTATGTAAAAAGACAAGCGGGTATTTAATGTACAGCAAAGAAAATATAGTGATTTAATTCAGTGTGTTAGCAGCTTTGTGCCAAAGCAAATTACTTCCTGGACGATCAGTGGTCAGAGTGGGTGTGGGTGCCATGAGTTCATATTTAAATGACATTAAATATGGGTAGATATGAAGTTCAGAATAAAAGCTTATAACTTTATAACACAGCAAATAAGATCAACTACAAAAACCTGAAGTAGTCTGCTTTTGAATTACATTACATTACATTACATTCATTTGGCAGACGCTTTTATCCAAAGCGACGTACAAGAAGTGCATTTTCATGATCGTAGACAACTGCTGAACACGGGTTCAGTAAGGTACAATTACTTATTTTGTACAGCTATTTCTAGCTGAGAACAATGAACACTATCCTGGTCTAACATCTGCAAAGCCAAACTAGGCAGAAGATTAAGCTAGAGTATTAGGACAAATACAATTTACCAAGAAGTGCAGGGATGGGGCAACATGTAACAAGTGACAAGGAAAAAAGGGTATTTTTTATTTTATTTTTTATTTTTTTTATATGTATATATATATATATATATACACAGCATGGTGGTGGTTATTCTAGGTATAGTCTGAAGAGATGAGTCTTCAGGCCACGGCGGAAGATGGATAGTGAGGGGGAGGTTCGGAGAGGGACGGGGAGTTCGTTCCACCACTGGGGAGCTAGGGTGGAGAAGCTCTGTGATCCCTTTGGGCGGGTGGGAGGGGTTACAAGACGCCCTGCTGCTGCAGAGCGGAGTGGTCGAGCAGGCACATAGAATTGAGTCATGTCCTGCAAGTAGATGGGGGCTGTCCTGTTGGCGGCAGTGTAGGCAAGGGTCAGAATTCTGCCGGTTGTGCAAGATTTAATTAGAAACAATCATTTTTAAATTCATTTTGCTAAGACAAAGAAGAAAAGCTGTATCAGAAAAAAAAAACATAAACAAATAATTACATAAATAAATAAATAACTGCTGGCATTTATGTAATTTATGATATTCAGTGCAACAGCTAGATAAAAAAATGTATATACATGGCTTTCCTATCTTATTGTATTACCTTATTGTACTGACTTTCTCTATCTTCCAATTCAGTCAAATTAAACAGAACTTAGATGTGATTGCACAAGGGAAAGCACTTGGGCAAACATATCTAACTTCCTTTGTGGACCCATCATTTTGAAGTAATTTTGAGACTTAAAAAACAAAGAGATACTCTATGTATTCATTAACAGGGTTCCCTCCTGTCGACTCTCTGTGTAACCCTTGCCAGTACTATTAAACAAGGACAAAGTCAACTCTAAAAGGGCAACTTTGCCCAAAATGTCACACTGAATACAAAGTTTGGTGTCCTTGCCTTATTATTAAGACTGTGAGTTTCACATTTTTGAGAAATGTTCCTTTTCTTCCAGAAGAATTTCAACCCTTCACAGTTTGAAACTTTTCTCACTTTAAGCATGTGGCATTGCCACCCTCTAAATTTTGACTCCTGCCATACACTTGACCTTGTGCTGAACCTATAAGCCTGAGTCTATGTATTTTTTATAATGGTATTCCTTAAAATGCCTTACAGGTATGTCTCGAGCCCTCGGGAAGCACTGTGAAACTGGTCTCCCCATGTCTACTAATTAACTAAGGTTATTGCAGTGATGGCATGGAGTTAGGACCAGCTTGACAGTAGGGCACCTTAGTGCAGGAATGGATTATCCTGGTCCCAGAGTGTGAATGATGGCTCTGCTCTTTGTTCAGCCCGAACATAATTACAGTCTGATGAAGTAAGTATCTTGATGACTGAATGGAGAAACTCTTGAGTACCTCCATTACATGGATATTTGCATTCAAAAAGGCTGACAATTACATTAATCCACTTTTGTGGTTTGGGGTTTGAATGGAGCATTCATCCAGGAACATCTGACACACTCAAGAACTAGGGTTGCCTACACTTGTTTTAACATATCAAGTGTGGGCTGTAACACTTGCAAAATAGCAAAATATAGTGTTTAAAGGTAAGAAAGCACTATTTTCAAACTGAATTTGTATATAGAAGGTCATGTGAAGGAATGGGTTCTGGGCTTGTATGGTGGTTAGAAGAGCAGACTTTTCAGGATCAGCCTGAAATGAAGCGAGGACACTATGCAAGGACTTAAAATAATCTTATATATTTAAAGCCAGCCATTAAAATGAACGGCAAAGAATTTTCCATGATGGATATCATTAAAGACAAGGACATGTTCAATGTTAGAAAAAAATGTAGAAGTCACCCATACGGTCACCTCTCCGCACCTTCACACGACATTGTTGGTGCCCCATTGGGCACACGTTAGTCGTGGGCGGAGGCAATTTGTGGTTCCCGCTCAATCAGAGTCAATTATTTTAAGCTCATTGTGGCTCCATGCATGACTGACCAGCCCCAGCCAGCATAAGGCCTTCCCCCACTGGGGCTGAGCCCCATTAGGTAGGGGAAACAGTCTGATCAGAGGGGGAATATAAAGGGCTATTTGCCCTCTGTGATTTTGCCCTTTCCCCCTTTCCTAAGGGGGAGGAGAGGGGGGGGCACGTTTAGTGATGAATGAACCATGCTGGCCTTTCCGTCACCGTGGCGACGTACCCCAGGCCTCAGTGTTAAGGGGGTGTAACTCCATCAGGGTGCTTCATATTTCAAGAAGGCAAACCCTAGCTGGGGCTGGCTGAGTAATCTGATGAGTGGAAGAGAGGATGCTGTGATTCAGAATATGCAGGTGTGCCTCACATGTTAATGATCAGCTCAGAATAGACTGGGAGAACTGAATAATGCCTAAGTTAAACAGGAGATTTCTTCCTCTCACAAAACCCCACCCCACCCCCCCTCCACTTCTCTCTCTCCTCCCTCCTCCCAACTCCCCTACATCCTCTATACATCACCCTCATATCTAAATGGGTCACCCTCTACCTCCCCTGTTGCTGGGTTATGCTATAAAGGGGAATCAACACATTCATCATTGTATTCACAACGGCTTGTTTACTGACACACCCAGTGCTGGAATAATGCCAGTTTCACTGACCATATTTCTTTCACCAGAAATATTGCTTTAAATTTCGAGATTACATGTCAAAGCAAATACATGCAAAAAGATGTATTTTACCATTCATAAACCAAGAGCTTCTATAACATCACCACACTATGGTAAGTAATAAACCACACAATGTCTTTCAATTCAGAGTTAGGGGCAGTTGTATATTAAATTCAGGCCGAGGAGTCAAATCAAAAACTAGGAAAACCTGTGACCCAAAAGATTGTAAATGCTTATTTCTGATTAGCAGTTCTAAGCATTGTTCAGTTGTCTAGTAACAGCTCTGAATCAAAAACAATAAAACAGAAAATGCATATTTACATGCAGAGAACAAGAAGAAGTGGAAACAGCAGGATGAGTCATGTATTAGGTTGTTGGGTCACATTGTGTAGCCAGTGCAACCCATAAGTACCAACTCTACCAACATCTAGAATTCTGTTGGGGGAATACTACACCACTCTTCGTATCCTTCCAACTCTCTCCCTCTATACGTATGTAAATATGAACATGCATACCATACAGAATATGAATTAAACATAGTGGTAGAGATGGTAAAATTCTCTGTGTGAACAGTTTTTTGCTGCTATCATGTTTCTACCTTGTTGGAAAAGTACAGTCTGCTGGTTTTAATATTATCTTAAATACATGCAGCAAATTTATTTTGGTACTATTTTCCGCACAAGCAGCCTTATTAGATCAAATACAATATTTGGAAAGCAAATATTGTAATGCAATTTACGCAACCTTCCTTCCAACATTTGTCATCCTTACTGTAAAACTGTAATTTCGGGCTATGTCTGGCTGAGAGTAAATATTCCTATATCCCTGCCTCTTGTGTGTTTGTTTCATGTCATTTTCAAAAACTTTGGTTTATTTTTCTCTTCTAAACTCATTTCTGCCCCGCTTTCCTCCCTGAAGTGTAAAACAAGCTTGGCCGTTTTATACATTTGGGGCGAAGGACAGATGGCACTATACGTGCGCTGTCCCGGCCTCGGGGTCTCGTGGAGTGCACAGCGTGCGCAGTGTGCATCAGAATGTGAAACACATGGAAATATTTGGCCGTCATCTCGAGGGCACTACATTTGGCCTGCTATGTTTATCTGTCCGCCTGTCCAGCGCGGCGAAATGATATGAGGCACAGTAAGGACATTTTACTCACAAGAGGAAAAGGACAAACATGTTCGTTTTATATTGACGTAAAACGGCAACGCAAGTATAATGAAGCACCAAACTGGTACTTCCATGTTGTGAGCATGACTCTAAACATAAATAAGCACGGCAGCTACTGTTATTTCAGTGTATGAATATGCATGAATTAATTCATTCAACCAACACCTGCCCTTAATGCTGATCCACAAGTACAGTTGTAACTACTATAATTTAAATCTAATTATTTTTCATTAATTCTGGTGATTACTGAGCTCGCCAAACTATGTTTGTGAAGAAAAAAAAATCAACTCTTGCAATGTACTGTCAGACAAATCCTCCTTAAATGCACAAATAAAAACTAACAAATAGAGACAAATGTTACTTTATTCCTTCACAAACACAGCTTGGTGAACTAATTTTGGCAATTGATCAACTGGCTAAACTGTGTTTGAGAAGACAGTTGCATTTAATTGTGAGTCAAATTTACTAACATATGTTGATTGAATCTGGGCTAAATCTATGGACAAATTTTGACTGAATACAGGCCATGGTCTTAAACAAGGCTAGGGAAACTCTTTAGGCGTATGACCTGTGGAGGTATAAAATTCATGCATGAGCTAACACAGATGTGTTTTACATTTAAAACAAAATCTTTCTTTCTAAATGTGATTCTTGCATTGTTAACAGCCCTGCAGTTAAAAAAGTCATCGTTGCTGCAATGTTCGATCTGAAGTGCTTCATTTACAGATTTACTGAATGTCAGTACATACTGATCGGCCAAAGCCTGACAGACGATAGACACAAGATTAGACGCCTGCCTGCAATGCAAAAAAAAAAAAAAAACTAGATATAGTACAGACCTGTGCCAATTAAATGAATCACAGTTAATTTAGAAGGCCAGGTTGAGGAAACTACTAATGCATAAAATCACATCCATGCTTAACAAAGCCATAGGTGCTGAGGAACTGGGTGGTGAGTTTACTGTATTATTTAATTTTAAAAATATCTGGCCACTTGCTGAATGTACTGAGGAAATCCAGAAATATGTCTGACATCTTCACACGAACTTCGACAGTGATGTTTACATTCGGGAAATAAATTGCCTGACTTTAATGGTTTTGATAAATTCCCATGCTCTGCACAGGATTTCCCTCTCATTCACGCTGGGACCCCTTGTGGAGACACTGGCAGTCTAATACAGTGAGGTGAGGTAAAAGATAAGAAGTGTATTACTACTGAACAGTCCCTCCCTCCCTTCCATAGCTGAAACCCCCCAGTACCCCTTCCCCCCAGATACAATGCCACCGGCAGTAACCGATTGGATGAGGCAGAATAATGACAAAGACCTCTTCAGATCTAGAGAATCCATTCTATACCCAATACCTGTGTCTCTGGAGGACTTCCACTGACATTCATTTGATATTATGCATATATGTCAAACAGAACCCCTGCCTTTTGGCTTTTTATCTCTCTCTCTCTCCCTCCTTCTGTCTCACTGTGCCATTTATTTGGATCATGTGTTTGTATAATGACCATTTCTAACTTACAGATTCTGTAGAGTGGTTTGTGTTCAATCTGAAACCTATTTCAATCATGCATATTTATTATATCTGCCAGGCGATAACGTGCTATATTGAACTAAATATTTAGTTCAATATAGCACGTTAATTGGCATGTGCAGTTATTTGGATTATCATCAGATAATGGGGGTGATACTAACATTTATGATAACATGTTAATGAGAACATATGTTAGCGGGTAGCGATGCATATTAAGACCCAGCAATTCATTTTTGTCCCATATAGTGGACACAAATCTCTAGTCTTAATCTGAAAAACCATATATTCTCCTAAACTGACACCTAAACTACAAGGATCAAAATAAATAATATTTCAGAAAATATTTTCACTGCAATGTTTTTATTTTCATTTTTATTTATTTATTTATTTATTTTTTATCACCCTAGACACTTGTATTATGTCAAAAACTTGAAATACTTAAGCTTCTGTTCTGCTGGGTCTCAGGAGGTTAGGAAGTAATCGTGGGTGAGATCAAGGAACCTGGACCCACGAGAACAGAGAGAAAGGGATTCTGACAAAAGATACACCTTTTAAACATCAGCTTCCATATTGCTTGTAAGATGACTGCCAACAAAGAACAACCGCAAGAGCTTTTTGATCTCCTGAAAATCTTTCCTGGTTGCGACCATGCTGTGATGTTCCTGAAAAAAAAACAAAAAAACAAAGAATAAATCTGTATTATCCTATTGTCTCCATGAATCAAGGACAAGATGTCCCCCACAAACGAATGATTGGAGGAACATAGGCACAAGGCCTGGTCAAAGCTCTTTAAACCTGACATGTTTTTCCAAGAAAAATATGGGTCACCTGACAGGTTATCAAAATCATGTCATTTTCCATTTAATCCCTCATGCCAAGCTTGTCAACAGGGAAGTACTGGCAGTCCCAGCTTTAAGAATCTTTAAAATCTCTACCTGTACATAACACAACTCATATCAGGAGTCTAACAAAGTAAGGTAAACTACAGGAAATGTATTCATGCTTCAAGTGCTGTATGAATCATTTGAAAAGGAAATGATACATTGTTTTGGGAAAGCAGTCATGGTGCAACGTGGTGCAATGTCTGGTTCTGAAAGCCCCCCTTGATAAAGCCTGACAGTATTTTCCCTATTGCTGTTGGACTATTTCCCCCCCACTCACACAGAAGAGAATTCACTTCTGAAACATTCATTTTGAAACTTTTTTTTTTTTACTCATTTCCATAAATGAAGCAACTACAAGAAGTTTTGTAACAACAACTCCTTCCTTGAAGTTTTTTTTTTTTTTCAACCTATCATTTTGGTTGGAGGGTTGTTTACTCAAATTCAGATCAAAAATAACATTGCACCTCGGTGTGAAGACAGTTGGGTGGGAGATGTTCAGTAGTAGTAATGATTACTACATTTATTGTGCTATCCACATAGATGTCAAGACATCATTATGTTCATAAAATTTGATGAATGGCATTGCAAATACAGATTTTGTCTTTTGTCTGAAACACAATCCATGTGCCACAGTGGGGACAACCTAATGACCATTTGTAAAAATGAAACCACATCAATCAAAAAGTGTCCCATTAATCATAACTTGGTGATGTTCAATAAAGCCTCTGCTGGGAGTGAGGTGGGTCTGTGTGGACTGGGGTAGGAAAGGGGGTAAGGCACATCTGGGTCTGGGTGGTGAGGGGGGATGCAAGTGGTCCTGGGTGGAGGACGTATGACACATTCCGATATTTCATTAGCTTCAGTCATTGTGCCTTCAAACCACCATGATTACATTTAATAAATATGGCCATTCAGCCCAATGGTGAGCTTCGATGGGCTGAATGGTCTGTTCTAGCTATTATGTGGTTTCAAGTTCTTATGTCCCTATCCTAGCAGCATACAATTTTGTTGCTTGAGATTGACCTTGTTGCTGGTCTTTTGTTGTCCGTTTTTTAGAGTGGGCAAATAATAATTTTGGTGCACATCATGTGCTGCCGTAAGACCAAGGATAATCACTTGCAGGAAAAGCCAACCTAATTAGAACTTCTGACAAATCCCACACCACGTAATTGAACCCTCAGTGGGAAACAGGTGTGTGTGTGTGTGTGTGTGTGTGTGTGGTTCAATATTGCACAATACCTTCGACATTATACTCACTGTGCAGAACAGTACACATCCTACAGTTACCATGGCATCAGTCTCCATGCTCTTCTGGAGTGTACTAACTCTTGTCAAAATATACCTTCTGATTGTTCAATGTTAATTTGTATTTATACAGACGTGGAATTATCGGCCGAGGTTAATTACTTGTCCCTGCCATAATCTAATTAACTAATACAAACAGTTTTGTTCATTAAATCTACCTGTGTAGACAACATAACTGAGATGACCACAGATAACCGGCAGAAATTACATTACATGGATAGACTTTGTGGCAGTTTATTTTTGAAATTGTAAATGCCATGCAGTGTCAAACCTCAGACAAGCTCCTCACACTGGGAATTATGACTGGTTGATAGCGGCTGGACATTGCTATCTTTGGGTTCAGGCGAGGAAGCACAGTATAGTGCTCTGAGTTGTCAATGCGCATCAGTACTGGAGGTCATCTCCTGTCAAAATATTGACCTGTTGAGTATTTTCTGGTCAGGGTGCCTGTGGAATTTTTTTTTACATTTTTCTGAGGGGACTCAAAAAGGTCTCCTGTCTGAAGAATGAGTTCCAAATGTCTCTCTCTCTCTGTCTGTCTGTCTCTGTCTTTGCCCCCACCACCCTCTCTTGCTCAAACTCAAATGGTGAATTGTCGGCATGGTTCCAATAAAACATTACCCTCACCCACTCTGTACTAGGGAAATTAAGCAAAAAAACAAAACTGCACATATAAATAATACAAGCTGTGTTGGCTGGCTTCTCTTCTGATCTGTGGAGAGATGTTGGTTTGGTCTGTCGCCTTCCCGCGACACTGTTTCCCTACAAATTTACCCTATGCTTTTCACAATTTCTCTTTGTGTGTGTGTGTGTGTGTGTGTGTGTGTGTGTGTGTGTGGAGGGCCCAATTCTCACAGTCCAATTTTCCCCTAGTCCAGTTCTAGGCATGCTACTGCAGTAGCATCATTCTAAGGCAAACCTACATATCTGTTAGTGAGTGTATGAGTCCTTTCTCAGTGGGGGGTTTAACAAGTCAGCCCCACAACTTCAATTTTCCACAGAGCTAAAGGACAGTGCAGCAAGGACTCTCACCTTAGCATGGACACCCAGCGTGCTGCACAGCTGATCCAGCCAATGGAGGAACACTATTATAGGTGCAATTTAGAACCCGGGTCAGTTCTTGTGTTATGATAAAGACAGTGACATTCTGCTCACGGTGACAGGGTTTGTGTGGTCAGTGACCTTTTGCACTCTTGGGCTGAAATGGCACAGCTTGTCTCAAGAAGCTGCCAACAACTTATGAGTAGTGCTGGTAACAAGCTTGGCTCAACTGCAGGCTTGGCAGCTAATTTTCACAGACTATTCCTGCTCGGATTCAAGTGAGATGCACATATTAACTTAGCTAAGCGAACTAATATTGGTGTTATTAACTAACTATGCTAACATAGCTAAGCTAAGAAATTTAAATTAAGTGCCCCACGTATATACAAATGTGTAAACATGTTCTTCGAAATGTCTGCTATGGTCGTATAGAACTCGCCAATCACTATTCAATAATTTATCTCTTGTGAAACTGACTGGGGAGAACTAGCTGGTATTTGTGGTATGTCAAAATGTTTAGACTCATAATAAAACTGAAACTGAAATCTAAAATCAAAAAATATCTTCAGATCAAATTTGATCAATGTTAAACTACCGTTGAAATGTTAGGCACTAAGCTAGTAGTAATAGGATGCCATGATGGCTGAGGGGTGGCAGATCTGTAAGTTATTAATCTAGGTAGCTAGGTAATAGAAACATGGGCTCTCTGATGACAGCACTGATGTAATTTTTAATTTATTTTTGTTATAGTCTGACCACTGTTTTGCTTGTCAACGGCGGACACGAGTTTCAACCGTCGGGCATCCTCTGTCATCGGGGACGACAGTCAAGCGGAACGCCCCGGGTACGTTAAGCGGGGGCGACAAAGGCACTGAGTTTCTGCCACTCCTGCTGCCTAATTGGCCAGTGGCTGACGTTTCTGTCCACGCACGCTCCGCAGAAGCTGGGCCTTGCCTGCCCTGTCAGATGCTTTGACGACAAAAGTCACTCTTCTCTCCTGGTCTCGCTCCAGAAAGCTGTTGCTCAGCTCCATCGTCAATCTGACTGAATGGGATTATGGGATGTCGGTTTCATGGTTCGCAGGTCAGACCTCGGTGCCCGTGTGTCCAGGGCACCAGCCGGCTCGTTCTTTCTAAAATACCAGTTGAGTGACCGGTCTCTTTCTTGGAAAGGATGGGAACCAGTGCTCCCACAATGGAAAGAGAATCCAACTTCTTTGTCATAAAAACAGACAGACTTGACTTAACCTGCTGATCAACAGAAGGTGTACCAAGAAAGGGTACTAGATTCACCACAGGACAGCATTGTTCAATGCCTCTACTGTTGGAAAATTTAAACTGTTCCCGGAAAGCTGATTCATGGGCTGCATCCCAAATCACTCCTTATTCCCTATATAGTGCACTACTCTTGGAATCAGCCATTTTGTAGTGTGTCCCATCTGAGAAACTAAATTGTAGCACACTATATAGTGAACTACTTCCGCCCCACAATGCACTGCAAATTGTAGGGTACAAGCTATGTACACTATCTGGAAGCCCAACATCCCACATTACACTGCGGTAGGGCTGTACGATTTTTTTCAACAAAGATAGCGGTTGGAAAAAGCGAGTGGTAGCTACTTGTATAAATGCAAGTTGTCCATAGTTATGTCAAATCATGAATAATATTTGCATATTTGATACAAAAAAGTCACCAGTTTTCATTAGAGTGCCAAGTGTAACGTTAACGCTTTTTCTCCAGAGAGCTGCTTGCTAGCTAAGAAGCTAGCTAATCTCGGTAGCAGTGCAACTCAAGCAAAACATCATTATTGGTCCCTGATAAAATATTTTTGAACAGTACATTGCTATACATTTGGTCGATGCCAATATTAATGAATATTTAACCGAGAATTTCATATATACACGTAAAGATTACGTTCAAAAAATATTTTATCAGGGACCAAAGACAACGTCGCTTTCTCGCCACATCAATAACGAACGCAATTTCCGTTATTGTGCGACAGATATTCAAAAGATAGTAACGGCGCAGGATGATGACAACAGTTTCCCAAAGCAAACGTTCGTTGTCCCGCTCACTCCCTGTGTAGTGTGCTACATATTTCCCACTATATAGGGAATAGTGATTGACTGAACAAGTGAGTCATTTGGGACACAGCCATGCACACACAACACATTTCCACACTTCACACAACCTCACATTCTTCCACAGTCTGTCAAGCATATGTGTGCACTTACTGTACATGCTAGCACATGTGTATGTACACATCATATGTATGTGTTCATGTGATAAAGTCAACATGGTTTGGCCTTATGAATGTATACCTTAAAGCAACCTCATATATTGTTTCCTTTTTTGTCGTTTGCTTGTGTGCAACTTTATGCAACAAGGGTTATTATTAAACCACAGAAATAACCCCGGGACATGTATATCGCTGTTTACATTTATTTTTCCCCACTAAAAAAGGTGAACATGATAAGTGGTGCATATTCATTTGCTCCTTATTGATATTCATCAGTTTCGAAATCATTCACTTCACATGTCCAAGTGCTTCTGACTGAGAGGCGATCTAGAGCTCATGCAAAAGGGCACGTGTGCATTCACAAAAAGAAAATAGTGTGTGTGTGTATACGTGTGTGCGTGTGAATGTTTATTATATAAGGGAAAAATTATGCTCAGATCTTACATTACATTCATATAGTAGATGTTCTTATGCATTGTATATAGCATATTATTATTATTATTATTATTATTATTATTTATTATTTTTTTTATTTTTTATTTTTTATTTATTATTATTATTATTACTATTATTATTATTATTATTATTATTATTATTATTATTATTATTATTTTGGTCTCTGGGCAACACAGATTATTCTGTGCACTCCTTGACATGAGATTTCTTCCACACTACCCCTCATCTTTATGAATAATGGAAACAGTATTTACAGAAGAGTACTAAATCAATATGTCAGAACCATATGCTTCATTTTTTGATGAATTGCAAAAATACTGATTCATAGTATTAACTATTATTATTGTCCATCCCCAACCATCTGTCATTCCCTTAAGCGAAAATAAAATATCCTAAAAAATGATAAAGAATAAAGGCCAGTTAGCATTCATAAAGACAAATGCTTCCTGTTTGATTTTTGGAGTTATCTCCTGCCTATGGACCTCACAAAACAATTTATTTTAGCTGTAATCAGCCTATTTCTTTAGAAAAGGTTTCTTGAAGTTATATTTAAGATGACATGACAGTAAAAGAACTTGTGAAATTAAATGCCTACATATGCCAAAGGACATCTTGGGTATGAAATTCAGTTACATTCAGACAGATTATTTTGACTAGTGAAAGTGATGGCTTGTTTTATATGGAATACATATTCAGCTTTTCAAAAGCATTGAGACAAACTGACTTCATTAGCTATCCATTATTGATTTGAAAGTGGGTTTGTGGCCATGTAAATGTCCCAGGCCATGTTACTCTTCCCTGAGAGAGGCTATACCAATAATGTGCAGTTATCAGACTGATTTAAACGTGTCGTCCATGGAAACCAGCAAAATGCAGTCTTTTAGGAAGAAAAATAGAAGGAAAAATACACGTGATGTTCTGGTGGAGAACTCTCTGGTGGAAATAATTAACACCAAGAAGCTTCTTTCAATTTTCTTCTTCATTTTGTTCTTTCTTCTTTTGATTCAATGAATCTCATTTGTCAGTGTAGCTGATCTAAACAATAGAAATAAGGAGTCAACAACTGTTCACCTAGAACCTAGGTAAGAATGCATGTCATATTGAAATACATCTGTAAGAAGACCACACTGGAGCTGAACCCCCTAACACCCCCCACGCACCCCTCATTTCATTAAATGCAATTTAATTCCAATAATTATTTAAAACAAGTGTGTAATGGAGGTTGAAGGAACCTAAGAAATTGGAATCTACTAAGCTCTATACAAAAGCATGCATTAAGCTTTGATGAAGACACATTGTACAGTCATTTGCTAACATGCTAACATTGCACCATGCTAAAGCCTGATTTATACTTCTGCGTTGAATCTACGCTGTAGGTACGGCGTAGCCGCGTTCCCTACGCCATAGCCTGACATGCACCTCTCCAGAAATGTAACTACACGTCGTGGCGACGCAGACCGCAACAACTGTGATTGGTCCGCTTGGTAGCATCGCATTTCCTCCTACGCATTTCCAACTAGCGTTTTGATGGTGTATTGCAGAGCAACGCAGACAGACTAGCGCACAAGTATTTAATGCTCACAACGGCGTAGGCCACTTGCGTAGGCTACGGCGTAGGCTCTACGTAGATTCAATGCAGAAGTATAAATCAGGCTTAACATTGCTTCATCGATAGCATGCTAAAATTGCCAATATCTTGTGTGCATGTGTCATTTGTTTCAAATGAACGAATGAAATCCAACGAATGAAATCCCAAACACTTAGTTCAATATGCTTCTTAGCTCATTATAATAAAAGGCTCTTCTACACGTACAGAGAGTTTTTGAATGGTGCAGTAACACATTCATGTAAAACATTTGGGAATATCCTTGAAGAGTTCTTTACTCAGTAAGAAAAAAGTGCAAATCACACTGATTAATGCATTAGTTTTTTATCAGTATTTGCAATATTCAGCATGCCTTCTGGATTGAATAATATTTTCAGTATATACCAAACCTAAAGCTGTGTGATAATTTAAAACCCTTAGGAATTGCATAAACCCTTCACTATTTGTTATACTGAATATAAAGTTTAAGCAATTAAGAATTTGCTAAATTGCTAATCTTTTGCAGTGACTGCATAGCAAAGGGCCACATTTGACTCAATGTGATTATAGGCATAGCCTAGACTTGCAAAACACCTGTTACTTCCTGAGATATGTAAGATTATATAGGCCGTTTGTCATTCATGGGGGAATCATCTTTGTTCCCGTCAACAAGAGATGAAGGGGGAGCAGATTCTGATGATGAAAATGATTTTGATGAATATGGACAGTTGATCAAAAGTGCCATATCAGTTTATTCCCTGCTTTGTTACAGTGGGGCTGGATGGCTGTAAGTCTAATAAATAAATAAATAAATAAATAAATAAATAAATAAATAAAAATGGTGCAAACGCCTACTGGCTCTTCACATCTAATGGTAACTGCTGATGCTAAGCAGCAATACTGCCCTATACCCTTCTGTGTGTGTGTATGTGTGTGTGTGTCTAAGTTTATTTGGTATCCATATTCATTTAAATAAAATATTTTTTTTTATATTTTCTGGATTGTTTTAAAAACATTGCATAAGATTTTACTGAAAATGTGTTAATGGTAATTTTTTTAACCACATTTTTGGGAGCTCAGAACTTGGTGTAATTAACTGTCACACAAAGTCATTATCTGTGACACTGATGGCTCAAAAAAAAACAAAACAAAAAAAAAAACCATTACTGATGCCTCTGGAGGCCTGGGAACCCCAGTTGATTAAAAACAAATCTAACAAAGTCAGTGTATCCCACCATACTCATGTCTCACTGTCACCCTTTCTGTACCCCCATGGACACCGTCTCGGATTGGTATTGGTTGCATATTTCCAATTATGTTAATAAAATCATCTCACTTGGATGCTGTTACTGCTATAGCATAGCAGCAGGACACACTGTCAGCTGGATTATGATAGAAATTAAATCTTTATTACTTTGTGAAATATGAAATGCCATTGGTGGAATTAAATGAACCTTCGTAATGGCCTGAAATTTTCTCCACTCTAATGACACAAACTGCTTCATGCATCTACCAGTAGTGAGCATTATGCAGAAGTATGCTCGTGTGTGTGTTTGTGAGAGAGAGAGAGCGAGAGAGAGAGAGAATGCGCATGCATATGTGTGTGTCTGCGGGGGGTCGCGACTGGTTGTTGGGTTGGCAAGATCATATCAGCTTGATCTTTGCCATAATGTGAATCGCTGAGCAGGAAAAGTGGAGCATGGGAATGTTTATTCTTGTTTATCTTTGTCTTTCAATCATTAAAATGATTGAGTTTTTTGAATGAGAAATGCATTAAGGGTGGCTGTCATTCTTTGAGGGGAGGAATGATCTGTAGTTTTTCACTGTATAGAAATTTAAGCTTCATCGCAAATAATGTATAAATAAGTAAACATCCATCCATCCATTATCTATACCCGTTTATTTGTAATCAGAGTTGCGGGAGGTGCTGGGGCCTATCCCAGCATGCATTGTGTGAGATGCAAGAAAACGCCCTGGACAAGTCGCCAATCCATTGCAGAGCACACACACCATTCGCTCACACATTCATACCTAGGGGCATGTATGGTCAATTATTGTATTTACCATCTAACTGGAAATCTAAACAGTACATTCAAGCTAGATATTTACATTTAAAGATCAAGTAAACCTTATAGCTTCATATAGCTACAGCCATACAGATGCCAAGCATATTTTCATGCCTGGAAAATCAGAGCCAAAAGTCATAGAGTAACAAATTAGTCAGCCCACAAACATTTATTGATACTAAAAAAAAAAATCTAAAAATCAAAGAGTCAAAACTGCCTCTTTTAAAATGATCTATGCAGAGCTTCTCACAGTGCACACATTCTACAGTGGTAACCTCTGCAAAACAATAGATTAAGCATCAAAAAATAAAGAGGAACTTAACAATAACCTTACACTTTAAATTTGATTGACAAACTCCCTCATTTAAAATGTAATATTTAATTGAATCCTAATTATAATTGATCTATGGAAATGTTACAAAATAATTGCCACTCCATCTACAGCCTGTGCCATTTCACCTCTCTTAATTTACACTTTCTGTGGCTGCTCAGAATAATTACCATGGCTTAACTGAAGCTGATTTGCATTATCTGTTTACAAAAGGGTGGATACAGAAAACTATCCATTAATTTCACTAATGAAAGTAAAGAGTTACCCAAATTCATAGGCTTTAGGGCAGTAGTAACCAACCTTGTTCCTGGAGATCTACCATCCTGTAGGTTTTCATTTCAACTCTAATTTGGCACACCTGACTCTACTAATGAGCAGCTCAACAAGGTCTCCAGCTGGTAAATGTGGTGTGCTTTGTTATGTTTGGAATGAACCTATGAGATGGTAGATCTCTAGGCGCAGGGCTGGTTACCACAGCTATAGGGCTTGTACAACAGTGATTTCCCAATATAAAGCTTACAGAACTTTTGAAGCTACAATCTAATTCCAGAGAAGTATCAAATACCATAAATACCTACTTAAAAAAAATAAATAAACATAACAGATATACAAGGTATGACGCTCCTTTTAAAATATATGCAGCATGGATATAAACAGTACATGCAATATTTAATTTTCCTTTCTTATACTGTCTGTGCAGCAAGCATCACCATGTGTTTCAAGTGTGCACGATATAAATGTAAATACACAGTTGCAACATGTTAGTTATTTCCCAGATATTTAGATGCACATTTCTTTGAATTAATTTTCTTTGCTTGTAAAACATGTAGGCTTTGGCTGTTCTGTCCAGCCCCTGTCCTTTCTATGAACATAGACCGTTCACCCAGTTAACTGCAAGGAGAAATATGACCCCTATGAATATATTATTATCTCGATAGCAGGAGGCCAGCCTCATCATTATACCCACTGGTGGGTTTCTCCACTTGCGCTTCAAAGCAGGCTTGCGCTCATTGCATAATCACTTTGGGGAAATAAATCAATAATTCAATATAAGTCAATAATTAAGCCTAATGCCGAAATTCTTTATGCATATGAACAGCGTTTTACGGACCCGCCAAGCGCATGCAGCTAACCAGGCGGCATCTTCACTTGCATTGTCGGTTTTTCCCACTTACACTCACGAAGGGAAATAGCCGGGTTTTTAAAAAAATTCCGAGCTCCAGCCGAGGCGGCAGCCAGGCTCATGAATATTCACGAGCCTCCGTGGAAACGACCGCCCTGCAGGTGCCATATTAAGCGCTTCTAATTCCATTTCTGTGTCCTCGTTCCTATTGTGAGGTCGGCGCCGGAGGTGCGATCGGGGGGGGTTCGTGCTCCAAACGCGGCTATTCATCAACCCCTCTGCCACCTTGTCCACCACACTCTACCAAAGGAGAGAAAATAAAGGTGCTTTGGCTTCCCACGAGTTGAACACCTCAAGCAAGCTGTTTTTGGGCCCTTGATTTGAGCAGAAATGATGCATGTCTGATATACTGTAGTGACAAGTACTGACTGCACTAAGATAGGATAGGGAAAGTATGAAGAGTGTGACATGCTAGATTCAATCTAAAACCCAAATAAATTAATTAATTAATTAAACACACACACGCATTAATGATCTTGCCAAATCTCAGCATTGCTGTGTGCCTTGGTCTAGCTTTGGAGCTTGAGAGTCAAATGCAAAAAAAATAAAAAAATAAAAAATGGTGAAGTGCTCTCTTGTAATACAAAGGCCCTGTGAATGTAATCTTTAATCTTGCATAATGACACTAGGAAACAGCACTGCACATATGCTGATTAGTTGATAAATCACAGAGACAACCCAAGTGTATGAAAATGAGAGACATTACTCAGTACTGAAAAAATTAATGTTTTCTTTTTTTTCCAGAGTAAACATTGCATTTTACATTTCATTACTCAAGGAAAAAAACAACTCTACTTCTGTCATGTTCATGAATAGTGTTTGTATTACCAGCTGGAGAAGTAATACATTTCATAATAAATAATCATAATAATGCACTGTGACAATATTCTTCATCTTCAGAGGTAAAAGGGGCAAACGCCATCAAAGCACTTGTTCTGAGAGGCTGTGGTGGTGGTCTTGTGGGAGTTAACACGCTGCGTGTACACAGTGCACGCTGTGTAGATTTATTTTATTTTGGGGGGGGTGGGGGGGGCGGGTTGGTTTGACATGAAGAAAGCCCTTATAGGAAATTAGGTCAAACAACTTCAAATGCACTGTGGAGCCAACCTCAAGGTCCAAGGAGCACATTAACGCATTTCAACTGTGAAATTAATGAGTTCTCGCTACTCACTGCAGATCAGTTTCAGTTCATATGGAACACTTGATCAATTTAAACAAGGCTTGCGATATGAAAACAAGAAAACAAATATCTGTTGTTGTATTCCTTGTTATAATCATTTTAGATTGTATTTATTTTTCTGTTTATTCACTCCTCTTAAATTTCAAAAAGAAACTCTCTGCAGGTCCTGAAGAAAAAAAAAATCTAAGCTGATAAATGCAGGCTGGTACATAAACTGACACATAAACATGGTTTATGCATGGTGCATAAACTGCTCTGTGTGTGGAATGATGCCAGAGATGGCACGCTGAAAGAAGTTGTTTCCGTCGCTTTTGATTTCAGGGCTTCAAGCAGATGTACCGTTTGCCTGTCTCCTTTATACCATTGCATAAAAAGATTACATTTTTAGATTACATTTCCTACCTGCTGTCTCTGTTCCAATTGTAGATGAAAGCAACACCCACAGAATTGGAATGCCGCAGACATCAAGACGAGCTCTGTCTCTTTGACGCTTTTATTTAAAGCTGCAGTAACTTTTTTGAAAGATATGAGGGAACCGTCCTGCGTAATCATAGAAATCATAAGCCTCTGTGAGAGAAAAACAGCACCATGCACCATACCCTCAAACTCTGCATTCTAAAACCAAGGATTATCGACCTGAGTTATTTTTATTAAAGGCACACTATGCAGGATTTCTTAACCTGTGTTTACAATCAAAGACGTTTCCTCTATCTTCAACCCCACCCACTCGGCCGAGTAAGCTACCCCACCTAATGTAGGTAGCTGGATAGCTAGAGGTAATTTGACACAGCCCAGTGGTTGATGTGGCAGTCTTCATTTAATTAATTTACAGTATTCCTTCATTCAGCAACAAAAGCAGTCCAGTAACAGATCCAGTCCAACGTTAATCTGGCTCAATGCATCGTTTTACTATGTTTGACACACATACATGTTACATATTTACACAATGTTACACTGAACAGCATTTCCATGATACAGTGAAAAAATCTAGTTGAGATATTTTTCTTTAATTATTTTTTATTGTGAAAGTTGGGTAGAGAGAAAGGGAAATTCAAAGACTTTTGTATATGTGTTATGTTTTTGGAATGTTCTCATATGCCTGAACATAAATGAACTGATAAAGAATTTCCTTTCAAGACAAACTATCCATCTTATTTTTTTTCTCTTTGATAATGTAAATGAACAAGTTTTGATATATTTCATATGTGTCGTCGGTAGAGGTGTAGGTGTCGAGTAGCTCTTCAACCTTGTTCAGTTGGCATGCCTCATCTGCACCCCACACTCTGTGCATGTGTGCATTTAGTTATGTATCTAAAAAGATAAAGTTTAGTAATGTTTTTAATTCACGCATTTCAATATCATAGGTTTAAATATGGTTTAATTAAGCTGATTAAACATGATACATTCGGTCTTGTGCCCTCTTGTGGGTGCCTACCGTTAGCCTATTACTGACTAGGAGATACCTGTATCTCACATACATACAGAACAATAAAGGAACAACAAAGCCAGCTCTTACAGGTGAGAATGGATGAGGCTAGCATGTGTCTGCATCTTTAATACCTATAACTGGCTCTTGTGGAACCAATGAACTTTTTCACTAACTAATTATAGGGGTGGTTAGGGGCTGGGGAGCAAATGTGTCGTCGTCCCCCTCCCCAATGTAAAACTCACTCCTACGCTCCTGGTGTAGGTTTGCTGTACGCATTGTATAATTAAAGCCAGTGCAACATCTTAGATTGAAAACAATCATCTTTAATTGCCTGTCTGCTGGCAGGATATAGGGAAGCCTGCATCTAAGCCTAAAGCATGCAGTTTATTGTAGTTTGTATCGGACACATTATCAAGCAATGGCCAGAAAAGTGGAAGTGAAACAAATGTTTCAGCTAGTAACAGGCAAGGTTTTCAAAATCAAACCATTAAAAAAAAAAACAACTGTTTTCATGTTCACTTGTGACAACTACACATTCATATTTGTTTGATTCATTCATAATATAAAACTAATGTGTCATTAAACAAGATTGAAAAGTTGGCAACGGCCGTGTAATTAGCAAACTTGGCCATGTCACGAGCAGATGATGTTCAGAAGCCCATGGTAGCGCAACACAATTTGCTCCATCCAGCTGCTGTGGGGTGGTTTTAATGTGGCCAGGCCTCCTCAGGTTGCCACTGTATTAGTGACAGCTAGTAGCAGTTAGCCGCAAGGAGAGAGCTGTTGCAGTGCAGAGACCTCATGCATGTGCAGTCATAGCGCATAGCATAGTCATAGAGAACATTCACAAGCAGCAGTGCAGAAAGTTTGTGATTCCAAATTGTTAGCAAATAGGAGCAAAACATACATTTATAAACCCTCACATGGAAACTTACTAGGGAAACTGCCAAAAGACTTTATTTATTATATATACTTTACTCTATTCCTGAGAGAATATTTTAAACACAACCACTCAAAGAAATCAGATCATTACTACACGGATAAAAAATGTTTATTTGGATAAATGTAAAAAAGTTAAATTTTTTATTCAATGCTTTTTTTTTTTTGCAATTGAAAAAATATTTTTTTGGTTCATTTGCTTATATTCTTTTCGTTTTAGCGGTTTAATGGGGACAACCATTGTACAGTATGGCTCAAATTGTCCCGTTTAGAACTTTTAGTAATAAAGGAGAACTCACACTTTTAAGAGTTGTATTTCATAACCAGTATAGATTTGTTTGTTTTGTGTTTCTATTTGTTCTTCATCATCTGAATTTGATTTATGTTTGCCCACATGGTTTGTTTGAATATAAGATTAAAAATAATTGAGCATGTCAGTTAAAAACAGTAAATGTCAATAATCTACTACATGAAAACCTTGTTTCAATTTTCAGAGATAAACATGATTTATGTACCCATGCTTTCGGTAGAAAGTGGATATATTTATGTAAATCACATCTTCAAAAAATAAGAACAACACTTTCATTTTTAAATGTGAACAAGCAGGGGCAACCATTAGCCATATATGCAGTATTGTTTATAACTTAGATAAAAATAATACATATTTAGATTTTTCTCATAGGTTTTAATATTCTTTCATATGTTTTCACATATATTCATTCATTTTATTTCTGTATTGCTTTACAATTTCAATAATGACCTGGATATATTTGACCCAGGCTAAGACTTTGACAGTTGCTAATAAGTTAACAGAGCAAAAGGGCTAAAGAAGCCAATTGTGCCATTTCATTTTTAACCGATTGGCCTCTTGGATGAATCAGCAAGAAATACAATTTGTTTGACTTTTCTGCTCTGCTTAAAGATTTATCATCTTTTCATGAAATTTGAACAAGCTCAACTTTGTTGCTGTAAAATGAAATAGAACTATGTGGCCTAGCCCAAACCATTAACAACAGCCCCAGACCAAGTCGTATAGTGTATTTATAGGTCCCTGATTTTACTGATTTCAAAATTTGACCTCAGACTACAAGACCACTGAACTCTGTTAGAACCAGGATTTGGAATAAGTCTTTAAAGATCTATCACAGGTCAATGGCCTAGTAGGTGAAAGATCAAACTCCTGATAGGGTCACTACAGTTGTTGTCTTTTTGTGAGCTACATATTAAGGATTTAAAAGGGACTCAGACATGCAAGTCAGCTAGAAAGCCTCACTTCTCTGAAAACACTGAGGTGTAGCCTATTATTCATGGCACTGTGGTCTTGGAAAATCAATAAATAAAATAATACCAAATACAGCACTGGAGATGCAATGAAAAACGAAAAAACTGCCAAAAGTTAGTTCATTGTCTATGGTGCAATTTTAGTATGGGTATTTAATTATCAATTTCTTCATTCTGTATAATTATGCAATGAGAATTATACATAACATGGACATTTGCATGTGGTGTTTACAAGGTTAACAAAACAGCTATATGTGCCCACCTGTAGGATCACAAGTAGAAAGTCATGTCTATGATATGCTATCCCATCTCAGGGAAGCCCTGATCAGTTATTGGGCTTATGCACCAAAATGGGGGACAGGGGAAGGTATCAGCACCAGGAATATTTTCCATCTGGCATGGAGTGGTAATATTTGTCTAAATGAACTCTTGGCTAAAGAGAAGCACTTTTTCTGTTATTTTCATTCTGCGGCTCTATATTCAGAACAAAGTAGGCTCAAATTCTTCAGTTATGGGCACAGAGACCCTGGACAGCAATTGGCCATAATAGGATACAGTTAGTTTCCTCCTTTTAAGAGATAGAACAAAGGCAGCCTGCTCACGGGTACATTTTATTTGATAGTTCATGTTTCAGTTTTTACCGCATCTCAGAAAAAAACTAAAAGAAAAAGAAAAAGCAAGCATCTGCAGGTGGGGAATTAATAATTCTGGCTACGACTTGAAGATTTACGCTTAGAAACCAGTTTTCAGTATTATTTATAAGACTAATTACGTTGGAAAAAAAATAGAACGGGGTGAAAACAAAGAGATGACAGCCAATGCATTGCTGTAATTAGACGGTATTTGGAGCCGACTCAATGGGTAAAGCTTGTATTATCGCCACTGATTTGAAACAGCCTTTTATATTACTTCATTGAAAATTGCCTTCGGGTCGTAGGAACTGCTGCTTGTGCAAGAAAGTGCACTTTGGCTCTTTCATCCAAGCTGCCATAAACATTCTGAAAGGAAAAAAAAATGAACAGCCTTTGTTTTTAATGTGAATGTGGTGGTTTGCCAGCTTTTTCCTATTGATGGCCTTGTTCTGTGCTTCCACCTGCACATGCTGCAGTTACCATCTCATTGCTACTTGTCTTAATATGCGAGCTATGCAAATACCACCCTAATGCAGGAAATTGAATCAATTTTTACTGTGTTCTTCAGAACGGAGACAAATACAGAGAATTGGCACATACAACATCCATTTGGCTGGTGACTAGGTGGATAGAAAAATAGTTTTACTAATACATCATTTCTCAGTTCCATAGTTGTTTCTGATTGTTTCTCTGGCCTTGCTATATGTGAAAGAGAGAAAGAGAGAGCGTTCAGTTGGAAGCATTTATTTGTACCGACACCACTCCTGGGACTGATTCCAACAGACCTCAAAAAAAATTAATAAATAAAAAATCCCTGGCAAATGCACAGCGTTATTTCAACAATTCCATCCAAACTAACTTCGTAGAAGCAGCACACACACATGCCCATGGCACTGTTGTGCCAGAGTCCGGACTAATGATGTCTCCCATGTTTATTTTTGGAAAACTTATGTGTGCAGACATCTATATCCCCAGTTCTCGGCTACCAATGATTAGGTGAGACTGGATTGACAATAAAATTGTCATGGGCAAAAACAAGATAATTACATCTTGACTGATACCCCGGTGTGACCCCGCTAGTTTCACCAACCCACACATTCTCATCTTATGTTCACATTAGTATTTATTCATAATGTTTTTGGTTGGCACTGCCACGGACTAGATTTGCTGCCAGAATTTGGGGCCCATCCAAGCAGTGGAGCAGTGACTTAAAAGGATGAGCCAACCAGCAGCCCCCACCCCCAACCCCCCCTTCACAAGTTCAGTATGAGGTGAAAAGTGTATGCCAATTCTCATCTCGTGGGGGGGTGCTCTTTGATAACAAAAAATTGCATTTAAAACTTGATGTCAGTCACAAGATTGCATGCCTCTCCTTCTGGGTTTTTTTATTTATTATTTATTCAGTCCCAGCTGTTTTTCAAAATGGCTCCCGTGCGTTAACGCCGCTGTCACAGCAATCAATGGCGCAGTTGGTCAGGCCCGGGGATGACACCTCATTACCTGCTGTCTGTGTGTATTTGGCCTTGATGCCTTGGCAGGTAATGAGGAGGCATGCAGATGTTTCCATGGCTCTTTCTCTTTTTTTTTCTCTAAAGACTGCGTGGCTCTAATGAGGAAATGAGCTGGAATAATTAGACCACACAGGAATTGTTGTGGTTCCGACCTGGGGCTTCCTGACTCGCACATAATTTGAAAAGTATCTGGCCGAAGCGGAGCCGCTCACTGGAAGACCCGGCTACGGCAGCTGCATCCAAAGGAGGGGGAAAAAATACCCAGACAGCCACTGTTGTTGTACCCTTACGCACTTAACTGGATGCGCATTGCTTCCCTGGCGAAACTGCGTTTGGCCCATTTCCACTGATTAACGCGTTCTCTCTCTCGTTTATATCTCTAATCGCGTGAATTGCTGAGGTGAGTGTTTCGCTAGTTTACCCACCTTTTGTTCCTACCTCTTCAACGGCTAAGAATAGAACGTTGTTGACTCCGTCGGAATTCAAAGCAAATTACAGGATGCTAATTACCATCCAAACAACAAACACATTCTCTGTGATTCTACTGTCCTGCTGTGCATATGAGACAAGGTGCACAATGTAAAGACTTCATATTTAGTTTCCTTTGGTCTATCCTTACGGTATGCAGAAGAGTTTCAGACAAAACCACTCCCTGCCGGTGCTTCACTAGCAGTGGTCTGGCTGCACCGGCCGCGGTTGAACAGTCCTCCGGCTCAGCAGACCCACGCTGACTTTGGGACCTCGTGGAGATGCCATAAATATTTAGTTCAGAAATAATGCATTTCCTTTGTCGTGCACAGTCCTCCCCGAAGACGGCGTGAATGCTGGGGACCCAGCATAGGCTTCTAACGCCAGGGGAAACCGAGCATGCCTTGTTAGCGCCTTTCTGGAGATAACAGGGGAATCGATGACTGACCCCTTCAACGGCAGCTCTCCACGAGAGACAGAAACCATCTCTCAGAGTGCTCTGTCTGCTGAAACACACATATTTTTAACAACCCAGCATCCCACAGCATCCTTTTCCTCATGTGCTCTGGCCTATTATTTATGTGTCTCGCAGATACCTTTAACAAAGTTATGTTCAATCCGATTTAGCTTAATGCTACGCAAACTATCCGTTTACACTATACAGTGGATGTTTATGAAGCACTTAATGTACCTTGCTTAAACCTCCTGTTATGTTCGTGGATCAGTTACATCAGTTATGTTCCTTGGTCAATTTTGGCCCAGTATGGTTCAAACACCTCCTAGCTGTCATAACAACTACCTTACCTACCACCTAGTCAGTGATCAATGACTGCGATTAATGTTTTATGCACTTAACAGTCCATCCAGATATAATCATTTTTCTGATACACCACTCATTTTCATGACTTAACACACATTTTTATGCACCTTACTGATTATATTTTCCACGACAGATACAGAACGCATATGCTTTGTTTTATTATAGAATGTGTGCACTTCCAATATATTTTGTTTGTCTTGATGACTTGACATAACAAACAAAAACATGATCAAAATTGACCCGTGTATTACACATCTAACCAAAAGAGTAAATTGCAGTTTATTTTTACAGCAGAAAATGTTATTTTTAGACAATATCAAAAAATACCATGAACAACATGAACAGTTTTATCCATATATGCAGCCACTGGTAACATTTGATTGATTTTTTTTTTTAAATCAGTGAACAGCACTACTGTATGGATGGATGTAGAAACTGATGGGTTTGCAGCAAGTGACATTTCACTATTATTCTGTGTTTTTTTTATTTTATCCACAAGACATAATAGTTTGTATGTAATTTGCTATGAGCTAAGCAGATGCATGTACACATTCTCACTATATGAATGTGTTTTTTTTAATTTTATTTACAAGCTTTGGATAATGTGTTTGTTACTTGGTATGAGCTAAACAGATGCATGTACACATGATCTCACTATCTATTATTCTATGTTTTCTTATGCACAAGACGTGAATAATGTGTTCGTGATTTGCTATGAGCTAAAGAGATGCATGTACACATAATCCCACGGTCTGTTAATTTATGTTTCTATTTCACAAGCCTGAAATAATGTGTATGTCATTTTCTATTAACTACACCGATGCATGCACACATGATTTTACGGTCTATAATATATGTTTTTAATTTACAAGCCTAGAATAATTTATAGGTGATTTGCTATGAGCTAAATATGTATATGTTGACGAGAAATTCTGCTGCACCACAAGCAAGTTTTTACAACTCCATTATACTTATAAATAGATAATACGTAAAAAGGAAAAGCCAGTGGGCTGGGACAGGGATGTTTGCTAAGCAAGAAAATAATAACAAATTACAGTCCAGCAAGGATCGATCCTCCATCAACATTATAAATGCGAGTGTCACTCTGCATTCTCAACAGCTAGACAGTGGACAACTGGTCTCAAATCGCATAAAAAGAAGCCATTAAATGTCAATGTACTCTGAAACACCTCAGCGCCAAGAACAGAAGTTGTATGGTGGGCTGCAGCATAATAAGCCATTAGAAATCACCCAAGAAAAGGAGGTGAAGGCTTGTGGCAAGACCATTATCTCATTGCCAAGAAATTTGCTTCCATTCAACCCCCTAGGGACATGTCCACTTCATAAACTTTATTGCCCGCACTCTGCTCTTTTAGTACAGAAATGAATTGTGGTAGGTGGCTGGAATTAATAGGGGATTCACTGTTACACTGGGGCAGCGGTGTAGTGTAATGGTTAAGGAATGGGGCATGTAACGTACGGCTACAGGGCTGGTTCCCAGGTAGGTCACTGGGGTGATACTTAACCTCAGTTAATCACCTGAGTTGTGCCAAGGCAAAAAGCCATTATGAGGCTGAGAAATTAGGATCTTCGACTACTCAAAATCAACTTTTTAGAACATCATTACGAAGAAAGAGAGCACTGGTGAGCTCAGTAATGGGAAACCGCCTAACACCTGTCCAGAAGACTTCACAAACAGAACTACAGAGGCTACCCTGCAAGATGGAAAACCACTAGTTAGCCACAAAAACAGGTGAGCAGGTTACAGTTTACTAAGAACCTAGAAGAGCTTGCAGAGTTCTGGAACAAGGTCTTGTGGACAGATGAGTCCAATATTCACTTGTATCAGAACTGCCCGAGAACCAAAGCACCCACCCCACGCCAAAAGATCTAAGTGACTTTGAAAGAGGATTCATTATTGGGGCACGGATGGCAGCAGCTTCAGTCAGTGCTCAACTGGTTAGTGTTTCAAGAGGAACAGTGACTGTGAGTGACATCTGCATTTTGATCTGTTGGAAAGACAACAGTAAATAGGGTTGGAAAATGGGGTTGAAAGCACACATTCAATAACCATGATGCTTGTGCATTAGTAGAACAGAAGATCAACTCTTTTTCTGGTGAGAATGTCAATGCAGGACATGATCAAACAAGAAAAGTCAGCAAGAAAAGTCGATTGACAATTATGTAGATAGGAATATCATAAAAGGGTTACAGTGCCTAACCCCTCGTGCAAAGACAAATGCACATTTGAGAGTTCAGTTGTGCAAAGCCATACAGGTTTTTTTGGTATTGTTTGGGTCCAATTGTCCCCTTAGCGGGAACCCCTCGGTGCAAATCAATACAAAGTTATTCTGAGTGATCACCTTTATCCTATGACTAAACATTTCTATCCCGATATAGTCTCTTCCAGGATGAAAATGGCCTCATCCACAGGGCACAAGGGGTCACTGAATAGTTTCACAAGTATGAAAATTATGTGAATCATATGCCATGGCCTTCGCAGTCACCAGATCAAAACTGTGTGTGTGTGTGTGTGTGTGTGTATATATATATACACACACACACACACTGTGTATGTCACAAAAGTAATAGAACACACATGGCTCTAGTATCAAGGGCTGTTCGGTCACTACAGCATTCGAGTGAGAAGGCAGCTGGGGTGGTGTCTTCCATATTCCTGGTAATTTCAAGGGGGGTGATTTTGCCTGTAATAGATGGAAAAATCGATCCAGCTTACAGAACAGCAGTTTTCTGGGTAATGAATGCAGCCAAATTACTTTGTAGAATTTGGCTGCATTCATTGGATTATCAAGTGAATTTCTTCTTGTTTTTTCAGTTTTTTTTGTGTGGATAAGATGGAGTTTTTATCCACAATGCGATTTTAGCTTACTCGAAGTGTAACATCATTTTTAACACATTCTAACATTATATTATTAAATCCCTCTACAACCCATTAAGCTACTACCTCAACTTGGCAAACTGCTTTTCGTTATACATGTATACAGTACATGCAATGCAAATGCATTTTCAAGCACATTTTAATCCAAGAAGATTTAAACAACCTCATCATTACTGGCAAATGCAATCCTGTCTGCTGTACAGTGCATGTACAGTCTACAATGTACAGTGCATAAAAGGTGCAATAATTATCAATACAACTCTTTTGAGCTTGCTTAATTTGTTTGGGAATGGCTCCTATTTAATTTCATTTCTGTTAAAATTCACTATGGTCTACCTTTGTAATACACGTATAAACTTTTTGTAAATACATTGTCTAAACCTTTGTATAAAGCTACATTACCCATAGTAAGTCTCACTCTGCTTCTCTCGGAAGAGCACATCACTGTCTTTTTCATGATGTTTGTTTTCATCTTTTGTAGGCTATAAAATATCCATTGGTCCTGTCTGGCCCTTTTAAAAGTGACTGACTGACAGGTAACCACTACTTCAGCTGAATATTGATCTCAGGCCCTTTGGCAATGGTGTTAACTATGGGGCTGATGTCTCTCTCTCCTTCTCCTTTTCTTGTCTGCTACAGATTGGGGTTCTGCTGTCCCCGATGGTTTGATAGGCTTTCTCCTCTACTGCGCTCCCTCTGAGAGTAGAGAGACGGGAGGGATTCGGCCAAGTCTTTGGCCCCTCACAGCAAACAAATCCCCTTCTTTCACACACTGCCACCAAAATAAATATGCCACATGCTCACTACAACTGACACAGTTTCTTCAGAATATCTTCTCGACAGCCTAAGCTTAAAAATGTCTTGTTTTGTTCGTTTCCGAATATGTTGTGCAATTCCGAATATGTACGTACTGATGTCATAAATATGTAAATTGACGCATGACGTTTTTCAGCGGCTTTTTGAGAGTGGGTTACCTACTTTCCCTGTGCGAGAAAAGTGGGCAACACTTGCTAACACTGTTGCACTAAGCGAGAAGGGTTAGCGGGCGTTACGTTTAAATACACATACAGTAGGATTTACTTTCGCTCTCTTGCCAATTGGAAGGGAACAGAAAAGGATATCACGCGCTTCTTTCACCCCCGAGGAAAATACTAATACTACTAGCTTATTCTACTACTAATATAACAACCACAGAGTGACGTAAGTATTCTGAATTTTGCCTTCCTGTAAAATAGGTACAGGTAGTCGAGTTTCCCCATTGCGAGTTTTTAATTTGCTTGTAGAAACTCGGTTTAAACTGACGGGGAGTTTACATCTCAATTTTGTAATTTAACATTCTTTACCAATTGCAAAAAAGATGCACGTATTGATGGAATCAAACGAACTTTAGCGGTTAACCTGTTTTAATCTTCGTCAGGTATCTATTAATTCACTATATAACAAAGTTATGTTAAACGTGTCTTTCGTTTTAAAATCGTACTTTTGAAGTAAACCGCCAGTTTGAAAATTGCGTAACGCGCACCAACTCTTCTGTTCTGAACAGGAACGAAATTGAAGGTAACGAATATTGTAAACTTAAATTTGAATAGTGTAAACTTAAATGTAACGTGTTCAGGAAATAATTTAAGTGTGTCAGATATGAAATACATTTTTAAAAAAGTAGTTATGGCTTAGAAATATTGAATTCAGCATGTGTTTAATTTGTATTGTCTAATTCCCCTTTTTAAGTTCTCTAGAAGCGAAACTATGAAGTGAAACACTTCACTGGGCAAGGTTTCAGAGTACGGTTGGGAATTGAAGTCCGGGGGTGTGGGTAATCAAAGATAGATATCCAATCACTGTCCATCTCTGTATTGTTGAACTACTTATGACTTTGTCCTGCCAGCTGATATCAGGAAGCTTTGTGTGTGTATACATCCAAGTAAGATCTATGGAGAAAGCATTTACCCTATTGTTTGTGTAACGTCCACGCCTACAGCTTTCAACCACAACCACTATGGAATCTTCCCCTTCTGATTCTCCGCACGAGGTTCTGCAGAGGGTGGCAGCAGAGCTGGGTTGCACTCCAACTTCGCGGAATGTGGCCTTGTATCTGGACAAACGGGACCCATTGCAACATCTGCGCACACAGTTTTTGGTCCCCAGAGTTGGTGACCTGCCCCCCAGTGAGTTCATGTGCCTGGGCAAAGTGCCGTTTGCACGAGCAGTCGATTTGAAAATCCCTTTCCAGTGATTGGAAGAACATGCCTATATGTGAAGGTTGCAAATCAGCAGATGGCAACCCCAAATACTGAAGTACAGGAACAGTGTTCAACCTGTTACATGCCTGGTTAGTTCCAGCTGACCTTTCTTTCAATTTGTATTGGGCTTTTTGATTGATTGGTTTTCTTTGGAGTACAGTATTTTATGAACAGTTATTACTCATAATTATCTATTTTAAAGTGTGAAACTGTTCTTCTCACTGAAAACAAAAAAAATCCCATTAAAATGTGTTGAGCACTGCTTTACAGTGTTAAAAATACCCACAATTGTGCTCCAATGACCTGGAATAAATCATAAGGCTAATATCACAAAGCAATATTTAATGCAGTGTGGAAACATGTCTTCAGCAAAAAAAAAACCTTTATTATACTGAGATTCAACATTTAATGATTTGATGTTTTGAACAATGGAAAGTGTGACTAATTTCCAATTAATGCTAGCCCTTTATGATTTAGTGACAATAATTAGCCTGATGATGGCCTGAACAGGCTTGTGGGAACAAGTAGTTTCAAGTTCCTTTGGCTAACATTACAATGTGGATCACCAAAACCACATTGTTTACTTATGGACCCAGGTGTTCTGCTGTCTCAAAGATTGAGGTTGTTCTGTTAATTAGATTTTACAAATAAACATGGAAGCGCCGGTCATCGGGAAAAAAGTCAGCCAGTCAGGGGAGATAGGACAAGGGATGCGCGGTGTGCTGTGTTCAAAACAAAATCAAAAACTCAAGCTATGTGGACAAGTGGGCCAAAAGAAGAAATATAACTCAGAGGAAACAAGGCCAGCCTGTAGTAGGCCGTTGGACGCTGTCGTCTGCTCTGTGCGCCAAAACGAAATCCAACCAAAGCCCCAAAAAGGGCACCACTGCCTTACTTAGCACTAGTCTATGTGCGTTAGGGCAACACAATTCAAAAGGAGCAATGAGATTGAGCATTGATCATTACCAAACTTGATGCCGTAACAGCCCAAACAATCAACCTACCTCCATGGCCAACGAAGCATTTTAAAAACAGTTCAGGTAAGTGTGCAACAGGCTCACCTGATCATCATTAGACAATGTACATGAGAGATGCACATAAGACAAAAACTGTATGCTAGGAGATTGTCACATCAAAGTAAAACCGCTTACAGGGGCTAATGAGCAAGTGACAGCTGACAAGCTGGAAAATATAAACATGACGTAAACTTAAAGAAAAATGGAAGGAACGGCAAGGACAAAAGAAAGCAAAACACAGCGACAGCTTTTGAGCTGACCATCTCCTCTGCTTTTCAGCAGTGTTTTCTTTCTCCGTCTTCCGTGCTCCGACAGAAACGCCAAAACAGGCTCGGTGCATGCTCCCGGTCTCGGCTCCATATTGTGGAGAGGAGCACACCTTTGAGCACCTGGGCTGATTAGTTAACGCAACCCAGGTGCGTGTGCTCTTTCTGTCTGCAGGCGTGCCCGAGACAAATCCGCTGAATTCTACACTGCCATACCAAGCTTCCTTACCCTATTGAATGTATAGAGATACTGGTTTAAGTATTCCTTTTATTATCATTACCGGCATTTAGCAGAGTTACAGATTTTTTTATGTTATTTATTTTTTATTTTTTTTATTTTAAACATAGCATTTACATTTGTCAGATGTGTAGTGCTTAGATTATGAGAGAGGGAAACAGTAAATTTGATACAATATTATATTGTTTCTAAGAATGTGACCTGCCCTCTAAGAATGTGACCAAAGCAAATGTGACTGGGCAATTTAAAATCCTCTGATATCCTAATCAAGGCAGACGATCTATGGGTCTCACCTCTGGCAGAGGTTTTCTCAGAAGAGACAAACCAGTTGACACAGGACACCATATAGGGCAGTGGTTCTCAACTCGGGCCAGAAAGGGCCAGTGTGGGTGCAGGCTTTTGTTCTAACCAAGCAGTTACACACCTGATTTTACTAATCAAGGTCCAGACTCCAAAGGTTGATTAGTAGAATCAGGTGTGTAACTGCTTGGTTGGAACAAAAGCCTGCACCCACACCGGCCCTTTCTGGCCCGAGTTGAGAACCACTGATATAAGGGGTCAGGGACCCTGCATGGCCACATGCCTAACATTTCCCTTTGCTTTAAGTTTGAATGCAATCTTTAGGTAGGCCAGTCCTTGTCATAAATTAGTCTGACCCTTCTTCCCTTCTCTCCTACACATTAAATCATCACCAAATCAGGGTAAACAACCTCTAGCCATGCTGAGTTAGGTATTTAAGATGGCCACAGGTGGATATATACTGAAGCAATGTACCCTACAACAGAAGTGTCCTACCTGGGAATTGAACCAGTGACCTTTAGGTTACAAGACCATTATACTACACTGCCGCCCATAGGTCAGCATACTGCAAAGAATGTGGATGTGCAGAGAAATACTCATTCTCCTGGGCTGTTAAACCGCACACAGAGTGGGGGCAGCCTTGTGGAACCTGATTTGAACATTTACTCAAATTGTGATTGCTGATAAATCAATGAGGCCTGACCTGTAATGGAAATCAGCGGAACATGTGGCCCTCATAGCCCTATAATATCGCTGATTGGCCAGAGATTGCACTCCTGTGGTGCGTCAGGTTTAAATTGCTCTCTGATTAGTGGGGAGGAATAATAACCAGCAGGTACTACTGGGCCCAAGGGCCAGATTTGAGTATCCCTGGTTTAACCTGGTTTCAGCGTGAGAGAACAGACGAGCTGCGCTAATGCTTATTTAATCTCCTTGCAGCCGACCTCACGCTGGTGGAAGGCACGGAGGACTGCATTTACTTTGTGGGAAACTCACTCGGACTGCAGCCAAAATCCGCCAGAAAGTATATCGACGAGGAGCTGGACAAATGGGCCAAAACGTAAGTCGCTGCGTCGCTTTGCTCCCCCGAAGACATCTTTCATTTGTAAGAAGACTGTAAATCTTTACTAAAACCACTTACCGAGACTACTGGCTGCGACCTGTAGCCTAGCCGTTGCGTTTGAGTAAGGTGTGTGTCATTAACCAACCATGACTGAGCGTCTGGGGCGGCCAGACAGAATTATCTTCATCTCAGTATGGGTTGGTTTGGTTACCTCTACTGTAGAACTGTGTGTGTCCTATAATGCAAAATGGTTACGAGTCTCCTGTAGTATTTCTGTGGCCTGTAGGGTGTAAAATAGTCACTGGCTCTTCTATAGTACTCTGGCTTCTTGGATGTAAAATAGTTACTGGCTGTCCTGTAGTTCAGTGTTTGGCTTGTAGGGCGTAAAATGGTCACTTGCTGTCCTTTAGTACCGTGTTTGGCCTGTAGGATATAAAATAGTCACTGGCTCACCTGTAGTGCTGTATTTGCCTGTTGGGTGTAAAACAGTCACTTGCTTTCCTGGAGGAAACAGTCACTTGTTTTGCCTGTAGTGCAGGGGTCCTCAATCCTATCCAGAAAGGTCTGGTGTAGGTGCTGGCTTTTGTTCCAACTGGGCAGTTACACACCTGATTCTACTAATCAAGGTGCTTAGCAAAGATTCCAAGGGGTTGATAAGTAGAATCAGGTGTATTACTGCTTGGTTGGAACAAAAGCCTGTACCCACACCGGCCCTTTCTGGATAAGATTGAGGACCCAATCTTACAGTACACATTTTGCTGTTGAACCGCTTTGTTTTGAGTGGAGGTGCTTTTCCTTTACAGGGGGGTCCATGGACACATGGAAGGCCACCGGCCGTGGGCCTATGCAGAGAATACAATCGAGGATGTTATGGCAAACGTTGTCGGTGAGAGTTCCCTCAGCGATGGTGGCAAACGTGTCGGCAGTCTGTCCGTTTCTCCACCATTGTGTTTGTGAGCCACTATGTAGGCTACCTTCCTTACCAACATCTTCATTTCAATTTCATTTAGTCCGTTTCAATAAGAACTAAGTGTGCTATAAATACAAGGCGTAAAAGCACCCCCTGTGTGTTTATGACATGAAAGTCTCCATCATGTATTTCTTTTGCGAAAATAACTTGCAGCAGATTACCAAGAGATGTCAAGTATTTGATCGAAATTTGATTGACAGCTCAATCAGGCCTAATTGATTTATTTTGGGTCAGAAAGAAAATCAGCTTACAGAACGATCCCCAGACACTGGCCTGCGAGTCTCTTTTTCCACCATCAGTGTCAATTTAGTGCTTCGGCAGCACAGCAATTCTCCGAGCATTTGACAACATTTTGACAATGGTAGTCAAAACACAATTAGTTTGTCCAATTAAATGAGAAGCCTCAGTGTGTTTCACCATTTGAACTGCGGTTTAAAAAAAAAAAAAAAAAAAAAAAACGAAATCAATAAAACTGTCTTCTACCTGGGGTTTTGACAGACCTTAAAAACTGACTCTACTTCTCAATGAAATCCCTCTTGTTATTGATTTTGAGTTGCAGTCTAGTCACGTAGCTATAGCACAGACCTAGGCGTACACTGGCCCACACATTCCCTTTGACTATTATATTGCTTTCCTGTTTGGGCTGAATGAGAATCACAGTGGGAGCTCGAAAGTCTTTTAACCAGAAGGGTGCATGTTTAATCACTAGGTGACCTGTTGCACCTTCTAGGAAAGTCCTTAAGTCAAATTGCTGCTGTAAATATCCAACTTGTCATGAAATGGATAACATTTAATATTAAAAGCTTTGGATAAGGGAGCTTGCCAAGCCTTCATCGTATAGCTTTTTTTTCCCCCTCCTTTCTTTGAACAGGTGCCAAGCCTGAAGAGGTTGCCATAATGAACGGATTAACAGTTAATTTGCATCTGTTGCTGGTAAGTTGCGGTAAGGGAGTTGGTTCCATCAGTGCTCTTGGTTGGATTCGGGTCTCTTTCAAGTAACCGCACGCTAATTTCGCCCCGCACAGCTGTCTTTCTACAGGCCGACGGAGAAACGTCACAAAATCCTGATCGAGGACAAGGCCTTTCCGTCTGACCACGTGAGTAATCGCCAAATAATGGCGCCTTCCTCCATTTCATTCATTTATTTATTTATTTATTTAAAAAGGTTCAGCATTTTGCAGTTTCATAACAAGCTGGTGTTTCCTAGGCTGTGTTACTTGGTTTCATTCCTGCTGGTTCCTCTATATTGAATGGCCTTGACTGAGATGTCAATCAAATTATGACCTGGATTATTAATCTTCTCAGGTGCAGCACTGTCATGAGCAATTTGCGGGAAGAGATGCGTTTGTAAAAAAGGCATATAAACAGAAGCTTCGTCAATTTTTATTTTTGTTTTTAATTTGTGCCCTACGTACATGAACATTGGAAAGAGAAATGTTAGTTTTTGGTATATCTACCGATTTGGTCAGTAGGAAATAAGCTAGCATGCGCATTGGATCCCTTGACTGTGATAAATAAAACAGTGATATACTGATCCTGGCCCTCAGGGTCCATAATCCTTCAGTTATCCTTAAATGATTAACAAACTCAGAACGAGGGAGGAGCTGTTTGTTTCGTTCAGCGAAGGGCTGTGACTTATTGAAGCCAGTGCTGGTTGAAAATGAAACCTCCTGGAGCTGATTGGCATTTGTGCGTCCTGGTGATTGTGCTTCAGGTTTCTCTGTCTCTTAATCTCTCTCTCTCTCTCTCCCTTTCTCTCTCTCCTTCTTCCCCTCTCTCCCCATCTCTCTCTCCCCTCCTCTCTCCCTCCCTCCCTCCCTGCATGCGGCCGCTTCAGTACGCCGTTGAGTCCCAGATCCGGCTGCGTGGGTTCGACCCCCAGCAGAGCTTGCTGCTAATGAAATCCAGAGCGGTAAGGTCTCCTGGCGTCTGCCATGGCTCTCGGTTCACCCTCCCGCCCTCCCCTGCCTCCGCCGTTTCAGAGGCGGAGCAGATCAGCGCTCGTCAGCCGAATGCCACGTGCCTACTAACCAGTGCCTCATTGACCAGGGGTCACTAAATGAACCAACACACTCTCTCTCTCTCTCTCTCTCTCTCTACAGCATATGAATCTTTTCACGACAAAGGAACATTAGGGTTATATTGTGCAGCTATCATTTTTATCATTGTGTTGCTATCGTTACCCGGATCTCTTATTCCTTTTAGTTATCAACTATCACTTGAATTCTGGAAGCAATTTCTTATTTGGACATCTTCATGCTAATATACTGTGAAGTGTTTTGTCACAGTCCTTTTGTAAAGAGTCCTATGTCTAGGCCTGGAATGAAGGTCTATAGCCGCGTTTCCACCAAAATTACCCGGAACTTTCAGTCCCAGGAACTACTTTACCAGGAACTAAAAGGTTCCTGCAGCCAATGGTTGTCTGCGTTTCCACCGGGGTCTAAAGTACCGCGGAGATTAGGCAAATTAGCCCACTGACGTTGTCGTCGGTCCATCTGTCATATGATTTCTTCTGTAACACCATACTACCACCGAAGTAGCCTACATTATTTTCTAATAACCGGGACAGCCCGGAGGGGTTTATTCCACTTATATACAACGGGTTACCAACAATGACTATATATGGTTACTTTTGTATTTATTGATTTTCATATATCCTCTCAAACACATTCATTAACAGCAGAAAACATGCACACGTTGTAAACAATTTGCTGTTTTATTACTTTCTCGTCGTCAATTCCATATAGGCTAATCGCAAAATGACAAGAATAGAACGAAAACTCGGACTTGCGTGAAAATGTAAATTAGTAGTGGTACAGCCACCGTTTGCTTTCCTTCGAAGTGACTGCTAGCCGAGCAGCGAAGTGTGCCCTCCAGATGCGAACCATGCACCATAAATGAGTCCATAATCTTCCTGGTCTTTTCGTGGAATTGAAAAATGGCAGTAAAATTGAGTAAAATTACGGCAGTCTGAAAAAGCTAAAGGGAAGATTACTAGAATTAACCTGTTATTTTACCCGGATAAAAAGTGCGGAAGGTGGTTTCCAGTTTGCTTGTACTGTATCACCAATGTTAATTATGCAGAACTACCGCATACCTCACATAACTGTATCAAACGTTTTGAGTCAATTACAACGGGCTAACAAAGAAAATCCGGAAGAAAATATTCAGCAACCGAATTAATCCGTTTGAATGTTTTGGTAGCCTACGTAATATGCTGTCCCAGCACGAATGCTTAGCATTTTATAAAACGAATACTAAAGCAAGAAAAGAACAGAAGAGCACACGTTATAATTCCAAGACGTTGACAGGCTATAACCAAAAGTAGGCTACTGCGCCGCATAACATACAAGTTTGATTTGAAGTTATTATGAAAATAAATTGGTTTGCCGCTGCATATTTTCAAACATGGCGGGTAATGGCGGAAAATAAATACAACACAAATGCTACGAGTACTCGACCAATCAGAAATGTTCAGCGCTGCAAGCTTCACCCAAAAGGTTCCTGTACTTTCGGAAAGTACTACCCCCCGAGCAGGAACGTTTTGGGGGGTAAAACAAAGCCCCCAGAACTAAATTTAGACCCTAGTTCCTGCGGTGGAAACGCACTGAGTTCCTCAAAAGGTTCCTAGTTCCGGGGTATAGTTCCTGCGGTGGAAACGCGGCTTTTGTTAGTGTAGGGCAGTTCACAGAAATCTGCCTCTTATCAGTCCCTCAAAGTAAAACTGACTGTTTACTGTGCTAACAGGTAGTCAGCAATTGTGATTAAGAGACAGTGCTCAGTTGCAAAACATTTGACTGGATCAGCATTATGTGAACTTTAGGTTCTCCGTAATACAATGTAATCATGTATTGTTGGAAAATTGACATCATGGGGAACAAGTTGGTGTCTTTGATGGGGTGCTGACTAAAGATCTTGATACAGTACCTATGGGTCAGCGCCCAGCCAGATACAAAGGTTAACTCGGTGTAATATGCTTACAGAGGTAGTGCAAGCAAGATCATTGATCTATATTGTTTTGCCATGATTGTCTCTTTCTTTGACTTGGTGTTTTGCTTTGATCGTTTTGTATACAAGGGGAAATGTACAGTGGTTTGGGGAGACTCGTCAATACAACCTCCTGCGCATATGCGAATAGCCATCTCACTACACACTCTTTTGGACCTGTTTATTATCGTCATTACGCAAACTGTAAAATAAACTGCATTCACTAACCTGACATTCCTTTAACTGTTATGGCTGCACGTCTAGCAGTTTCAGGGTCTTAACATAGGCATAGAACTCTGGGGATATCTGCACCCCGCCTACACCACTTAGTGCCGGAGCAAGATACACTACTGTATCTACGCAGGCTACACACGTCAGAGGCACGTACATGTCTGCTACCTACGATAGATAGCGATCCATATAGGGAGACACTACTGGCAGATCACTTTCACTCTCCTTTAATGCACTGTTAGCACAGAGGGAAGGGTACAGCATTATATTTGGAGTCAGATAACTGAGACAGCATTAAATGAACCTCGTTCCAGTAGCACTGGGTAAGACCGCACACGTTGCTTCTCCCCTCAGATACTTCCGCTGTCTGGTGTATCTGAGGGGGTTTCTTTCATTAGGGATGCTCTATTGTGTGTCACAAAAAAACCACAGCCCCCCCAATTCATCTGACCAATTCATTAAACCACCAGGGGGAGGAGACTCTTCGGACGGAGGACATCCTGGCCATGATCGAGAAGGAAGGAGAGTCCATCGCCGTGGTCCTGTTCAGCGGCGTTCAGTACTACACCGGGCAACTTTTCAACATGGCCGCCATCACCACTGCTGGCCAGAGCAAGGTAAACCCTAGAAAGACAGACAAAAACCAGTATAGCTCTGTTAGATGTTGCTGAAGTTTTTCCAGTCGATGTCCTTCTCGTCTCCCACGGCGACTGGTGTCAAAGGTGATGTCATGCTGCCCTCCCCCCCCATTGGAGACTATTAAATTGCATAAAAGTTAGTTCTCGCCTCGCACCATATTGATGCAATTTGTGCGCTCCTGTTTTTTTTTCTTTCTTTATATCCCATTCTCTCTCAGACCTTGCCCTGCTTGATTCCGGGAGTTGATCCCTTCTCTTGAAATGCAAGCTGTGTTTACCCAGGGTGCCGTCGGGGAGATGTCGAATAGGTCACGGTTCATGCGTTGTTTCCCCGTGACAGCACTGCCCTCTGGTGGGCGGCTCGTACGAACGCTACGACGCAGAACACTTTCGAAAACAAAGGGGGTGCCAGATTGAGCCATTGTCAGGGCATGACAGCTGAATTTAAAGATGGTTAGGGCTGTTTAACATACAAATGCGGCTTGTACCTTTTTGGCCGGTACACAGTCTTTCTCTTGTACTGGAGTGATACCTGGGGAGGTTACTGATGAATAGTTCCTGTATCAGGAGGGGGGGGCGGGCTTTTGTTCAGACTGAACAGCAGTGCAAATCCGCATTATGTCACTGAGATCACGTCAAATGCCAGGAGGTGAAGGTAGGGGACGGGGATTTTTGTTCGACTGTCATCAAAAAGCTGGCATGGCAAAAATATATTTGTACCTTGCCCTCACGAACTGGAAACTCGCCAAACTTTGGAGCGGGGGTGGAAAGGGGTCTCTTAGTGTGGGCGAATACTCCCAGAATACGTCTCTTCATATACCTTTAGTATAGGGAGCCTCTGAGGTCTGTAGGCTTTTAAAATACAATAGGACACAGAGGTACAGAGATGTGTGAAATCCATAGACATTCTCATTTATACATAGTAATTGATAAAGCAGATGGGTTAAAGAAACCGCTCTGCTATTTAGCAGATGCACCATGAATAGTGTGCGTAGTTACTTGTTTACACATATAAACAATAGCTGTGAAAATCTCAAGCATCACTGACGGAAACCAATGTGGGTTTATTGGCTGAACTGTTTGCATTTCCCACGCAGCCCTGACAGTCCTGTGCGCAGACTGAACGTGCAGCCACAGTTCCCCCTACTGTCCAGATGTGGCTATTACACAATTTACATCAAACGCACAGCGGTGCACACAGCCAAGTTACAGCAAACGCACGGCGGGAGAGATTTCGGATTCTTCTCTCGCGCAGCGGAATTATCTTGCCTTTCCTCCCCTGTCCAGACTGGGCAGACGTACAATTTCCTGCCTGACTCCGCTCTTATTTCTTTTTTAAAATAAGTAGCGTTTATTTAATTGGGTAGGTCAACTGAGAACTCTTCTTTTGAGGAATTCATGAGGGTGGCCAGTGCAAGGGACTGTGTAGCCAGTTGGACTCGGGTGGTGATTAGGTGGCCAGATTTAGAGAGCCGGTGTGAAGGGAATTTAACTAGGACACTGGGGCTGAAACTCATACTGTTTCAAAAAAATGGCATGGGGTCGTTAATGAGCAGAGTCAGGACCTTGGTTTATCGTCCTGGCAAAAAGGACGGCCCCTTCAGCGCAGTGCCCGCACCGCTATGCTGGGGCATTGGGTTTCTGTTCTGTCCAGACGGAAGAGGGCCCCCTACTGGCCCTCCGACACATCTTTCAGCAGCATCCAGGGGCCTGTGTCGAAAGCAGGGTTACTGAGTCAGTTTGCATTTCTCCTACACATAGCCCTGACAGGATAACGGCACTGGGTAAAACCCTGAACCGCTCTTTTTACTTCGGTCCGTGCTCCAGATTTGTGATGGTTCCAGGTTTTACTCAGTGCAGTTATCCAGCAAGCTTGCTAATCCCACTTTGTGATACGGGCCCCAGAAGGCTACAGGGCGGTGTGGCTGCTGGAGGGGTCTGACGCTGTAGCCCTCTCCTCCCGCAGGGCTGCTTTGTGGGGTTCGACTGCGCGCACGCGGTCGGTAACGCCGAGCTCCGGCTGCACGACTGGGGGGTGGACTTCGCCTGTTGGTGTTCCTATAAGGTAAGCGCCGGGATTCCGCCTGCTCTCATTGGCTGTCCGACGGAAGCCCACCCCCCCACAGGGAACAAACGGCACGGATTGGACGGTGGGCGGCGCCGTGCCAGAAGGAACCGTTCTCCGTACCTTTAAGCACGCCGGCCCCTTGTCTACAGTTGGCCCCCAGGGGGCCCGCATGCCGTGCTCTTGTCATTTCACTGAACAAACACAGAAATCTCTTTCAGACGGTCTGCCTGTCAGTTAGTTAATAAACAGCGATTGTCACAGTGTTACGGTTTTAATTGGCATAATTAATAGCTTCCTTGCCATTTAGACTCTGCGGTGCATGACAACCCTGCAGCTCTCCGTTGCAAGGGTAATAAAGAAGAGTGAAGCACCGGAGCTTATTCGGTTTAGCTGAAGGGCTAGCCGAGCGCTCGGTGGATCTGTGAAGGACCCGGTTCTGTTTTCTGATTGCAGTATTTAAATTCTGGGGCCGGGGGATTGGCCGGGGCCTTCATCCATGAAAAACATGCCCACACAGTCAAATCAGCGTGAGTACCCTGTCGTGCCCAGACACACTCCTTTGTGTATATATTTTGTGAGGAGTCTCGTGTTTACTTTTCAATTTGTTTCCATCACCGTTCGTGCTATTGTTTAAGTTATTCCACAGCATTGAAAATAGATGCTAGATATTATGTCAGTGTAAAACAGTGGCCATTTACATTCCAAGACAGTGCAGCCATGTATGCATTACATTGTACCCACAGTACATAAAATTTCATCATATAGCATTAGCATCCATGGCATGCATGCATGCATTACATTATAGATGCATGAATTCGATTGTATTTACGTTACATCAAACTCCGCCGTATTGTTTTCCCGCATGCATTATATTGTATCCATGCCGAAAGGCCGTCTCAGAACCGGAATGTATGCTTTATATGCACAGGTGTGTTTCAGTGGCTAATTAGTAGTTGTTCCTGGCAACTGCTGGGCACATGCTAAGATGACTGGATGCCCGGAATAAGGCTTTTTGTGATAGGCAGCAGATTGAGTTTGCCGGAAGGTTCTCAGTGTCTGCAGCATGTCATTTTGGTTAAGAGTCCAGGTAGTCGCAGTACCTTTGTGCTGGATGTACAGGTCCATTTCAAAACCAGCCACAGCAGCCTGTGGCGCTGGTCTCCCTGTGTCTGTGTCGTATTTTATGAAATTACCGTAATGGCTCTGCTGGTCTTTTCTGCTGCAGGTTGTGGGGCTGGTGGGGTCACGACTTGAAGACGAGATTCGTCATGAACAACGGTACGCTCCGCTCCTCCCCCTGCTCTCCGCGTTCGCGGCGTGGCTCGACACGAACGCGTCTTCCTTTCTAAACGAAACGAAATTGGCCCACGTCGCGACACTCGAGACGCCCCCTCCGCGATGATTATTGTTGATATTTGTCTCACACGGCGCGCACGCCGATGTCTGTAATTAGGGCGGGGGCGGGGGAAGTTTTCGGGGACCGAGTCTTGCGGCGTATGGCACAGTCGTCCCAGCGGTACGTGGATGCGGCGGAGCCCTCTCTCGAAGCCACCTGCTGCCGAGCGATCATTAAAAGTAATCTCACTGCAGCGCGAGTCACTGTCTGTGGCGTTTAATTGCTCCTAATTGCACGCGGTCGCATATTGATAAACCGATCAACAGGTGCCTGACGGCGGCTGTTGAGGCTTCAGTGGTATCAACCCTAATGTGACGGTAATATATTTAATGACAGATCGGTGGACCAATGACAAAATGTGATTCTGGATGGGCGGGGCCACAGTGACACTCACCTTAGTGTGGGATCTAAACCTGTCATCGCAGATCGATGCTAGTTCAGATGATAGTTGTGTGGCATCAATTTAGTACCAACAGTCTGAGTATGCAGAATTAGATGCTCACTTACAGATTTGTTCTTCTCTCACTCAAAACTCGGTCCACCACACTCAGCCCTGCCTCAAATTCCCACGCAAAACGACTTGCTCTCACTTGTGCATTTTTATCAGATGCTACATTACATTAAATCCAGCCAACAAGAATTGGCCAGAAATGCGCATACCTACACCTATGCACTGCAGTGTGTTCAGTTAGTGGCTGTGGAGGTAAACAGTGGATAGTAATTTAATTAGTGTGATTAAGTGGTTGGCAACAACATAGATCCCTTTATTTGTGTGTGTGTGTGTGTGTATGTAAAGTATGTTCATGGAAACAGATTAGCTCCTCCAGATGCTGTATAAATATGTGGTACTTGGAGTACCTGTGCAGCTCTGATGCTCGTCAACAGCGATGAGCAGTATTTTGAATACATGTGTTTGATGCATTGGCATGTGTGCAGCTCAGATGAATATGTATTCCCATGTGTTTATTTCATATGTAATACAGGTTTCTCAACTCCTTTTTTTGTATGGTTCATACACCTGAATATGTTCCACCATTTTAATTGTAGTTAACAGATTATTATAAAATGGCTTCCAAAAATATAAAATACAGTTTGGAGTATCTCTGCCCATTAATGACAAATTTTAAAATGTCTACAGGTTCCTATTTCATCTTGTATTCTGATCATTGAAATTGCAAAAGCTATCACTGTCAAGTTCATTTCTCTCTGAGTTTTAACCACCAGGCTACTCAATTTATTTAAATTTAATTTGGAGCTTTGTGTGCTCTCTGTCTGAACCTTGCATTTACCGGTGAACCAGTTTTTTTTTTTTAGTGAGTTCTTTTGCGGTTGGCTTATTCATACTGCCATCTCATGGAGAAGCTTTGAACTGCAAGAAATAGAACTAACTCCTTTTTTTGTTCATAGCCCACTCACTGTCTGTTTGGAATTAATATGAGGAGTAGAACCAAAATGCATGTTCTTCCACAGTAATGGATCTACTCCCAGGAATAAGTGGATTCAGGCTCTCAAACCAGCCTATTCTACTGGTGTGCACCCTGCAGGCAAGTTTAGAGGTAAGTATTTTGGGTCTCTACTCAACTTTACACCTCTCGTTTTGCTACCATTTTGTCAGAAGTTATAGATAAATGCTGCGTCTCACTGTGTAATTCTGAGAGAATGGCATGCTGGTGAAAGAACTGGCTCACGGCATCACTTTGGAGTGGTGATTTTATACATAGAGGAGCCGCAGTTTCACTTTCCATTTAAGCCATTCGAGAGACGCTTACAAACGCAAAAAAACAAAAAGGTTTAGGCTAAAAAGAGGTGATGCGGTCGCAGCTAACAGTGGCCGTTCACACGCCATGCAGAAGTGGGATAGTGACTCATTTAGTGTCCCTCGATGCCTTTAATTATATACCATGAGCCGTTCTCTGAGTAGGTTTTGGGGGCGGGCTTTTAAACGTTTATTGTTACTTAATGGTGCTTGAGCTGCATTTTGTTTCCTGGAAATAAAATCAAAGTATTCAAAAATGAACTCCACATGTAATATGTGGTTTTTCTATGGAGAGAAATGCATTATAATTGGGTCAAATTAGTCGATTATTGACGCGTGTGGCGATATAGCTACACCCTTTGAGTTTTATGAACGCTTAATGTCCCAATAACAATGATTTATGAAAATTATGTGCATCTAGTAGCCATGTCTACCAGTACATTATCCATGATACAACTGCAGCACTACTGCTCCACTCACTAAACTGCACTCTTAATACTCTATCCACCAATAGAATCGCATGGCTTCTCAGAATCCACCAATGGAAGAGCGTTTTCTTCTCCACCGATAGAAATTCCCTCACTTTACTCTCCCACAGTGGGGGGGAAAAAAATCAACAGAAGTGAGAGCATTATAGAATTTTGTGAACAGGGGAAATCTCAGTTGCGGCTGTCTCTGGCCTTCTCCAGGTCTTCAACCAGACCAGCATGCAGGCCCTGAGGAAGAAGTCGAAGCTCCTGACGGGCTACCTGGAGTACCTCATCAAGCACTACTACACTCCGGACGAGGCCCACCCCGGCAAGCCCTACGTGCGCATCATCACCCCGGCCGACCCCGAGGAACGCGGCTGCCAGCTGTCTCTGTCCTTCTCCGTGCCCATCCGCTCCGTCTTCAAAGAGCTGGAGAAGAGGGGCGTCGCCGTGAGTTACCGCCGCGCTCGCTCGCGAGTCCCCGCCCGTACGCCGCTCTGCTCGAGTTCTCCCTTGAGGAGATGGTTTTCCGCTTGCCTTTTTTTCACACGGATGTTTTGTCTATGATGGGCCAGCGAGGGGCGAAGACGCCACCTGCTTCTTTCTTCACCTCTTTCCTTATAAATGCAGTCTGATGTATCAACTGGTGTCAAATCAGGGGAAAGTAAATTAAGCTAAATTTATTTCCTGTTTATAACCAATAAATGACTAGGGGTAACTAGGGGTATTATTAATTCAAAGTTTGCACTAAATACATCCTAAATAAACTTTATTGTATTATTGTATATGAGGTTTACAGATGGGCTCTTGATTAGAGTCAAGGTGATTACCAGTGTCAGGGCTATTTCTGTAATTATATAACAAAGATTGATGCGGATATAGTGTGAAATACGCTTGCTGTTCTTGGGAATGCACTCGTGTGAACCTTTGGCACAAAATGACACATTAACCCACATCTAGGGCGCACACGCTCTGGCCAGTTGTAGGTTAGGTAGACCTGCAGGCACTGTGGCCCTTCACAACCAGGGTTGAGAAGACTTGCAGGCACTGTGGCCCTCCACAGCCAGGGTTGAGTAGTCCTGCAGGCAATGTGGCCCTCACAACCAGGGTTAAGTAAATCCGCAAGCACTGTGGCTCACCACAGCCAGGGTTGAGTGGCCCCTGTGTAAAGGAAAGCCATGCAGGAGAGCTGAACCGATCTCCTTTTTTTCCTGTGATTTCAGTGCGACATGAGAGAGCCGAACATCTTGAGGGTCGCGCCCGTGCCGCTCTACAACTCCTTCAGCGACGTGCATCGCTTCGTCCACCTGCTGGGGTCAGCGCTCGAAGCCAGCAGCGACCTCCCGCTCAGCGCGTGACTGCGACCGACCGGCGGGCGAGCACCCGGGGACCTCCGTTTACCGTGACCAATGTAGCCAGCTTCCAGGTCACGGTCCTGTGACACATTTCGGAAAACCTTAGGTGGAATGAAGCTGCTCCCTACTCACATTTTTCAGATGCACTCTGCAATGCAAGTCCCGCAGTTGCACAGATTCTGTTGATATCCCTGACTGGTGTCTGCATTGCAATCCCTTCCACCTACGCTATATGACCAAAGGTATCTGGACAGCCCTTGGATGGGGGCTGTTTTTCATGATTTGGGCTAAGCCACTTAGTTCTGGTGAAGGCACATCTTAATGCAATAGCATAGTCACATTCTAGATGATTCTGTGCTTCCCCAACAGTTTGGGGAAGGCCCTTTTGCTGTTGACATGACAATACTCCCAGGCACACTGCAAGGTCCAAACAAAAATGGATTTGTCAAGAACAGTGGGGAAGAACTTGACTGGCCTGCACAGGACCTTGACCTCAACTCCATCAAACACCTTTGGGATCAGTTGGAAAGCCAACTGCAAGCCAGGTCTAATTGCCCAATCAATGACTGACCTCACTAATGCTCTTCTGGTTGAATGGAAGCAAATCCCTGTAGCAATGCTCTAATACCAAGCCTTCCCAGAAAAGTGGGAACGCCCATAATTTTGGATGAGATGATTTCAGGTGCCCGCATACTTTTGGCCATGTAGTGTATTTGTGAAATGAGTGTGACTTGGCTTTAAACCAGTGCAATTTTCATCAACCTTACATGAAAAAGGGGGAAAATGCTGTGTTTGTGTCTTCAGTCACAAACTACAGGATGACTTTTTATTTTATTCAGTAATTCAATCAAGTCTCATCTTTGGGGAATTATATAATAAAAACAATTTCTCAGTGTCTGATCAAGGTCCTAAAAACATTGTAAGTGAAGTGAATAGATATCGAAAGCTTGTGCCATTCATGATGGGACAGATCTTTGTTGCGACAGGTTTTTATTCTGAGGGAGCAAATGTGCAGGTTCACAGTGCCAACTGCCAAAGTTCCCATAGCAGTGTAGAGTGGCGTGGGATGGTTTCTCTTTTCACCCAAATGCACATCATCTGTCCAAAGAATAAAATAAATCACTTTGAAGCTGTCTTTTTGGGTGGATAGATTGTTTATGATTTCTTCATATGTGTTTTAGTTCAGGGTTGGAGTGTGATTGGTCTCCATGATTACATGCTGTGACACTACAGTTCCACAGGGAGCTATGGAGTTATATTTTACCAGACATGCACAAAAATGACCACAACAAAAATGCACACCCTGGCTGATGTTCAGAATTCAAAGAGGAGGATTGTGACAGATTGGTGCATCGCCCAAGGCATACCGGTTGCTTTGCCTTGGAGAATTGTGGACCTGCAAGCCAACTCAGGCTCTGTAAGCACAGCTCTAAAATTCCCCACTGCAGTGTGCTGTTTAAATTTAAGATGTTTCAGCAAGGCTGTTGGTGCAAACAGACAGGTGAAGCATACAGAAGAACTGCACATGGAATGAATGTGTTTTGTGAAGGGCATCCCATCAAAAGCCAGCCCTAAGCGTTTAGCATTCAGCAGCACTAGCCCAGAGCTAACCATTTATGTCCGCTTAAAACCGAAACCAAGCAGAGCTGATATGCTTTCTTTACAAGTTACATGCTGTGGCAAGACATGCACGCTACAGGAACTCACCCCTAACCGCCACCTGAGAGTCTGTTATGATGTCATTTCCTGTATGATTATGCTCCTCTCCAAAATTATTATTTGAGATACAGGCCATTGTCTTAATCTCATATATTACCAAAAGTATTATGTCTGTTAAATTTGTGCAGAGCGGCTTGGAAAATCTCTGATCACCAAAACGGCTCAAGGCAAAAAATAAAGATAAATTAAATAAATTTCAAGACACAGAGTACTTATTCTGAAGCCATGTTTGTGTAAGCAAATGAGAACTAAAAACAGGCCAAAAAGCAGAAGTAAAAAGCTGTGCTCTGCTTCAACTGCAAAAGCTTCATCTTCCCGAGTGAAGCAGCCTGTTGCAAAGCATTGACTGCGCTGTTGACTGTCATTTCCGAGGGTCGACCAGACAGAGCGCCGCTATTTCTGCGCAGACAGCTACTTCCAGGAAGTGGTGCGGTCGTAAATTTTTAAATCCAGTTAGAACTGATACTCATATCAGATAGGGCCTGAGAAAGACTGGCGGGTTTGAGTCGACGGCGCTGGGAAGGGCGTCACGTCGGAAACTTCCCCTTATCGCAGAAGGCTTTCTCCCCATCGCCGGCGGATTAAGGGGCAAGAAGGCACAGCGGGCCAAGGTAAGAGCTCGCGCTCCGGCTTTTAACGATCGACCGCTTTTAACGGACGCAAGAGCACGTCGCTCAAGGGCAACAAGCAGTTTGAGGCAGCCCAAACGACGATCGTGTTCACATTTGATAGAGGTGGGATTTTACTTTTTTTTGGTTTTTGTGAGAGGCTTGTAAAAGTGGTTTTGAACAACAACAAGAGTCTTAAGAGGAAACACGGACTGTTTCCTGTAACGGCTGCCTTATTGGGGCCTACTGTCACTTCCACATCGCTGCCTGAAGACAAAATTGATAATACCTGTAGTGGCTCCAACTTAACAGTATTAAGATTTACAGTTTACTATAGGTTAAGGTGTTCAGGAGTACAAAATATATATTACTTGTTATTCCAGGCATACGTCTGTGAACAGAAGCTGAAGACTCCCCCACGTATTCATATTAACTTTTAGAGCAAGTGCAAGTTATGAGTCACTGGAAAATGTACATGATTGCACTTGGTCATTTTAACTCTATTGCCGTAATTTTAAACAGCACGTCCAGTCTCTTATTTGTCACAGACTTTGTCATTTTCGGGTAATTTTTTATGCTTTCAAACTGAGATGGTTTACAATAGTCTGAAGTGAAGAGAAACTAGGACAGTGCATCAGACACATAGTGTACTGTACTGATTAACGTACTATTATACTTGGACTGTAAACTTTGTGAATGATACCATTAAGCACTTTAATGCATTTCAAGATGTGTTTTTCATTTAGCTCCTGTGGTCTGGTTGTCATGAATGTTGTTGGTAGTCGTTATTTCTGTCTTGGCATGTGAAAGTTATTTGTATATTTCATATGGATCGTATTATTAGTATGAAATGAATACTTGCATACAGTATGAAGGACCGTGTCCTCATGCAAATATATAAAACATAAATTTTGAAATTAATCATTAAATCAATAATTGTCAGAAATATTTGAAGGCATACATATATAAATTAATTTTTAATGTTGAAATCTCTGCATAGCCCTAATAGTAGCTTCCTTTGCTCTATTTAAGGCAATTCTGTGATTGATACCATCTTTTTCTGTTCACCAGTTCCATTAAACTCACAGAACTATAACTGTAATATCAGTGTTTCTGGATGTAGCGCTGAGCAGAACCTGGACTTTGGACCATTGTAATCTAAAAGTGCCAGCTAAATAGTTTTTATTTTTATTTTAAGAGCTCTTTGCAAGTTTTACACAACTGTTCCATGGTGAGAGTTATCCTCCTGGAATAACAGACCCCACATTGTAACAGGATTATCTTTAATATGCCAGTGCTGCAAAGAGATTTAATCCTTGGTCATTACTCATTAGTATGTGTACTAACATTTTTATTAATATGGCTTGTGAGGTAACTGCAAGGGGCATATTACTGTACTGACCACATTAAGCAACAGGTTTCTGAAGTCAAAATTTTACAAGAGGCTTTGTCATGCCCTGCATTTTAACCTGTTGACTGGCGATCCTTAAGATAACATGTACGCGAGACCACGTGTTCTAGGTTAGCTCTGCGGTCTGTCAAGGTTTGTGTTGTATGACTCATCATTCATTGTCACATCGGTTCTTTAATGTCACTCCAAGGCTGTAAGAGTACTTTGACCAACTGCACTCAATATAAAAATGGAGGATTACTTTTTATCCGTGTCTATATGGTCTCTGCTTCTGTTTGTTAGTATTTCCAGGGTCAGCCAAGTCTTTGGCTTTTTTTCTCTATGCAGGCAATGGGCCTCCTCTGTTGATTATAGTCGTACTCATTGAACCTCCTTGGCTCAAGCTGCTCAGTGGGCACGATGGCTTCATTGTCCACAATTCAAGTTGCTGTAAACTATTCAGTTCCTAACTGAGAGCATGTGTAATAGTTCTATCAGTTTAACAATTCACTTTTGTGTTTGTCCTATCTCTGTGGATGAATCCATGACTCCATTCATGTAGAAAGACTGGGGGACTTCTGTAAAGATGCTACTATGCCTACGTTCTCATGACACTTTTTCTATTAGTATTTTGTCCCTGTTGAGATGGCCTTTTGCATTGTAGCTCTAATGTTCACAGTTGGAGACCATTCTTGTAAACAGAGGAGTCTTACAAATTGCGACTCCAAAGCCACAGAGCACCTGCACATAATCTCTGAATAAATACCATTGTGCAGTTCCACACTTAAGGTGATGAGAAATGAGAATGCTGAAATGAGATATTAATTCTGAATGGGTATTGATGTAATAGTACTAAACACATTACAAACACAAACCCACTGCAGTTGCAGCAAGACAGAAAAGCATTTACAGTGCATTAGACCACAGCTCTGCAAAAGTGACTGTGAACGTGACGTTCCTATTCTATATTTAAATTATTTTCACAGTGTGTATTCATAAGGTTTACAAGTGTTTTTTTTTCTTCTTGGTTTGATAGACATATTATGGGAAGGTGTAATGTACACATTACATCCTGAGTTCAACTTTGAGTTGCCTTTGTTATAGATGCCAAGTGGTGTCTATAAGTTAGTCACTATAGTTATTTTTAGACTGATAGATTTACCAGGTGAAAAACATGCTCGTGACAGGCTCATGACTAATATCTGCTGATTTCAGCATATAGGGTTGAGTGTTTAAAATGACAATCAGCATGACAAAAAGATGGGTTTCAAACTAAAATACTTGCAGAATGCATCACATTGTTTATCTACAGGTTTAAAAAAATCTTTTTTTCTGTCCAATTGTACATTTTACAAAAACAAATTCTAGTTAAAGAGGAGAAATCTATTGTGTGTTTCAATGAAAACACAATTTCTAGTGTGACTGATCATATTGGTTGGGCGGCACTCAATTCCTGTTTTTTTTTCTTTGTTTGATTGTTTGTTTTTTTACTTGAGTTCCAGAGAATGATTTTGCTTCCTTTTATGTGGAGTTATCCTAGAAAGCAAGCGCAGATTCAAATATTTTAAAGCACCTGAAAGCTGAAGAATACCTACCACAAAGCAAAAATATGACTCAGTTGCTTGTTCTTAATATACATGATAGACTGATAAAGAAATGCCTCCCAATAAGCAATACACATTTGTATTACAATTATGATATGTAATGATATGTATATCTCTATAAAAGTAAATGCATGAGCTGTGATTAATTGTATATATTTACAAATCGTTGCAGTTTAAAACTGCATACAGTTTGAAATTACCACATTATCAAGTTGCATACTTTATAAAGACAGCAGTATCTTACTGTATTGCAGCTATAAGTGCATGGGAAGATACAGTACATCACTGAAATATGTGCTAACATATTTATTTTGGGATAGATGTATCTAACAGTTTACATTATCACAATCAATCGTGTGAAGAATGCACATTAATCATTCAAACAATCCCTTGTTTCAAGGTTAATTTGAGTTTCTCCAAAACTGCTGCTTGTGCAGATTCCTGACTTCATATACAATATGTGGTTGCTTATATGTTTGTTAATGACTCAATTAATAGCCATTTCCCTCAAACTATACCCTGTCATCATTTATGCTGTCACCATGTTGTCCATGCTCATCAAAGAAGCGTAGAATGAACTCCAGGGAGAATGAATTCATGTCTTTTTTAATTTCTTTTTTTTTAACTCTAAACAGAAAAAAAACAAGGATGCAAAGTTACACAAAACAAACTCCTCTGGGAAGTCCGGCCCACCCGGGTCCTGGTGCAGTTCAGATGAGGATTAAGACCTCCGCCAGCCCCGGGGAACGGCTCAGCCAGACCAAATCCATGGTCATACCAGACCCTGGACAGACCCAGAAACCTGTGAGTACCCATTTCACGGTAGTATTTGGCACAGGATCAGGACACTGTAAAGAGTTTGCGAATGCATGCGCACTCTTTGTTAGCAGTTTCTCCAGAGATTTGTCATCAGCCAATGGGCTGCAAGGAACAGTGCTCAACAACCTTCAATGGGGTCAGACCTCATCTACTAATGCAGTTATTGTCAGGCATTCCTGTTTTGGAACACCAACTGTTAATTATAGCACAACTTCAAGGAGCTAATTATAAGACAGTAAAAAAAAAAAAAAGAATTATGGCACAAAAACATTTGAGTTGATGGAGTTTACAACACGGTCACCATGATGTAAACAGCCAACATGAAAGGATTACTTATGCAAAGGTCATTCATTACAGACGCAAAAGAGAAACAGCCCCACATTGCTGGAGTTCATATCTTGTATCACTGTTCACATCAGAACATGTTATCTGGTGCATGTCACAAGGATATGAAGTAAAAATGAGAATGTATCAAGCGAAATTATTAAAAATGAGGATGCAAATTGGAATCAGATCATATAACATGAAGCCTTCAATGGTGAATGAAAACAATTAGAGATTAAATATAAATTGATATGAAAATCTCAACTGCCTGAATGGAAACATTGATAATTAAACAGAAATTGTCTTTTGTATGTACCAATACATTTTAGCTGTAATAACCAAATCAAGCATTATATGATTAATACAGAATTGACAACAAAATAAAAACAAGCTATTAACAGAAATATTGCATAAATGAGTGAACCAATAAATGTATATAGTACATATTTGTTATTCATGTACTTATTATTAAAAACTAAGATTATTTTTAAATTAAGAACAAAAATGGTGATATACCACTGAGCAAATGTAATAGAAAACTGTGGGATTGTGTACTAGCAACTGATCACTTGGTTGGTATTACATGCTAAAGATGGAGGTGAGGGAGTATTTAAAAGAAATACATTAAGGAGGGAGGTGATGCTAAAAGCCAAATGTCACCTTATGTCACATTACACCCAAAGAAGAAGAAACTGTGTGTGTGTGCGGGTGTGTGTGTGTGTGTGTGCATGCGTTGGTGTGTGTGCGTGTGTGTGTGTGTGTGTGGGTGGGTGTGTAATGTTGTGTTTAGACAGCAGAAACTGTTTGTGCCTTGGGTAATGTGTTTAATCAAAGCAACTCAGATTTATTTAGCTGTTGCCTTAATGCTGGTAGTAAGTGTCTTATTTAGGAAAGCATCATTTAATCAGCCATGTTTTTCTGGAATTTGGTGAACACCATTTATATGAATTGATTGTAATTACTATGACTTCCCAAGCAGTTTTATTTGATAAGATGATTACTGTTAGCTGCTAGACAGCAATGAACATTTGGCTTGAACATTTTATTCTATTTGAAATATTCTCAGTAGAAATGCAATCCAAGGTAAAGGGATATTTGTGAAATAGAAAATGCAATGCAACAACCTTTCAATCTGTCATATTATTTTTTTAATTGTTAAGAATGATCCATACATAATCTGTATGATCTCATTTTCTGGGCCATATAAAAATTCACAATCTGGCATGATAGAAATGTCTGGATTGCCTGTACTGCACTCTAATATTTTTGAAATAGTACCCTTTTTTGACAAAATGTTAAGTCAATGCTACCCATTACATATACATAAGAAATTTTCTTTGAACATATTATTAATAAATCAATTGGCATATGAACAGCAGCAGTCCAAATCATTACATCCTTAAACAATTAAAATCACTTGCACATATGACTAAATAATAATAATAATAATAATCATAATAATAATAACAATGGGGTGGCACAGTGGTGGAGTGGGTAGCACTGTTGCCTCACAGCAAGAAGGTCCTGAATTCAAATCTGGCCTGGGCCTTTTTGTGTGGTGTTTGCATGTTCTCCCCATGTCTGTGTGGGTTTCCTCTGGGTACTCTGGTTTCCTTCCACAGTCCAAAGACATGCAGTATGCTAATTGGAGACTCTAAATTGTACATAAGTTTGAGTGTGTGAGTGAACGGTGTATGCGCCCTGCAATGGATTGGCGGACTATCCAGGGTGTATTCCTGTCTCTTGTCCAATGCACGCTGGGATAGGCTCCAGCACCCACCTCGACCCTGCCCAGGATAAGCACGTATAGATAATAATAATAATAATAATAATAATAATAATTTCAAAGTTCCATTACTGCAACATCCTCTGTCAGTGAGGGTCTAGGATGCATGCCCTCTGTAGCACATAGACAGCCATTATTCATTTTTCACCCTGCAGTCAGTCTGCTGTGCTGCGCAGTCTTCTTATTTCACCCTGCAGTTTGTCTGCTGAGCTGCGCAGTCATCTTATTTCACCCTGCAGTCAGACTGCTCAGCTGCGCATTCATCTTATTTAGCTCTGCAATCAGTCTACTCACCTGCACAGTATTTGTACCTAAGGACTCTCCTGCTTTCACTGCAGGCAGACTGCAGGCCATGCTAAGATCCAGGCCAGGGGTTGCATCACTGCATCACTGCCTACTGCATTAGCTGCATGCGCCACTCCAGAAGGCTTAATCCAATCAGTGCTGTGATCCTTCAATTTTGTGCATGTTTTGCCTTCTTTTCACTTCCCTCCTCCATAATCATCTGGTATTTTAGGGCAGAGGACAGTGCAATATCAAATTGAGGAGTATTATTATTATTATTGCTATTATTGTTATTACTATTGCCATTTCAATTATTATTAGGTACAACTTTTATTTAAGAGTATTAGGTTTTTTAATTTATTTATTTATTTATTTTATAATGAGTGGCCCACCCTTTTACTCACTGCACACCCCAGTAGTCTACAGCAGCCACTTTCCAATTAGCACCCCCAGAATTGCCTGATCACAGCATCTCTGCCTCTATGCGCTATTACCTTGACGGATGACTCATCTGCAGTTAGCCATAATTGGCATATCAATATGCAAAAAACCGAATGGATTAACCTCCTCAGCAAACTAACAAGCGCCCCCATGCCCAGCTGGCAAATGGGAAAACAGCTGCATTTGTCACTGTTTGGGGACGGGATATATTCGAAATGAGCAAGACAGCAATTTTTGCATCAGGTGTTTTTAATTGTTTTTTAAATACTTAATCTCTTCCACTCCCCCCCCTCCCCCCACCCTCAAATTGTCCCCCAACACATAACCTAAAAATGTGCACAAAACAAATAAATAAATAAATAAATAAATAAATAAATAAATAAAACTCCAAGGCACTTAATCTTATTGTATGGGTAAATCATGACTAAAAACACTGACACTTCAGCAACAACTGCCTTCATCAGGGTGCTTTTTTGCCACAAATAGGCTAAATAAATAAATAAATAAATAGGACAAAACCATTATCAGATAACTTTGGTTACGGGGTTACAAGGAAATTCATAACATGTAGCCTACAAACTGTATTCAGCGTAACCCAATTGGTGGACCTCTCGTATAATTATCAGTGCTTAGAGCAACTGTGTATTGTTGAATCAGACATTGAATTGTCTGATTCGGATTCAAATAATGTTATTATTATTATTATTATTATTATTATTATTATTATTATTAAGTAAATTATACACGTTGAACTATCTCACAGTTCGAATAAGCTGCGGTTGGATGCTGGCAGGGAGCTTGTTTCGGGGAGGTTCCAGTGCACCTCCTGAGACACACCGGGAGGTGAACATTGATTTGCGTTTGCGTGTGCCAGATCGCTGTGGCTCGCGGCGGCTAAACTGATACCGTCGGAGACTTTTGTAAAACACGTGGTCCTCGAAATCGCGGAGAGCGGAACGGCGGCTCGAACAGAAGGCTCTGTCGTTTTTTAAATTCTTATTTTATATATATTTTAAAAAAAAATTAAAAAAAAAAAACATTTTAAAACGTCAACTTGCAACGGTTCTGAGACCAAAGTCATTAAAATGCAACACTGATGATCTAGTAGCATTTTTTTTCTTCGTAAGATTCAATTTATGTCTTCACCTGAACTAGTGAGCTTCCATTCCTCGCATGCAAATATAAGTTTGATAATGCAGAGCAGATACGTTTTTCTCCGTGACCGTTTACCTTGTTTTCAATCATAGGCTACTATAACCATCAAATGCCAGTTTAACATCGCATATCTTTTTTATCCATTATAATCTGATTAAGTCTCTTTTTTCATAACGGCCGTACTGGTTTATAAATTGATTATCGCAAAGAAGCAAAAAATAATGTTTAGTGTTGCCATAAAAAAATAAATAATTATATTTTTTAAAAATAAATAACTGTTTTTGAAAAGAAGAATAGTTAATTCACTCAAATGATTCTGGGCCTAAATCAGATATTCTTAACTTGTTACCAGCATCTTGGCTGATTTCCATATTAACAAGCCGTTTCAGGACTTTCAAAGTGATGAATAATTGACAACAAATTAATTGTTTTGATTGTCGTCCTCAGCGCACAGCGCGCTTTAATGTTTCATGCGTTGCTTCCTGGCTAATTATTCAGACGCCACATTTGTCAGACCCCCGTCTTCATCGGTCCTGTGTTTCCAGAGGGGAGAAAAACAGCCGACTCGTGCGGTAATTAACCAGGCTGCTCAATGACTCGCGCGAGAGAAAAACGGGTTGCTAGTCCAGTCCAGGCATTGTCACGCAAGTATAGAGGCGATTAAAATCCTGAGACAGCAGTTTGAAAAGAAGGGAAATGACACAGTGATGCGGTCGCGTTGGTTTCAGAATCGTTCCTCTTGTTGTTCCTTTTCGGGTGGTTTCTTCCCAAGATCAATGAATGTGATTGTGTGAACTTGGAACTCAATTCATTTTTTCACTGAGACCCAGAAAAACTATAAACAGCAGTAAAACAGCAATGGGGAAACCAGAAGGTTGTAGGTTTGAGATGGTCCATGCTGTGCCTTTAGCAGCACGTTTAACCTGAACTGAACATGTCCAGCTATATGCATGTTGGTTGAATGCTACATTGAATAGGGGCATGCATACTGTATAGTTGCAGCTAATAAGAAAACAGATAATGTTGCATTGCTGAATTTTCACTGAAATGAAAATTGACCGTAGTTTGGCCAACAAAAAAAGCAACACAATATGGTATGTAATAAATAGCATTTATTCAAATTTTAACAATAAAAAATATTAACAGCGACCTGATCTATCATATATAAAACATATTTAGAGATAAGATACATATAAGATACATATGACTAAGCTTAATGCAAATTAACATAACATTACTGGCTGACAAAGCTGTGGTGTGGTTTTGCATTAAACAGAAAACAATTATTTCTTTGAAAAAATAACAGCTTCAATTAACCATTATCCATAACTCACAATTCACAATTAAATGTATGTGTTAAGTTCAGAAATCACTACCCAAATTGTTTTTCAAGTACAAAATAAATAAATAAATAAATTTAAAAAAACTAGCATTTGCATTTGTAGGTGAAAAGTGGTAAGCAATGTTGAGTAAGATAGTGAGAAGGGAGAAAATATCCTGAATGGTTGTAAATTGGATAAATCCTTGTATCACGCCTGAAAAACTAAAATAGAAATGACAACTGTGGGGCACATTGTTGGACGGCTTCCATAAAACATCAGACCGAGTGCCCTCTTGAAAGGTTTATTTACCTTGCCAGGAGTGAAAATGATTCTGCTAATGTGGACTGACAGCTCTTTCTTGTTTTTGATTTGCGGTGGTCAGGAGGGGTGTATATGCAAGCTGGGGACTGGGGACTGGGGGGGGGGGGGATGGGGCTGACAGTAAGACCTTCGTATCCTAAAGACACTGTCAGCCAGGATTGATTTCCACCTTCCCGATGCGTGCGAGTGCCCCTGTGTTGCAGCTGACCCCGGCTCGCGTTACCTTGTCATTTTGTGACACCGAACAAAGCGAAGACGAGCTGGAAATAGCCGGGAACTGACCTTGAACCCATCTGTGAAGCGAGAGATGGCAGGAGCCCTGCGTTTTAGTCACAGCGCCGTGTTCCTCCGTTAGATGCAGTGCTCTGTGAGGGACAGTAGAGGGCAGGGCAGCACTGTCGTAAAGGGAAATATGAAAACATATTCCCTCTACAAAGTTGGACTAACTATACCACTGTACTATTTCCATGTCCTCAGCAATGGTTCTTCCATAGCACATACCTTTAACATGTATATGAACATATCCTACCTGCATTTTTTTTTTTGTTTGGCCCATCCTATCGCTAAAAAACTTTTAGTTAGTGTGCATTGAAGGATATTAGTATTTTATTAATTTTATATACATTTTGGCAAATTTTATTCCTTGAAAGTTTAATTTATTTTGTTTGCTTTAAATATAAGATACTGGATTTAATTTGTTTCTCCAGAAGACAATACATAATTGCAAACAGTACGTTTTCCATATGTAATTTAGAACTACTGTAAACTAAATTTAAAAAAAAAGGTCTAAGTCACTTGAGGAGTTGTAATTTAAATCATATGAATATTTGTGTAAATTATATTTTTGTGAAAATAGTAATATTGTCTAGGAAAGAAATCCAGCCAGTCATTCTCCATAAAGTTCAGTCAAGTTGACGCTTAAATACCAGCTAGCAAATCTGAAAGTCTGACATGTATTTTTGTTTGCTTATCATATTGGAATTCTGAAAGGTCCCATTAAAACCTTGTTTTGCATGTAGAAAGAGCACTGAAATGCTTTTATAAACTTCTCGCATGCTGAGTGATAAATTATAATTTGTGAATTTGTGTACTCTCTCTGATGAGTCTGGCTTTTGACACAATTCAAGAAAAATCTTTTGTAAAGTTGTTATTTATTATTATTATTATTATTATTATTATTACAGTAACTGGAATATGATATTTCTGTCCAAATATTTTAGTTCCGTACCCAGTGTCACAGTGAGGCCGAGTGCCCTAGCACTGAGACTAAATCCACCCCCCCCCCATCCCCCTCCCTGCACATAAGATTTCACCAGCTAGGCAAACACTCACTAAAGGGCTTCAGCTACAGCAGAGGGAGGGAAAAGGACCAGGAATCACTCAAAGTCCCCCAAGCCAAACTCTCCATGCCTAGGAGCAGTGGGGTCCGGAGACAGGGATAACAGGTGAACATCTGCTACAGGAGAAGACATAAGTACATTAGATGCCTTAGCTGGGGACCATTGGTCGTGGGCTCGGTGGGCTAATTGTATGTCTCGTTATGTCGCGAGGAAGCTGTTTGAAAGCTGCCGCTGACCTTACCCCATCATACAGGCAACACTGCAAGCAATTATGTGCCGTCCTGTGCCGACCGCAGGGTGCGTTAATTCAGCGAAAAGCAGTGCCTTAAAAGGACTAGAGCAAATAAGCATTGTGAGGTGAAACAAACGGTATAGATAACACACAAATTCAATTCAGTCAGCACTGTGTAACCATTCCTTACTGACAGGTATTTGCAATTGCCTTGAAAAGGGTTTAGATTTATTGAACATTTGTGCTGAGTGTTTATTCCAAGTTTTTGGATAGCTTGCCTAAAACAGTACTGATTCTGTATACAATATGCTTTTTTTCCACAGAGGCACAGAGGTTGTTCAGAGGCAGCCTGCATATGATTAGACTGCATTTATGAATCATTTTGAATATTCATGATGCAAGTTAATATATTTCCTTTACATGGCATTATTATACATAATGTTGGAATTTTGCATTAAACCATATTGAATCAGCTTAGGACAAAGACTTTGCCCTGGGGGTACCTGGTATGAAAGTACCCCTGGAAGCCAAAAATCTCATTTCAAGTTAAAACCATTTCATATGTAACAGATTTTCAGGCTATTTCTGTTCACTTAAGAAGCAAATCATCCACACTTACAGTAATGAAATGGTAAAGGAAATCCAACAGACAAGCTGAGACTGAACGTGTGTGAAAGGAATTAGGTATTAAAGTAAAATAATATACAACACTTTCTGCTGCATGGGTTTGTCTTTTTAAATGTTTTATTTCACTCTTGGTTTTATATCACTCTTGGTTTTATGGAGTGATATGTATCTTCTTTCTGTCCTCTTTATCACTGTCTTATATAAATATTTTACATAGAGCACTCACCAAACTTTTATGGTGAGCTAATCACATCAATAATTTTCCGAGAATATTTTCTGAGAATGAGTCTGGTAGTATGCAGAAATATTAGCTGCCAGAAATCTGTGTATTGAAACAACTGAAAATTGTCATTATAACTGACAAAAAGTGTAATACATTTTTGGTATAAAAAAGCTGTAATATTCACCAGCCCAGTACTTAGAAATGCAACTATCTAGATGTATAAATAAACAGTGTAAAAATGTAACAGTTTCTGCTTACAATAAATAAATAAATAAATAAATACACACTTACACACATACACACACACACACACATTCTTTTTACCCTCAATTCTGAATGCTCAGTTGGGCTTATGCACATTCCTGTAGCCCTCTGTCATTTTAAGAGAGCACACACAAACACAAGCTCTTCTCCAAAGCACATGAGGTCAAGACACTGAGTCACAGGGTGACACTTCTTGCATAGTTTGTGCAGGTTTTATTATTCTATGTTTTCAGTTGCTAAAAACAAAACCTCACAGTATTGTATATCCACACCACATATATCCTGACATGAGAATGCTCTTCGATTCATTATCTGCTGTACGCAAACAAATGCAAGTCTTCTGTATTGTATGTGTATTAAAATGCCAAGGTATTTAGTCTGTACTGTATTAATACACTATGAAAGTCTTGCTGTTCCATAGTCAGGAACTGAAGGGTTGTAAAATTCACTTAAAATGAACTAAAATAACAGTCAAGAGGTAGTAGGCAAGGCAACCAGTGTGGTTCTGAGTATAGACTCACCCACCCCCCCAGGGCACATTGCTTGGTTGTCCGTTTCTGGGGAAACCCTCCTATTCTGTCACATGTCACATAGCATGGGGGGGGCTTAATTGCATAAGTGACCGCAGGAACTTGTCTCCCTCACAAACATACACTGCAAAGAGAAGTAGACCAACTCAGAGCCTCAACTGCAAAGCCTGTTTCTTCCCCTTGACCTATTTTCGGGAAAAGTATCGCTTAGAAGAGAGATACGGGCTGCTTAATGGTAGGTGACAGAGATGTGTCCTGCAGTGGTTTCTCTTCTTAATCCTCGCCACCTTCGGTAAAAGATCTTTCAGAGGAAACTGTGCGGTTTTTGGCATCCCCACCTCGGGGCAATGAGGGTTTGTCAGTGTACATCTTTTTTATGGTTGGAAGCTATTCCCCAAGAGTGGTGTTCAGGCTGCCCCATTCGAGGGTTAGGTAAGCATGGGTGGCTTCCAAATCATTTTCACCTCAAGCTCTTTGGAACTTGCTCTCGTTTTACCCGTGTGCAGAATTATCCTCGCGTCACCTTGCGTTAAACATGTTTTGTAGTCATCGGAGAGAAGGAACCCGCAGATGTATTTTCTTTGAAGAGTTCTGAAATAAACACAATCTCCTCTGGCTCTCGAGGTGCATTTCACTGGGCTGCAATTCCAGTTGATGCATCTTCTGTGCAATGAACCTGAAGTTCTATCTAGAACCCTATGGCTAAGCTATCCTTCCCTTGAGACAAGAAACAAGCATGATCTATTATCGTCCAACAGATACATGTCTGCAGTTTTAAAGGGATAATGAGGACTGCTATACTTTCAGTTGTCTGGTTTTTTTAGAGCACAGGCTGATAAAGAACATACCAATATCCACAATTCAGTTTTAAATGGGAGATGAGTACCTATATTAATTTCTTTGAAGAATTCCTAATATATCTGAAGTTTTTTTAAATTTTATATATTTATTTTATTTTATTTGTTTTATTTTTATTTGTATTAGATTAGATTTAATCAGATTTGTATTTTTCTAAACATCCTCACCTGAGATACTCATTATGGCTTTCAAAAAGAAATCAACCAAAACATCAGGACAAGGCCCCATTTGGGAATCAAACCAACAGTCTCTGAGTTCCCTAACCTTTGTGACCTTTGGTTTTGCTGGTACAGGCAGGGAGAAAAGAAATTTATTTTGGGAGTTTATATGAGGCAAACAGGAAATAGCAGGTACATTTCGATCAAACTGAGAGTCCATGACTCACATTGTTAAGTTGATGTGTCAAACAGCCACTTTCAACATTGCAGTAGGAAACAGAAAACGTGAATTTACATGTGTGGAGGGAGTGCGAGGCAGAAAGCAGGAAGGAAGCACACAAATTTCTCTCACGCAAGCTGCAGCAGGTGCAAGCCCAGATCAAGCGCTTGTGAAACGCAAGTTTGGTCGTGCAGTTCTTCAGCACCAGTTTGCTTTGATATTCACATAATTTCCTGAAACATTTTCCATCTGCAGTCTGAGATTTGATTAAATGAGGAAATGCAACTACATCTTCCTCTCTGCCTTGATGCAGATAACGCGCCATCGGAGGAATCAATCTCAGCATAACGTGAGTGACATCAGCACAACGGACCATCCTGTGAGTACCGCCATCTGTCTGCTGTGGGGGACAGGAAGTAGGAAGCATTACATCACAATAACGGAACATTATGACCTCTCTGTTGTCCTTGCCTGAGAAATGTCATTGGCCACTCCTCTTATACTGCTGTAAGAGTACTGATTTTGGGCAAAGGTGGTTCACTGCTTTTATGTCCAATGAATGTCCAATGAAACCTTAGACAGTTCAATAATCATTGATTTAATTAAATTCAGTTTTCATAAAGGCACTTGAAAGAAAAACAGGAAATAGGATGAATTATCAGGCAACATGCCAAATCAAAAGTCTAAAAATATGCATATGAGTGTGTGTGTGAGAGAGAGGTAGACAGATAGATAGAGAGAGAGAGAGAGAGAGACCAACAAAACTGCCCTTCCATGCCTCACACAAAACCATTCATCACTCAACCATTCATATAAATACATAATTCTTCATCATGTTTAATTGACTTCCAGAGCCACAAGAGTATTCTGCAGAAGTTCATTGTCTGTATGATAAGACAGGGCTGTGGTTCAAAATGAATAGCAAAATAAGTATTTCAAGTATGCCCATTGACTCCACTAATGCCACACAGTGCAGCAATTGGGGTAACGGAACTGATCATAGTGCCAGGCTATGGTGTGTATTTAAAACCAGGCTATGTCTTCCGGGCTCCATGTTAATGGGGTTGACTTATAACCAAGCATCCACCAACAATCAATTCAAATGTGGGCCTCATATGAAAACCTTCAACATAAGTGATAACATGCTCATGTTTAAATAATCTCCAGAAAAAGAAAAAAAAAATCTGGGTTGGTATTGTTTGATACCTCTCTGTTGAACCCCTTTTATAAGCTCATTAATTTGTACTGCAAACAAGAGAAAACAGGCTACTGGGTAAAGCGATGGGTTGCAACAATGAGCAGGTATGTGGGGACAGCTTACTAGATGTGTGCCTATCCTTCAAGGCAGGCTTTGTCATTTTTATTAAAGACATAATAAAAATTACAAATGAAATGATTTGATACGGGGAAGCCTTTTATTCAGAAAATTATCCTCTGAATAATTTCAGTATAGGAACTTTTTAAAGTGATGCAAGAATAAATGAGCAAGTTAATTGTTCTTAAAAAGCTTCTTCAGTTTTGTAACCCTCTACTTGTGGTATCATCTATCTCCTGCAGTTGTGTTTGTTTCATGTGCTTGCAATACGCAGACCACAGACAAACCAAACGCTCTATCTAGGCTTATAATGATTATGCTTTTAAAAATTATCATTATATATGGTCTTTGTGCAAGACAGCGTTCTATTCGTTTAGTTGGATCTACAAACATCTTAATTCAAAACCTTGGCAGGTCAGCTGTTCTTTATTTGTTAAATTTTTTTATTACATTGCTCTCTCTGTTTTAATTTCGTACACGTATTCAAAACAAAGAGTTCTCCTGTTTATTCAGTGATGCAGCGTCCCATCATTAATAATGATTGTTTAGCATAACTTATTGTCCGGATTTCAGTTATAGTTTTGGCACTTTTTAACTCGCGGAGTTAAATTGCGGAATTTCGGAGCTTTTAGGGGCTAGGTCGTTTATGCTTGGATTTCAGACACTGTTGAGAGAAAAGTCAGTGTTTATCCTTTGTGGGTCAGGTCCGGTACAACTGCATTCTTCTTTCTTTTTCACAACTTTTTTTCCCCTCTATTTTCTGAAGGGCTCTCACTTGTAGGAGTTGTTTTTTTTTTGACCCTCTGCTTTAAAAACATTTCCTTTTGGACAGTTGTTTTGTCAGATGGCACATGGTGGAATCTGACAGGAACTCTGCTGAGGGCAGCCGTTGGCTTTCTTGAGCGTTTAACCTGGCTCTACCTCATTTATGCCTCTCCTTTGGGGGGGGGGGGGGGGTCTGCAGGGAATCACTCTTTGCCTTGTTTGCACCCCCATTCCTGGCCAGTTTCTCATTTCAACTGTTTCTCATCTCTACCTAAGGCCTTGTATTGTCCTTGGCTACAGAAGGCAAAGCCCATTTATTTTATTTTGAAATCTTTACATAAATAATGTTTATTGTCTTGCGCCAGTTGAATTCCATTCATTCATTACAAATGCGCTTCAAATGCAATTTTCCTCATGCGTGGAAGGTACTAAAGTTGTGTAATATGCCAACATCTGGGAAAAGAGGTAAAACAGCAAGTTTCATATTTAAAAAAAGAAATTCCTTAAAAATGCCATGCCAGCAAGGAATTCTAGATGTGAATTTGTGTTCTAGATTTACCCTCTATGCAGGACATTACCCTCGCTGTTGTCCTCGATGTATTAAGCATGTCATCGCATTGATGACATTGATAATTACATTTTATGCAGGTCAGACATTGGGCCATTTATACTCATAACTCAGCATATCTTTATAGCTAATTTTATTTTAATAATTCTATTCTATGTTCGAGAATAGTAGTCTGCAAAAAGGTATGGGTTGCTGTATTGTATTAACCTACAGTAAGAATGAAGGACAACAAACTGCAAAATTGAACATGGGTATAATCCTCATTTAGGATATTATGTAATTATTGCACATGTTGGTTTATGGAACAAAATTCTGTATTGTAAATGTAACAATTTTGCATACATGTTTCTTTTTTCTCCTAACTTCAGACCATCCTCAAAGGTGAATATCTGAACAAAGCCAAGATAGCAGACGGAGGCAAGAAACTGAGGTACGCTCCAAGCTCGGTGGTCATTAGAAGCCTGGAGGGAGGATGGGGATGGAAACCCAGAAAATGATGGAACAGATCTGAACAAACATAACATGGCCCACATTCCCATGGTCGCTGAAAATTAAATGCTTCCTTCTGTTTTAGAAATACGAGCAAATGATGGAAAATACTGCGGTATCACAAAAAGTCAGCTTGTATAGTTGACTTTTTTTATTTACACATCCGTCCTTCATTCTAACTGGTTAACATTATTTTATTAGTCACGTAGCATTGTCAGCATATAGATATTGCTAAAAACAACTGTCCAGCATTGATGTGGCCAGTAGTTTTGGAACATGCATCATGGACACTCACAGAAATTGAATTTTCGGACAAAGGTCTTCAAATTATTGAATACATAAATCAATAAATAAATAAATAAATATTGTCCTGATATATTATTCTAAATGCTTGCTCAATTATTCTTAAATGGTTTGGGCTATTGCAGAGAAGGCTGAGCATGTATCTTTAGCTAATGTTTGAGTACAGTCCGATACAGGAGTTGTGTTTAAAGTTTTTTAGAAAATTAAACCTAAATTGATAGGAGCAAAAATAAGGAATACCACAATGAACACGGGGACAGTTATATAGTTATGATCATTTGGAGCTTACTGAGTACACTATGGATCATACACTGTTATAAATAGGCTCATGCCACACTGAACATTATCTTCAATTTCAACTAAAGTTAATGCTGCGGAGGATGAAGTTAACACATTGAGAGATCTCTGAATTTCATATAATCCCTGATCTTAGCTTAAAATAGCTTTTTTTTCAAAGAACAGATGTATACTTCCTTTCATGTTCAACCCAAAAATAAAGATCATCGATTCATATTAGCATTTCGTGTCCATGACAGTAATGACTGCCTTATCTTTCTTGGAGGTTAAAGATGTTATAATCTGCCCTGAAAAGCTTTATTCATTAACAGAGAGGGTAGTTTCGTGTTATCGAGAAGGCCTTAACTTCTGTTCATCGTAATCCTTCCACTGAGAAAGGGGAGATTGTGTTTGTCAAACGCTATCGGCCTTAATGTAAAATTAAAGATGGTGATTACAAACTTCAGATCAGGAATGAACAGTGTAATCATGTGTGAAATAATTTGTCCAAATACTGGGAAGAGATGTCAGAACAGGATTGAAACAGATTCAGGATTACAGCCAATCAGCATGCAGTTGAGGTCAGAGTTTCCTGCTTTGACCTACTTAGATAGATCTTCTTGTGTCTTGCTGCCAAGGGCACTGGACGTGATGAAATAAAGACCAGGCCACGTGTTTGCTCAGTGTGTTTTGTGTCCAAAACCCCACTCTGGAATTTATTTTAAAATGCCCTTCTAAAGTTCAGTTTGTAACATCATAAATGTAAGATTTAGGATTGACCCCTTTTTTTTAGATGGCATCCATAAGTGTCCTACCCTTGTATTTCTACATGTGACTACGTAAAACCTTCTTAAGAATTAAATAAACATTCATAGATACTGTTTTATCTGGCTTTCATGTAGGATCTGCTATAAAAAATAAAAATCTTTAATTTTGATGCCTTATGTCATATATGTTATCTCTAAATTAGATTTATTTTTGCGTTCCTTTTTTCATAGGAAGAACTGGACCTCCACATGGGTTGTCCTTGATGTTAACCAGCTGTTGTTTTACAAAGAAAGCAAGCAAGAGGCTTTGACAAATTTGGTAGGTGGATCATTTCCCGAACATTTTTGGATTCTGACTTGATCTCAATTTGTGTGATTTCTATCAGTCGCCTCTAAGATATCAGATTGTCAGATATATGACAAATGTAATTGTGTTATCCATAGATTTCCTATTCCTGAACAGTCAGAGAATTAGTACGGTGTGACAGATGGAGTGGTGGGATCTCCTGATCGTCATGCTGGAGATACCGGCAGGACTGATATGATCAAGCTGGATTTGATTTAGTCGTTTCTTTGGTGGGACAAAAGAAATTAAGATATGGGATTTATTTACCAGAACCCTTCGCAGATTTCTCTGCTCATTACCTGTGAGTGTGTGTGCGCCTGTGTGTTGTGCGTGTGTGTGTGTGTGTGTCTGGCTCATACTTTAATCTTAATGTGTGCCTTTATGTAAACAGAAAGCCACACCTCACAGCTCAGTGACTAAACCTCAGTACAAAAATACAGGACACACACTATCAGTGCTCTCTCCCAGCCTCCTCACTCTCTCCCGCAGTCTCTTTATCTCTCTCCCTCATGGTAGCACAAGGTAATTTCACAGGGTAGCCTTGTACCTTGTGTTAAACAAGCTATTTAGGAGAGGTACATCTCCTCATCTCCTGCAGAGTTCAGTGCAAACAGACAGTCATGTAAATACTCTGAGTGAATGTCATAAGGGTCCCCGGGGGACAGGGTGAGAGGTGGGGGGAGGGAAAGGGGGGGGGGGGGGGTGTTCAGCGTGACAGTCCCAGGAGCAGCCAGACAGATGTTAACTCGCGGGGAGGCAGCACAGCTCACCTTGTAACAACAGCAGGGAAAGGATGACAGAGCAGGCTCAGAGGAGTGTGTGTGTGTGTGTGTGTGTGTGTGTGTGTGATCCTTCCTGCCGCCTGTCATCCATCAGGAGGTGGTGCAGTTACGACAGCTCCTGTTATAACTACCTGACAGGTAGTGGAGGGAAGAGCCTCAGTCATAATCGCTCACGCTTACAGCCTGGGGATCCCCTTTTTGCCTTTTCCTCTCTTCCTTTCTGTCTCTCATTTTAGAGTACAGTTTTTGTTCAGCTGGTTTTATGATTCTGAATGGCTTTAATACTGTAGCTTAATATTGTCTCTCACTTTTTTTCTCATCCTGACTGGCTTGTATGGCAGCATAGCTCACAGAGCATGTATTGCTTCTCAAAGCAGGTGTTTGCTTGAGGGTACAATAGCAGCAACCCTCTGGGGATTTGGACCAGCAATCTTCTGGTTCCATGATCCAGTCATGTTTATATTATATGGTCACTCAAGATAAGAGCACCTGCTAAATTAATGCAATGTAGTTCTATGCAATTAGAAAGTGCTTTTGATTTGTTCATAGATGTGATTGACAGCACTGTGTAGCACCGCCCACCTTATGGTTCTCTCTCCCATCACAACACAAAGGTTTTTGTTTTTCTGATTTAGCTCAGGCAAGGGTTGGACTCTCCAAAGTACAAACACACCCTTCTGTCCAGCATGAGCAGACAAGAGCAGAGGAGTGCAAGTGATTCTTATCTTAAATGGATATTAAAACTAGAAGTTTTGGGGATAAAACAGAAGAAATAATTTGTTAATATTTGCTTTTCTTTGTTTTGTTTTTTTTTAATTTAATTTCCGCAAGGAAACCATCCACACACACAGACACAACAGCATTGAATTGAGTGTGCAGCTGAGAAAAAAAAAAAGCCCAAATGGGCTTATAGTACTCTCACCTAGTACTAATCAATTGAAACATTAATCGATAATAGCTAAAAAAATAAACACATTAGCAGCCAGACACAGTGCATTGCAATGACAGATCTGGTCCTGCAGAGTTTTGGACCGGAACGGTTCAAGTAGCCGCTTCTGGGAAGCGACAGGAGAGCGAGGCGTTGAGGTTTGTGGTCAACGCCCTCACGCGCTCCGAGAGCGGTTAAGGTCTGCCGGCCGGCCGGCCACCGTTTCCAGAAAATGAGTAAAATCAACTTTGGCATTTCGCTAGGCCTGCATTCCTGGCACAGCAGTCCCCCCACTGGCAGAGTGAACGGATCTAATTAGCCTCAGAGCTGATTTCCTTCTCTTGTAAAATGAGATGATGTCAATGTTCTGACACCAGCTACAGATCAATACGTGACATTCACTTTTCTGCATATTCATCCACTGAATGCTGCAGATGTTATATTTGTTGTAAACTGTTCCAAATGGGGCATTACACTTATGTGTTGTAATTTAAACTGAATGTTGTTAAAATCACTGCTATTATTATCAGTATTGATGTACTGAACTATTATTGATGTGCTGCAGATATAATTGACCTCTTTGAGACTTAAATGAATGGTACTAACAAGAACTACACACTGTGCATGTATGTCGAAGCATATGAAAACATCTCTCTCATATTTCAGTTGATGTTAACACTTAATACGGTTTCTTTCTTTGGTCTTCTCATTCATAACAGGCAAATATAATTATCTTTGATATAGAGGATTGGAGATCACCCCATAAAAAAGCAATCAAAATATTTACCAGCATGTGAAGATGTTTAATTCTCACAATTTTAATCCCTCCGGTCTCTGATGTAGCCTGGTTGGAAAAAACAGCAGTCTCTGGGGTGAGCGTTTACTGAAGGACAGAACCGTTTTCAAAGGCTTTCACTTTTGATTTCCACTTAGGGAGAGGTCTTCAGGAGGCACATTGTAAGTAGCTTTCCATGTTGTAAGTAGCTAGAGTAGGTCTTACAGTCTGATAGCACAGAGGCTAGTGATTGGTAATTTATTGTAGTTTTAAAAAGCAGGGATGCATCACACATACAAATCTAATCTGATTCACTGATAGAACTTAAAAAAATAATAATAATGATTAAAAGTTAAAACAGAGCGCTTCTGCGTATTCCCTGATGTTTACAGCTCATTTACCACCATTTCCTTGACCCACTCATGACTTGGCTTGTCCATGAAGTTCATTTATGAATTCACTAACTGGTCATGTTCAGTGCTTTATCATAATTCATGGGTTCCCAAGCCTGATTCAGGGGTTTCTCAATCCATAGCTTAAAGCAGACAATTAAGCGGTTTAGCCAGCTCAGTTTGTTTCTTGGGTCAGAACTGGTTGCCAAAATCCAGGTCAGAATAAAAATCAGCAGACCATTTGACTTATAGAGGGCACAGGGACTGAAATGAGCTGTCTACAATACTGTCAGTATGATGCCCTCAAAGAGCATTACAAGGTTAAGGTAAAGTGTTATATAACATTTAGATAAAATATGTTTCATATCTATGGTCTTATTTATTTACATTTTTGGGCAATGGGCAATCATTGTACAGTTATTACCTTTAGGAAATGGACAGCCTTTACTTTTGTCTCAGCATACTGTAGGTAACTATACTCGTATTCTCTTTGGAAAAGATAACCAATAATAAACAGCAGACCGGTTGTGTGTGTGTCCACAGACTAGTTTATATTGCAAAAGAAGGGTTTCTTACACTTTTCCCCCCAGAGTTTATTTAGACATTAAATATTTCTCCTGGCCCCTTGGAAACGCTGGTGCATCCAAGAGTTAATATAAATCACTAAATTCAAAGCCCATCTTTCAACAGCATGGAGCACTGCGGGGATGTGTTAAGTGCGGCATACAAGTGTGTTCCTATGGGTTTCACCGGGGGATTTCATGTGAATTGGCGCTTATATCAACTGGTGATTTGGACACACCCATGAAATACTGACAGCATGAGCACATTCCTGCTGTTTTCTCGTATAATAAAAAAATGCACTCTTTTGAAAAAGTACGTCATTTGTCACAATCTCCTGTCATCTGGGATTTGGGAATACCACAGCATTGCCTGTGGAAAGCATGCCTGACTTTACTTGCTGAAATCACAGAATCATACTGGGAACATGCAATCTGAAAACTCTTAATTCTCATTTGTTTTATTCCATGCTTTCCTGTGCATTTATTTGCAGGAAATACATTATTCGTTTATTTGTATTTACATGCACTTCCAAGTTATTAGCTATGATGTGTCTCGAGATTGCTTTTTCAGAATAAAAATTATGGAACAGATTCATTTAGTTGAACAATTACCAGCATTCATACATTAAATAAAATAAAGCTTTTTGTGCAGTCTATTGTTGATACTTCAGCTGTGACTAAAACATTAAAATAAAAACGATTTAAATGAAGATTAACACCCAGGAAAACACATTAAGGGACTGCACCCATGTTCAAATGCATTTTTGACATATAAACCCAAAAGTGAACCATAAAACAAAACCAGGCTTCCTTTCCTTTTTTGGTGGGTTGATTTCTTACTGGTTGAGGATGACTGCAAATTATAATTCATCTATCGCTCTGCTTCTTCATTTGTTTGTGCACCGTTTTCAGGCAGCTAATTTGTCACACCACAGTTTACCTTTATATCCTTACATATTTGTGACAGCGCAATGCAAGCGCCTCTTTTTCTGCCTGATGCAGGGTACGGGAAATATTTTCTCTTTCTTTGTTCTTCAGAAGCCGGGATGCAAGCCAGAAGGCATCGATCTTTGCGGGGCTCTCGTTGAATGGTCACCGGATAAGTCGAGCCGGAAGAACGTCTTTCAGGTCAGGAATCTGAGGTTTTCTGTTGAAAACATTTATCAGTAAACTCTGACTGGCAATTGCAAATGTTCTCCACCAACTTTAGTTTTGCCAGTTCAAACAACCAAAACTAACTTTGAGTGTTGTGAAGCAGCAAATGGACACTTGTACTTATTTGCAAGGGCAGGCTGATTGTGCCCAGTCCATCATTTTTTGGGATAATCAGTGGTGACACAGATAGACTATGTTGAAATGTTATAGGGCTTTGGGCTTTACTGTAGTGTGGCGTTGTACAGTTATATGGTGTGTGTCCGTGCATGTTTTATCTTTTTTGAGACATCCCAAAGTGCATCACTTTCAGTCCACATATCACTTTGTCCTGGAAAGTGGTGTCTGTCCAAGCTGTCCAAGTGTGGTCTTCCTGTTTATTTGTCCAACTATAGTCTGAGACTATAGTAAACACACAACCAGGGAATTGCAGTCAGTGCAGATTCTTGTTTGAAAGGGATTTCAGCAGCCATTGCTGCTCAAACTTCAGAAACAAAAAAAAAATTAAAAAACACTGGAATCATTCTGGACATCTGCTCTGGCAGGAGCTTGTTGTATATGACTATTGACACAGTATTTCTGTAATGTTCTGTGTGCGTTTCTTGATGTGGAATGTGCGTTTTGTAAACTGAGGAAGCAAAATTGCTTTTGCAATGGAGTTGGCATCTGTAGAGTATGTTCTAATCCTGGGAAACTCAGCCCAAAACAGAAACGTGAGATTTGGAAGAAAATATGACCACGTGATTCAGCTTATTTTTGGGGATAAGCGGACATCCGTCTCATTTTTTTTTCATCACAATGTTTAATGAGTCTATAAATTGCTCTGACTTTATACAGTATGACATATGTATTCATACATTTCTATGGAGAATAGCACACAAATGCAACCCAACTGCACCAGTTTCCTGCTGGTTTTTATCAACACATCATCTTATAAAGACCCAAATGAATCTCTTACTTCATTCTGACCACTGGTCATGCATGCTAGATCTCTTCAAAATATAATCTAAGATGTAGAAAAGTGGCAAAAAAGGTCAGTCATGAAGATTTAACAAAATTAGCCATATTAGACAAAAATAAAAACATTTGTTCAATGTGGGAGAAAATGAATGCAGGATAGAAATAAAGGCTGAGAATCGAGTTTGAGCTTGCAGCATTTTTAAGTTTGTCTAGAGTGACCTGCACTGTGACTGGCGGCCACAAAGCCAATGGCAGCAATCTCACTAAGTAGAAGCTGCCCCTCCCTCAGAAATAGGTCTTAGCAGCAGAAGCTGTCCTGTATCTCTGTTCCAGGCCTGCAGTTTAACAGAGAGGAGCTGAAATGTCTCAAATGCAAGCTCTAACCTATTACCCACAAAAAAAACATGGTGTCCTTATGCAAGGGTGTTCCATCTGTCGATTCCCTAGGATTGTTAAATTTACAAAGTTCATTAGTATCTGCCATTTTGGGGGATGTGGGGTTAGGATAGAGTTTAAAGCAGTTTATGAGAGTGAATTATCACTCAATGTGTGTGTGTGTGTGTGTGTGTGTGTCCTTTGGGACTTTTCTCCACTCAGACTTAGATGTTTGCCCATTGATTCTCCTGCATGCTTTAATTTGTCGCTCAAAGGTTACATTGTATTTTTGCAATGACGTAATCGAAAATCACGACTCTCAGCGCGATTCTGCAAAGCATCATGTGCTGTTTGCATAGCTCGTCCAAAACACGCACCGATCTTATGAAAAAAAAAAAAAAAAAAACTTCCAGGAAAATTTCGAAAACTCTTGCAAAGCTTAGCTGCTGCGTCAGATGGACTGCAGCCAGCAGCTAGAGCAGAGAAGCCGTTGAGTTTTTTGGTCAGATTGTGTTTGTCAGCGTGTGCTGTGAGGCCATTGCCTTCTTTCCCTGTAGGATTTCACTGCTTCAGGGAGGGAAGGGTATCATGTTCACCCTTATTACAGTGACTGTGCATTGCTTTCAGACAAAAAAGCAATGATCTTGTATCTAGTAATATTCTAAGAAAGTACCCTGGGAGGAAATCAAACTGTTGTTCATTTTATCAACCATGAATTACTTTCTGAAATATGAAATGGGGCGGGGGGGGGGGGGAGGGGGAGGAATTCAGACCTTGGCCTTTGGATGTCATAACACTCTTAGACTTCTCTGGCATTGAGTGGTTCTTTACCGAGTTTGACTGAAATCTTAATGCAGTGAGGATTAAGAGGGTATTACAACATAATCTTGAATAATCCAAAATGCTACAGACAAGGAGAGAACGATAAGAACCACACCAACACTTCCTGAGGTCTGACAACATTGTCAGTCAATGGTGGGATTACAAATAGCGTAGTGGTTGGTACTAACATCTACCATTCTTTAACACATAGAAGCCATTTGTAGGGGTATTATTTAAAATCTGTACCTCTTGAAGCACTGGCTAGCTAGCCAATGGAGCAAAGTCCACGCATGAGACAGACAAGGCTAAGAAGATTTATATTTCTATTTAATTGTGTGCCCGGTTCATAAGATGTAATGTGATGTAAAAATGTCATGCTGTATGATTATTATTACTTTTTTAGACTAGATTTGAATTTACAGATTTTAAATTCCCTCAGCAATGTCTGTCAGTTTTTCTCAGGAATTTCACTGGTGGAAAAACAAATTTATCTGATTTTTAAAGTATTGTGTAAAATAATTATGCTTTTGGAACCACAAGAAATATATTTACTCTTACTTTCACTGGATATGAAACTGAATTAAATGAATGATATTCATTCTGTGGGCTAATTAAGTGCCACTATCATGTACAAACCATTGCACATAAATGCAATAGTCTGTGTTTAAGACTTAATGGTTTACACATTTGTTTGTATTATTTGGCCATTATACTACATGTTTGATGTGATATTTTTCCCTAGAGTTCAGATTAACTTTTACGAGTGACCAAGATATTATAGTGGCTAAGTCATATATTTACCTCAAATAAAATTATGACTGTAATAACAAATGACATGATAATCAGATTCAGGACTTAGATTAAAGATGAATTGCAATAGATAGAGCCAGAAGGCTAAAATGTGAAGCTGCTGATGACCTAGACATTGTAGCATTGTGCGCCAATGTCATCCGATGTGACAGTATACAGTTTCACCCTTGACCCAGGAACCACAACAGTTGTCATTCTGTGGAAAATGTGTGAGGAAACGGATAGCCTGCATTTAAGGGCATGCAGCCTTTGGGGTCAGAAAGTCAAAATGGTGTGGGCTGAGTGTGGGAAAGAAACGAAAACCACGATGAAAGCAGAAAGCAGTCAAGAGCGCCTTTCATGTCAAAGCTGGGAGGGCTAGATTAAGACCATCTTAACGTATGTAATCTTTTGCTTGTGGCGCAGTGACGTGACTTAAGTATGCCTTTTACCATTTTCAGTGCTAGCAATGGACACACTGCACTGTACACTTTGACAATCAGGATCTCCTTCAATGTTACATACAGAATCTCCTTCAATATATTAAAGTCTACAACATAGTCAGCTGTATGATTCACTCTACTAACCCCTTTTTATGAAAATTATTATTATTGTTATTATTTTTATTATTATGCAAGTTCACTGTTCTAAGGCCACTAAATAGATATGAATAATGATTAAGTAATAATGATTAAATTACATGAATTACTGGCTTTTTATTTTATTTCTGTCATTTGCATATCAAATATTTGAGGAAGCATAAACATTTTCATGGGTATTCATTTCATTTTCTGGAATACTTACATTCCACAAAAGTTAAGTACACTTATGATGTGTCATGAAACAGCGAGGTAGTATTACTTACACTTACTGAACATTAAATTACCGCATTTCAATTAAAATCCACCAGCTCCTCCAGGTTTGAAATTGCTGTAATTATCCACAGACAACAAACTCGCAGTTCTGCCACCTAGTGTCTCTTCCTTTGAACAGCATTGAAGATAGAGTCACAGGCAAAATTTTTATTTAAAATAAATAAATCTCTCCTTTGAGGTTTCTTGGATAATGGTGTCAGTTAATAAACGTAAAAAATGCACTGTTCTCTCCATCTTTCCCTTTTTGTCTCTCCCTTTTCCCAATTCTATGACCAATTCTAATACTGTATGTAAAATACTGTATTTTAAATTATTATTTTTCTACTACTGTCCTATGTAAAATTTGTGCCCAGTTCTGTGTTCTGCGTTATTGTATCACTGTCATCACATAAGGCATTTTAGTTTGTGAAGGCTGAGAGATGAAGCAAGTAAAACAACAAAGTATGATCAGCCATAATGTGACCAGTATAAATAGTACTGAATCACTTCATTTTAAGACATCTCCCTCCCCCCCAGTACATCTCATTTGGATTAATCACGCAGCATCCATGATCCAACACATCCATTCCCATTAAAGTGACAGGGATTTCAGAACGTCGAGGAAGGAATAATTAATTCAATGGGCTTTCCGGCTGATATTTCCGCTCATATGCGCAGTGGGGCCGTCCCCATTGTTTCCCGATCCTCAGCGGATGGCGCTGTCACCATCAAACTGCCGTGTGAAAGCCAGGTCCAGACCTGGGAAGCATCGGACCGCACCGTCCGTCAGTCTTCACCTCTCCGAGGCGCTTTGTGTCCTTTCTTTCTTTTCCTTTTTTTTTGTACATATGCATTGTGGAAAATATCACTGTGGATACAAAGGTCTCACAGGAAACTGGGGGGTGAGAGATAGGACAGGGATCACTGAGTAGTTGATATTATAAATAAAATAGAAAAAATAATGATAAAAAAAAATATTTGAAACTTGTAATACATTTTAAAATGTATATTTCATTCAGATTTCCAGCATGTAGCAAGATGAAATCTGGCAAGTTGATCACAATAAAGGGTATCATTTTTTCAAAGCATTAGTGTTTAAGTATGGAGTATATTTTATATATATCCTGGAACATGCTTGGAATCTGTGTGTGTGGGGGGGGGGGGGGGGACAAAAACAAAAGAAAACAAAAAAAAAAAAAAACGTAGTAGTCAGCCACCAAAGACGCATTCCATGCGAAACTGCCGGGCATTGTTACGATACCCTAAACACAGCTTCAGTTTCATCAACGTCAGCTTTTCTGCAGGACACCGGGACAGGAAGTAGGCCGACATGTCAGAGGTCATCCTGATTCCCTTTTCAGAAACAACCTGCCATGCGCTTCGGTCAGAAGGCCGCTTATCGTACCATACACTTTTTCCTCCATTGCTTTCGCTGCGCTGCTGCGCGCTTTCCCAGCATGGTGAACTCATGCGAATTGTATTTCTGTCTGGCCCGGGAGGACTTCCTTGCCTAATCTTCAAAGCCGCACTCCCAACAGCTGAGTGCCAGTCTGCCTGCTCCCAGAAGGCCCCTTTGTGCCATTACACCTTACACAGCACAGCCGTGTGCCCGTAAGCCAACCCGCCACACCTCCTTCAGGTCAGGAGTTCAAATGTGTTTAAAAATGAGTTGTCACAATCAACAGTACCCTGAGAACTTACATCTAGCATGTCATCCATTACCTTTCAGAGTCCACCTGAATTGTAACAGCCAGAGACGCAACTACAGAAGCAATGTTAACTAAACCTGAGGTTGAACAACAAAAACCACAAACGTAACAAAAAAGGACAGCTAAGTGTATTAATCAAATAATAAAGCACAAAGTGTGCAATGAGCAGACCAGAGCAGAGTCTCTAGAAAACTACCTCTCTGATCTCAGAAGAGGTAGATAGCCCACTCTCTCAAAATTCTGAAAGTCTTCTGAAAGTTGCCTTTTATGACCAAACTCACCAAAAAACAAATCACTAAAGAAAAGGGGAAAAGCCCATGGAAAAGCCTATGGTGCAAGTTCAGATGCACCATAGAAAGCCAGTGACAAAATGGGCTGCTGAGAGCCACAGGTTACATTTATCCTCTGGAATGGAGTTGCCCAGGTGCTCTTCATTCAGTTAATTACAGCAGGACTCCACGGCTCCACCTGCAGGCAGACAGGTCCAGCAGTCATGTGAGCCTTTATATGATAGAATTTATTTGGAGTGGGGATCAAACAAATTTATTGAAAACATGCATCAGGTTTGATTTGATATTTATGTATTTGTAAATTTTCCATTCTATGCATTCTGAGTGCTTGTTTTTTCAGCAGATGTTCTGTTAAATCAGACTCTCTTAAATAACACTTTTTGGCTAAAAAAATGTAAACAAATGTATAATATTAAAGGAACATCCATACTGATCAGTGGCTTGCAAGAAGGCTAGGCAGGTGTTATTGTGGAAATATTTGATGTACACAGCAGACATAATGTGCACATACAGTGAGCACCATAATGTTTGGGACAAATAGCTTCACAGATGTTTCCAGTTAGTCAGGTGTGTTCTGTTGCTTCCTTGGTACAAGCTTTCAGTGTCCAGTCTTGCTTCTAAGGTTTTGATTGCCCTTGGAGTCTGTTATTTGTATTTGTCAACACAAGGACCAGAGTTTTGCCAAGGAAAGTCAAGGAAGCCATTATGAGCCTGAGAAATAAGATAAAGAAAAAAACAGTCAGAGGTATAGGATAAACCTTAGGCTGATCAAATTGAACAGTTTGGAATATCACTAACAAAAAAAAAGAGAGCACTGGTGAGTTCAGTAATCACAAAGGGCCAGGTAGGATAAGGAAGAACTCTACAGTGTATGACTGACTAAAAGAGTCTTGCCATAATTAAGAAAAAACCCCAAACACCTGTCCGACAGGTCAGGAACACTCTTCAGGAGGCAGACAGTACTACAGAAGCTACACTGCAAGATGCATACCACTAGTTAGATGCAAAAAAAGGATGGCCAAGTTACAGTTTGCTAACTGGAAAAAGTTCTGGAAAAAGGACTTGTGGACAGATGAGACCAAGATTCACTTGTATCAGAGTGATGGCAAGAGCAAAATGCAGAGGCCAAAAGGAACTGCTAAATATCCAAGGCACCCTCATCTGTGGAATATGGCCAAAAACTGGAAAATCCTCAACTGGCCGAGCCATTCTCCCAAGCTGAATCCAAAAGAACATGCATTTAATAAGCTTAAGAAAAGACTTAAGGCAACTAGCCCCTGAAACAAGCTGGAGCTGAAGATGGCTTTAGTACTGGCCTGGCAGAGCATCACCAGAGATTATGCTCTGCACCTGGTGATGTCTATGGTTCACAGATTTCAAGCAGTCATTGCATGCAAAGGATATGCTGCAAAGTATTATACATGACTACTTTCATTTACATAACATGCACATGTGAGTTACTTGATTACAAATGTAAAATTGTGGAGTGCAGAGCCAAATCAAGAAAAGAATGTGTTTGTCCCAAACATTATGGAGCTCTGTATAATAGCAACAAGCAGAATGAAGGATTTATGCGAGGAGCTGGAACAGGGAGCGATTGAAAAGTAGAGTGGCAGAATGTGGGAACTCCGAGCTCAGGTTTCGGAAGCAGGTGTTTCTTTGTGCCGCGACCACCAGGACCCCTGAACACCTGTTTTACAGTCCATTGTTTTCAAAGTGGGAGGGGGGGCACAATACTTAATACTACAGATGTTTTTGGGGCACAGAAGTCAGTCTGTCAAAAGGGCAAATATTTGGTTCATTTCATATACATGAGTAAAAGGTTTAGCTGAAGCTGTGTAGCGGTGACTGACGAAAGCTGTGGAATGTTCTGGAACGCTCCGAAGGGGTTATTTTGGCAGGCCTGCAGCACTGCTGGCTTTCACTGTGAGCCTCTGGCCAATGGGCAGTGAGCAGGTGCATTCAGATGGCTTTCTGGGAATATTAACCAAAAAAAGCGAATAATTATCATCGACCTTCACTCTCCAACCAAAAAGTAGAGTCTTGACTATTTCATTTCCTTAATCCAAGTCCCCGAGTATTGCAAAACAGCTTCTTCACCATCATGAATTGCTGTTAACCGACAAGTGAGCTGAATGAATTGAGGGCACGTTTCGAAGCGCCCCAGAGGTGCCGTGTGGAATCTGTCGGTGTGTATACTCTGGCAATGGCGAGTGCAGAGAATCCCACCTCTGCCCTGAGCTGGGATCTGGACCACATGTTCGAGGAGGAGGTGAAAGATTCATCTCCTTCTTTTTCCCGTTTTCCGAGCAGAACTGGAAGTTCCGGCCAAGCGCGGTGCGTTGTCTGCGGGTCGATGACCTGCTGTGTTGACACAGTGAATCCTGGCATTGGAAAGAAACTCAGCTCTGCATTGAAACCTCACAGAGTTTCCTGCTTGTCTGTGCTCCACACACATGCACACACACTGCACAGACACACGGAACTTAAGCCATCTTCCTGGAATGAATTTGAGTTCAAAGCAGTTACAGGGATATGAGAAGGCTGTCAGGAAAAGCTGTCAATCATCAGATGGTTGGGTTGCTATATGCGCCCTGAAGCCTGATATTTCCCGTCCTGCTGGTATTCTCCCGGTCTTGTTCAGGTCAAAGGTCACCAGAATAAAGAAGGGGCCATTTCATGTTGCCTGAAACATGGGCTGGTCACCATTACTCCACTGGTTTCCACCACACACGTGAATTTCCAGTGTACGTTAAGTTTGAGCCATTACATTTATGACACATATACATATTTGAAAGGTTCTTTGTTGCCTATATTTCTCTATGGCGAAGACATTATGCAACTATCTAATTCATATCTGAAAATAATTAACAACTAGGCCTAAGATATAGTCAAACTGAAGTAACAGTTCCAATAAATATGTAATGAAAAATATCATAAATATAACTCTAGATTAGACCAGTGCTTTTTAAGTGCTGCTGGTAACCTGTACGCAGCCCATTTTTGGATTTAATTTTAGTTTTATATTCTATTTCATCTTGAAAAGCACTAAAAACGTATGTCACTTACATTTACTAGATAAAAGTATCTAGTAAATAAATGTAATGTAAAAAAATGTGTTCTATACTCTATACTGTACAACACATCCAAATCAGTTCATTTGCATATCATTTTTATAAGAAGGTGAATGTATCCAATGTGTGTATGTTCATGTATTTAGACAAGAATTCAAAGAAAAAATAACTTAGTCTTTATATTCGTTTACATAGTCTGGCATTTGCATCCCAGTCAATCACTTAATTAAAAAAAATAAAAATGAGGTTGTATCTCAGGATGCCGCAGGACAGGCTTATCTCATAAATGAACAGACACGTTTTCAACTTCCTGCTCCGATTCCCGCTCCCGTGTTCCTCTTTTTCTTCCTCGCCGTGCAGAACGCTGGCAGGGGGTTACGTAACAGCAGATGGGAAACGAAGTGAGCATGTCTTGCGTCTTGTTATTCTCCGGTCTGTTATTTTAAACGGCTCGAGCGCCGGCTCGAACACCGTGACCTCGGCAGGCCGGCCGCACCTGTCTCCGCCGTCCGCGCTAATGCTCCGTGCCTAATTAGCGAGCGAGGAGTTCCGCTCAGAAACGGCTCCGCGTCTGTGGGAATGGAGAGGGAAGGCGAACCCGCAGCCGCGCAGACTCGCAAAACTTCACAGCGAGAGAGCAGAGGGCGAAAGTGCAGCTCGCCGGAAAAGCGCGATCCGGCAACTTGTTTTTAAACCGCGGCGTCCCCACGGCAACGGCTTCATCCAGATGTACTGCGCCGTACCATCAAAAATCTATAAATTGAGTGCGGGCCTCGTATTTGAAATGAAATTGTTGATTGTCAATTGGAGATCTTCATCTCGATTCTAGATCTTCTCAAAAGGCACTTGTTTGTGAGTGGTGTTTGAGAACTCTCTCGAACCTCTTCCGAACCCAGACGACCACACGGATGGGACTATGTTCTATTTCTGAGGGAAGTGAAGCAACTGAAAACTTATTTTGGGCAGAAATGCCATCTGAAGTCTTGCAGATGTATTTTTCTCTGTGGTTCACTGAATGTCCACAGAGAGGAACCTCACATTGGCAATTGTCAGCTCAGCGCATACACGTCTACTCTTAAAGCAAAATTGCAAACTGCAATAAAAAAAAATAGAAAAGGCCTTGAGTTTGTGGCATAGCTAAGTGAGAGATTCCTGTTGAAAAGAGACCTACTTTAAAATAAAGTCTACCCACATTTGTCTGATATTAGCACTTCCTGTTACAGCAATGCTCATGATTTTCACTTTGATTTTCGCACCCTAAACTATCCAAAAACCTGTTGTCTGCAAACCGCTTCTTTGAACAGCGGGCATGTTATAGATTTTGAGCGTTACACCTTTGCGGTTATCAGTAACTCTGAATTCTGAAGTGGGCTGGAGTGGAGAGAGCACAATCTGACGTTGATTGCAATCAACCACCATGGATCACTTGCTCCTAAACACCCAGCAAAATAGGCATTAATATTTCAAGACTAAGAGAGAGAGAGAGAGAGAGGAGCTGTGGTAGGGTTTACATCGTCTTCATGTCAGTCCCACTGAGGGAGTCCACTGGGTCTTTGTCTTTGGAGAGCCATTATCATTTATTAATCAAACCGGCTGGCTTCTGTATGTTCTCCGCTTTGAGAGAGTGAGGAAAGTTGAAAAGAGCCGGACTTCTAAGCAGCCTGAGGGGGTGAGAATCACAGTGAAACACATCCGCAATTGACCTGACCGAGACGGCCCACAATCAAAAGATTAGCAACATCGCCTCTGCACATTAAATAAAAAAGGAGCAAATGCATCTTTCATATTGTCTCATGCATATAAAACAAGTGTCAAAAATGTGTGTGGAGGAGGAGGGGGGGAGCACATAAATAAATTAAAGAAAAGAAAAGAAAAGGATGCAAGTCTGGTCTCCATAAACAAGTAGGACACACATGCAGTGTCCCTCCATTTCTCTCGATTTCCTTTTCATTCGTCAGATGCAACGGTCGTGAGGTTTTCTTTAGGACACACCCTTCAATAATTGATTAGGTTTGGGGTATCACCTGCTGGGGGATTGCTGTTCTATTTCGAACGAACCACTGCAACATTACAGAATTCACCACGGCAACGCACTTCAGAAAATTGAAAATACAGATGCAAAAACAAAAGAAGCAACATGGAGATATTTCAGGCGAGTGAAAAAGGCCTCAGGCTAGGAAGTAATGAGCTTTTTTTAAAGACCCAGCTTTGACCGACAACCAGCTCCAAACTGTTTTTTTTTCTACTTATACATCCAAAAAAAAAAGGTTAGCACTGATTTATGTGATTGAAAAGAAAATGAATAAGTACATTTTTCGTTTTTTTTTTCAGTTTTCAGTGGCATTGCAAATGGCAGAGGCATTCCAAGATTTTCATTCCTCTAGTGGAAGTGGAGGTCTTTAGAATCCAACTGTCCCATATCAGTTTACCTAACTCAGTAGTCACATATTTGAACTATGAATTTGACATTTACTTTTTTTTTTTAAGCTAGGTACTTTATCTCAAGCTGGAATTATTAAAAGAAAACCCCCAAAATGTAGAATTGCAAATCAAATTTATAATTTTGAAAATCCAGGCTTATCTTGTTAATGATTACTCACAGTATCCAACTGAAGGCGGCAGTATACATGCTACGGAAACAAACTTTGGCTCGTTTGTACAAAGTAATCGACTTAAAAAGGCACATTTGTGGATAAAAATGAAACTCCACAGATTGCATGCAATTGATCTACAGTATAACTTGGGTGGAGCATGCTATATGTCCCGTCACCTTGTCTGACTGAGCAGACGAACACAGCATGTTCCTCGTCCCCTGTCTTCTTTTCTTTCTCTGCAGCTCGAAATAAACTAAGGCGTCTTCAAAATTATCGACTTCCATCTGTCAAAGTTTCTACTCCTTCACAACAGCCATTTTTGTTTTGGTGTGGGAGACATAGTGACTTCCACTGCTTCCTGTGGTTACCACGACCGCAGAATTTGAATCTGCGTCCCCCACTGGTGTGGAATGTCGCTAAACGAACAGTTAAAAGTGGCAATGAGGATACACACGTTTGTATGTGGCGCCGTGTTTGGCTGCGGTTCAGTTCTGTTCACGTTTGCCTTCTTATCAAGTATAATGCAGCCTTAAGGTCTCTTCTTCTGAATCAAAAATCACACAGTTCAGTAATTACTTTTACAATTTTTTTTTAGCTCATGTGGTCGCATAAACCGAAAAGCAACACTTAAATTTGCAAGTCAGAGTTATAGAGAAAGCATATTATGGCTAGACTGAAACTTGCAAATGCTAATGATTATACAACTACTGCCGTTTGTTAGATTTTGCACATTTGGGAATTCAGTGTAGCTATTGTCTCTAGAAAACGCTTCAGGGCCACCTCACTTCGGGATGCTCTGGCATGTCTTTGGTCTGTCTATTAGAAAACATACGAAACAAAAGTAAGGTTTTGTTTAGGCCTTCTGTCAGAATGTTTGGAGAATTTAGAACAGCTGTAAGTAAAAAAAAAAACAGAGACATTTCGATGGCTTGGCTGCCAGAAACGTTTGAGATTCAAACGACATGCTAGTCCCTCTCCACGCAATAAAGCTCACTGACACGAACCACATTTTCGTGGCGGTCTCTTAAGCAATGCCATACCGAGACCCCAGAGCTCGCTTTGCTCTTGCGATGGGAATCTATTCCTCTGTAATGAAAGCTGTAAAATATATGCATAATCTCATCTCTCTCTCTCTTCTTCTTTTCCACCCCTTTAATTTTCTTTCCCCGCAAATATTTATTTGCCTGAAACTATTTTCTAATTCGGCTGTTGTCGAGCCGCTCCCCGGATCCTGGGGCGGTTCTGTCTGCGATTCCCACTGCGCGAGCTCTGATGATTTTTTCTCTATGAGAGATGAGGGGAGAAAAGGCCGTCAGAGGAACCCCTACAGCCAGATCTCTTCCTGATCCCGTTCTGGGGTCAGCAAAAACTTCAGGTCAAGCCGTTCCACCCTCTCTCTCTCTCTCTCTCTCACCCCTGGCTAATGGCTGACTGCGCTAACACGGAGGAAGGCTAGACCCCATGTCTTGTGTAATCAAAATTTACAGAACAGCTGGAGGGGGACGGGGTGGAGGAGGTCATGATATATTCCCTTCTGACTGACACTACTAAGCTGGTAGTCTCTGGGATGGGGGCAGGGTCAATGCACAAGAGATTTCCTTAGTTTGTGAATGATTTTTTTTCAGGTGCAAGCTATGATATAGAAACAGGGGGATAAATAAACACACAATGGTAAGTTATTCTAGTAGTGTATTCTTTGTAGCATTACAATTTATTTATCATTGTTTCCAAACTGAAACATACATTTCTGAGCACCTCCCTGCATTTACGTGCGGCCATTTTCTTCTGGTCTGGTAACTATTTAAATTGTAACCAGCTAAATATAAAGTTAATATGAGTTTGACTAGTGCAGAGCAACAGCCCAAATGCTGTTTTCTTTGTCTATTATAGCACTGTGAAACACTCTGCCTTTGTAAACTGTCCATTTGAATAAACATGAATATTGTAATACCTCCAGAGGGAACAGAAGCAGGGAGGAGACAGCGTAAAAGCTCTAACTAATAGGTATGTTTACAGATTTGTGCAAAGGTTAGGCCTCGTACACTCTGCTTGTGTATCCCCCTGAAATAAATGTTTTTGTTTTTTTAATGCCTTATTATTCTCGCAGTCCTGTCAGGATTGACAGGCAGTATTGCTCTTCTTCAGGAACTGTCCGTAGATGCCTTCCTGTCACCTGACCAAAATCCTCTAATTATAACCTATCTGGGGACTACATCAACGGGAAGGTAATTTCTGACCTTTCCGCGCACACCTCGGGAATGCTTCTCCTGGACGCTAGGTGCCCGCCTGGCATTCCGCCAGCGTTCTCAACCTTTAATGACCACGCAAAGAGCAGGTGGCACCAGGGGCTGATGCTAATGCGGGCCACTAATTTGTGCGCTGGCTGCCCGCGTCTGTGGGGAGATTTTTAGGAGGCATGTGGCTATGTCAGTGCACCGCGGAGGACGAGAGAGGTTTGGATGAGACCAGCCGAGTTGTCGGGCAAAGAGGTTTCTGTGCCAGGGGTCTGGCAGAAAGGGAATTTGGCGAGGGCTAATTATGTTGCGCCAAATGCATTTCACTTGACCACAAACCTGCTTAGTGTCTGGAGGGTGCAAATCTGACTGCATCACGCTTGACCCGCACATTTTTAACCAGGCATTAGGGATGAGTGAAATGCATTAAGGACAGAACATGTTCTGTGGCATAATTACTGTTGCATTGAAAAATAAATATTTTTCGCTAATCATTTTTTAATCTAAATAATAATGTAAATAATATTGTATTTAATGTGTTTACCCATATTGCCACACCATAGAGTATACATTGTGTTTGTTTTTAAGATTATATCAAAATCCAATGGAGTTTCAGTTTTTTTGACTGCAAAGGGAATCGGAATGAAATCAGTATGATTAAGTAAATGAAAATAACAAACATTAGATTGCTTATGATGCACCTTTATCCATTTAGTGCTCCTTCTGAGCAATATTTTCTATAATTTTCTGCTATTGCTGAAATTATTGGTGTGCAGCTGAATTTAACAGAATTTATTAGAGGCAAAGTTAAGGACAAACCTCAAAGCGGAATCCATCCCTAAATTATTGCGGTTGTTTGTGTGTGAGCGCATGGCCTTGGTTGAATACCGTTAGGTTTTCTCTGCTGGGAGTGACGCTTAGTCAGTGCAGTGTGCCAAGAAAACCGAAAGAAAAAAACGTGTATTTCATTTGTGAAAATGACAGCTGGTGTGGTCAACCATGAGTGACGTCACGATTTGTTGACAAGTATCGCCCATCTGCTTTGGAAAGAGGCCAAATGGTTCCATCCTGAAATTCATCTGCCGTGTGGAGATTTTCTCTGAAGAACAACAGGTACTGTTGTACAAGAACACTCTGGGAAACGAGTGGCTGTTTATAAGGCCCTGATTTACTCACAGAGCAGACTCCCTCTCTCAGGAGAACTCATGCAGTTACTCAACCTGTAGCATTGCATCAGGTTTATTTCGTAATCTTTCTATTTTATTTTGTTGAATATTTACCTTTAATTGAAGTAGGACAGTTACTTAGAGGCGTTAGCACAGTGCTTCATGGAAGATTCTGGTTGTCAAATTCTGTAACCGCTCCAATATACCACCACATATACTGTTGTGCGGGGTGGCAGGGGCGAGGGTTGGGGGTTGGGGTGCAAAAGGAAAAGCACTAAAACAGCTATACTGCGCACTTTCTTAGCCAACAGCAGGTAAACTTTTCACGTTTTCGAGGATGAGGAGAGGGAATGCTATCTCTCACAGGGGAATAATTATTCAGTTAAAATTGTGAAACATTGTGAAAACATATGGAAGAGAAGTTCCTTTTTCTGTTTCTTAGTTCTGAGAAGACAAGAACTTTGCCTGTGGTCTCAGTGATATGCCAGAAATATGTCTATGTCTATAAATTGCACAAATTCCCCCTGTCACATTTTATTAGGAACCCAGATTTTATTTGGTCATTGTCTGTCAAGTGTTCAAAGATGTTAGAAAACTTTTAAATGAAACGATTGGAACCCTTACTGCAGATCTGTACTCATTTCAGATGAAGTGACAGGACCATTTGAGGCTTCTAACTGAAACTTTAATTATTAAAGTTTATTATTTACCATAGAGAAAAATGGAACTTTCTTTTCAAATTGCTTTTATGTAAAGACACACCCGCAGACAACCAATTCAAAATGTCTGCACAAAATAGCTAAACAGGTTTAACTATTTTTCTAAACTAAAAGTTTAACTATTATTTTTTATACCCTCAGCTCTGAATGAGGGAACTTTTTAATAAAATATTACTTTAGCATGACATAGAGAAAACAAGTTCAGAATAAAAATGACATGCGAAAATATGTGCTAACTTTGTTTTATATATTACACATATATGTTATCGTCAAAACTGCACTGTATTTGAAAGAATAAACAGATTAAATAAATGTATAAACATGCAAATTAACTAATGCTCACATTTGTGAATACCTTAATGTATAAACGTATGAATGCAAATTGCATTATATAGTCTGACTATTTTATTTGTATTTTCTGAGACTGAACATTGACTTTTCAGGTCAGTATATTTTCAGAATTGTCATGCAGAAATGATCAATACTGATGATTGTCTAGCAAATAGCATGACAATCATTTTCACATTTTACATTGAAAATATAACCAGCATGTATAACAGACATTAAATATGAAGAGTGCAACACAAAACCATTTTGCCCAAAAGCAAAATAATGTATTATATGCTAAATAAACACTGAACTGGACAGATTAAGTACAGGCCTCTCGTTAGTGTGGCCAATGTAAATTTATGTTTCATATTTTATTTTCCACTCACTACTAAGTCTCAAAATAATCCATTCCATCATCTTTGTACACCTCACCTGGGTATTGGATTATTGAAATAAAATATGAATAATTGATGATAAGAAATAGATTCCTGGCAATGGCATCAGCTGCAATTTGATAACGATCGTTGTGTTTCTTCACAAACCCGTAAACCACGCCCTCCTCGCCTGCTGCTCGGGTTACTCCGCCCTCTCATATTTCTCTCGAGGGACCTTCTCACTCTGGAGATCTGCAACGGAGAGGCGGTCTGTGTCTCCTTTACATGCTGAACCAGCTTGGACCAAAGCCCACCTGTAGCAGTAGTCACCATTAAATAAATGACTACTGTAACCATGGGGATGGGAGATGGGCGGTGTCCTCAAAGCCTGATACATCCATTTTATAGCACAGCCTACTGGATGCATGAGGGCCGAGGCCTCGCGGATTATTCTGACGACAGGAGGAGAGAGCAGAGGGCTTTAATTCAGGGTACGCTCAACTGGTGCTGGACCGTAAGCGTGCTTGCACAAATTCCATTTGTGCAAAGGAAAGAAAAAAAAATAGGAAGAAAGAAAAAAAAAATCTAAATAAAGACAGCTTCTTACAACTGATGGTGAAGCTGGTGCTGATTGGCTGGCCTGGGCCGGTTTGGCCAGGACCGGATTTAGCGAGGCACGCGGGTCTTTGCTGCCGGGCTGAACGGGCTGGCCTGAGCTGTGCTGGGGAGCAGATGGCTAGCCAAGGCTTGTAGTCACACTTACCTTCCCCACTAAATCCCCAATCCCCGCACGGTCAGTCCTCCAAGGCAGATTTTGGAGGCAGAGATAGGGGTTACAATCTGGACGGGCGCGTCCGCTGCCAGAAACGCTCGCGGCGCAGAAATGCAAATGAGCCTGTTTGTGTTGTACCGCGGCCAGAGCGCTGCTTCTTGAGAGTAATTAAGATACCTTGGAAAAATATTTGTAAAAGATCGATAATAGGATATAAATAAGTCGCGTAACCACGGTGATAATGGCGTACAAACCCAACCCCCCCCACACACACACACACACACACGCACACGCACACACATGCGCACACACACACACACAAATCATTTTACGCTCACGGATGACATGCAGATTCTGACGTGCAGCTGACCCTTGTGTTCTGACCCGGGTAGTTAATACCATCCGTCTTAAGCGCTCCCGGTTTGATTGCTTTCATCTGTCCTTTGTGATTAAAGCCCGTGAAATTCATTCGGCCCGTCGCTGGACACCACATGACCAAGGGGGGGCGCTGGATGCTACCACACATGGCACGGGGACTGGAGGGGAGGGGGGGGGATACTGGACGCTGTCACATATGGCATGGAGGGGGTGAGGGGGTTCGCCGATGTTGCCCCCTTGAAGGGAACAGCTTGCGGTCACATAAAGTCTCGATCAATACCAGTTAGCTCAGCCCCACAAACCTGGGTGACGCAGCTCAGCTGCGAGAGCTGGCCGGAGAGAGAGGCGAACAGACGCTGTTGTAATTCCAGTGTTTGCACCTAAATGATGTGCAGATGTTAAAGTGCTGTTTTAGATACAGTTTCTGGATAAACAACCAGAGATAAACAGATTTTTCAGAGGGACAGCTAGAATTTGTGTCTGAAACGTGCTCTGGGGGGGATGGGGGGGGGGGGGGTGAGATAATCATTCCAGAATGATTCTAAACCAACTGACACACTGGAGGCATAAATAACATGAAGGATTTGTATTCTGTAATTATGCAGAAATTTGTGATAATTCTGTTTTATAACACACGGCGAGACAGTGTCTGGCCTGTAAACCTTTTCTATTAAATGAATGTTGCTCTGGGTGCAGTGAATAAACAGTAAGGCCAACTAAATATATATTTCATTCCATTTAACCTCTACATTTCACCATTTACATAACCTCTACTGTTTATTAAACAGTAGAATAATAATTCTGATTGTTTCTCATATGCTCCAGTGACTACAGGAAGTCGTTGATTAATTATTCACAGAGACAATGGGATAAACTGTTTCTGAGGTAACATAACCTGTTGAATGTCAAGCCCGTGAAATATCACAAACTCAAACGCACACACACACACAGGAAGAGCCCACTGTGCCATGCTGCCGAACAGCAAACCTGTGAGGCATCGATGTGATGGGCCCTGGACTGCTTCTGTGTAATCACCATCTGGGCCGCTCACTCGCGCACATTTTTGACCTGGCGTGTGTTTCTCCAGCTGAGGACAGCCTGGCACCAGGCCCCGATGCGAGAGACCATGAGTCGCGGCACCTCGGCGGGATCGAAGGTTCATCGCGCCGGTCATTTCTGCCCCGTCGGTTCCGCTGCACCAAAAACTAACCTCTTTTACATTCGGCTAAGAACCAAATTCTCCCACCCACGCACAAGAAGGCTTGGTCTTCCAGAAGTGATTGGATCCATTAGTTGTCACAGGGAGAGCGGGACAACAAGAAAGTTTGTGCCCGAAACAAGTAACCATCTGCTGATTGGTGATGCTTATTTAACAGTTAATTTATTAATCATACAAATAACAAAAAGTAAAAAACAGGTTTGGGACAATTTTCAGTTATTAGGAAGACTTTAAGCTCCAATATTTCAAGTTGACAGGCCTTCATTACACGATAGAATAAAACAGATTGTTGTAGAGCCTGATACTGTAGCACATAGCAGGATTATAAGGATTATTCTTCAGGTTGCATAATGAACATTCTAAAGTTTTATTAAGCAGAAAATCCCAGCTACTTGGATTTAACATCGCCTATGTACAATTTATCATGCTACCATTAGGACAGGGCTTTATCCAGGTTTTCACAACTTTTATACTGTTCTTGAAAAATAAGATTTTTATAATGGCCTATTAATTAAAAGAAGAAGCAAGCAGGATGAAATACAAATCACAACTGTGCATGTGCATTTTCTGTGTGAAATACCAATAAGCATGTTACTTTAAAAATCAGTTATTATTTACAGTAATTATTTCTATTTTAAATTGAGGTAGTGCTGGGCCAATGTATTGTTATACTGAATATCAGGGTATATAAAAATTAGGATGTTAAATTTGATTGATTATTCTTCATTACACTTCCACATAGATCAAATTTAATGGCTATAGAAATAAATATTATTTTGGGTTGCGTAATGTTACACCCCTATTTCAGAGAAAACATAATAATTGAAATTGTCTGCCAGATAGAGCTGTATATTTGAACATACTGAAATAGGCTTGGACATCCAGTTGCGGGCTCAGATACAGTCGTTAAAGCATCCTAGTCAGGGGGGCGGAGCCATCGGTTGGGATAATAATCTGGTGTCTATCACTGCTCTGAATAGGGGACCTATCGTAGTTATCTGTCATTGCTAGCGATTGCTATTTTGTTATACTGTCATAAAATTACATTTACTCGTTGTTTCATAAGACCAGCAAAGGAACCATACTGAAAATACTGTCGTCCTTACAGTGGTGAACCCTTTTAATGCCCCCCCGACCCCCCCCAAATTTACATCATTCAATAAGGGGCATATTTCCAATGGTTTTTTTTTTCCATAGGGATTTTGATTACAGAAGATAAGGTCAGTGGTTAATGTAAGCTTAATAGTACACTTTGTTAGATGACATAAATTGCACTCTTTAAAATCTCAACCATTGATTTTGAATCTATTATGTGCTTTAAATAGTAAGCTGCTACCAAGTTGTTACAATTAACAATGTAATCTATGTTGTAGAACAAAACATGGAACTATATAGCTTATTATCAACCACAGAATAGCCACAGTTATTCTCTGCACAAATCGAAATCCATTTGTGCAAAAAAGCATTGAGCTACATACAAGAACTGGAGACATCTTCCCCTTACCAATTCCATGGATTCCTATGGGAGCAATGGTGCATGAAGCCAATTCATGGAGGCTGCCATGTTTGACTATGGGGCTTTTGCCTCCAGAGTATGCACCTTTGGTACCTAAATGTGAAGGGTCATGGTAAACACTGAGCAATGACGATATCCCGTGGGGGTGAGCTCAGAAAAAGCTTTCAAATTGTCTGACAAACTGTGACTTTGCTGGCTAGCTACAGGATTTTGTGGAAATAAACAACTCATTGTGACAAGGCATTTCTAACATTTCTGCAAGTTAAAGTAATAAATAAGGTAGTCGATATTTTTATGGAAGCATTTGGCAACACTGGACTGAACATTACATTAGCTAGCTAGCTAGCAATATATGTAGTCCTTACTTTTGGAAAAGTCAGCTGGTATGCAAGCTAGCAAGACTGAAATTCAGTGGGAAGTTACGGTTACTTAGCTAACAAAATAACGAATGTTCCACAAGCTAGATATTGAGCTGTTTTGCTGGCTAGTCCCAGCCAGCTAGCTAGACAGGAGAAGAGTGTTGCTAGATAACTTTTGTGAACAATACAAACGTTCGGTGGCACTCGACTATAACATGTTATATCTAGTTAGCAGGCTAGTCACAACTTCTGACTGGTTGATATCCTACAGTCAGGTGTGCACACGCCATTCTGTGTTATGGTATCTAGCCACTACTAGACAAGACAGTGACTTCCAAAATAAATTTCTAAATGTGGTCGGTAACTCTGTAATTTAATTGTAGCATTGTGGAGTGCTTCCTATGGTTTCTTGCCATTCTTAGCCAACATTACCCTGTTCTCAAGAAAAATGCATCCTTGTGGGAAGCGATTACAGACAGACAGCTAATATAATTCACTTGATTTATCTGCTTGCTTTGTCTTGAATGCCTGCGCGGTGCATGAGAGAAAGCAAAATATTTCATCAATATTAAGTTTTATTTTTTATTAAAATGGAAATATGTAATGTTATTTGTAGTTTTGGCTATGCATATAAACAATGTGTAGTCATTTAACGAGCTTGAGCTTGTCACCTACTGCAATATTGGCTCGTTTCCATTGTTGGAAAAGTACAATATGGGCAAAAACAACCTTTTGATACAATTTTCTATACTGTAATGTTGTTAGTCCTACTATCCTGAACTATCCTGGCACTGACATAATACGAGCACAGGTGGAAATTATTCAAGAAGATGCCATTGTCTAATGCTGATGAATGTAACCCATCATTTAAATACCGTACCGCCGTGTGTTATAAAATGCTAAGAGATGACAAATCCACTGAAAAATTAACATTCGTATCCTTCGAAAAGCGGTGAGTAGTAGCCAATGACTATAAAGCTATGAAACCCTCAACAAAATGTCTTTCATTTATTATCACACACGAAGACTATATCCTTGGGCTTCATCTGTACTGTTTTAATGAACAATTTAAGTGTAGCAAGCAGAGAGAAGAGACGTTAAATGCTCTGAGCCGTGTTGATTACGTTGCCTTTTCATTTTATTCTGTGTCACATTGTGGTAGATAGTTTGGTCCAATGCATTTTGAATGTGGGTGAAAGGAAAACCCTTCAGGAAGCCTGGAGTCACAAAGTCACTCATTTATATAGTAATATAGTGTAGCTAAATATAGTTATATAGCGAAGTATAACATACATATGTGTCCATTTAAACAAATTATCTTCACACAGCACTGCAACTGTTTACAAAAGTTTCAAAAACGCAACATCACCACATACTGCAGTGTGTTTTTGAGTGCGTGCGTGTGTGCGTGCGTGCGAGAGATAAATGATCATTCTGAGAAACTGGAAAACCACCAAGTTGCCATGCCATTTGTAGGGCAGCATATTGTAGGTTGAAATAACCTGAGGGCTGTGCCGGGCCTTGGAATTCATGGGGGCTGAGCTGCTGCCAGGTCGGCCATTTCACCTGTGGGTATTTGGATTGATTGAGATGGTTGGGAGAAACTGGGAGCAAAGCAGAGGTCTTGCTAATTGGCCCTGGAGTGCAGCTAATTCTTTGACTTCTCTGAGACCCACATTTTAAAGTGCTGTAAATCAATTAAAGGAAAAGTAGTGTGCTTGCCTTTGCAGGGAGAAAGCGGACAAAGTTGGGAAATTGGCGTTTGCCACCTACGGCTCTGATAACACATGAAGTTAATTACTTATTCTCCGGTTTACCCTTCACCACTCCAGTCATCCAAAAGAAAGTAATGTGGCCATTTCGGAATCTGGGTTCCTAATTAATCCAATAGCTGCAGTACTTCTGCTCTGTGCTAAAACGGGAACGTTCCGGCAATTTGCATAATGCCAGCTTTCTTAAATTTCAGGAAAATTAAACATTCTTGATACAGTATGTTTAATTGGCAAAGTGGGTTTACAACAAAAATATTGTAATTATAAAAAAAAAATTAAATTCTAAAAATAAAATAATGAAGTGGTGGTGGGGATATACATGGTGCTGGGAGGCTTCATGCATGGATAACTTAGTTTTAGAGAGGCGAGCAAAATCACATGCCCTCACAGATTTCAAAAATTATCATGAAGCCTTCGCAGAACAACAGCCTTTTGCATGATGCTTATCACATGTACTGTTACATAGGGCTGGCAGTGGGAGGAGAAGTATACTTGTTATGAAGGGAAAGGGTTCTAATCTTTGCAGTGTCTTGCCCTCTGAGAAGTCATTCACAATGTGAAAATAAAATTCCTGTGCATTTATTTATTTTTTGTCAAGAATGTTATTGCTATGATTTTTCGCCTTTTTCCCCCAATTCGAATGGATTTTTGCCTTTCCATCTGGTGCAGTTTCTCAGCCCGGACCTGCGAGTTTGAATCCTGTTGATAGTACCGCACTGCTGTTGTGATATTTATCCATCCATAATATGCAGAACTAACCAAATTTACTCAATATTTACACTTCAGTCATTATGTGTAATCCTGCTATAATTTCTGAGGTGCTCAAAGTATAAATTAAAAACTATATATATATATATATATATATATATATATATATATATATACTCTTCACTGCGTGTAAAGTGAGGCACAGGCCTGTTAGTATTTTTCTGACTCTGATCCTATGAAATATGGACAGGCAGGAGGACTGCACATTACGGTCACTGAAGGCCCGTTTTAAAAATTTATGAAGGGCTTCATCAAAAAGCATTTACTCCCTCTGTTTACGCCAAAACAGATTTGTCCTTACATCAGTGGTGTTACGCTACTGGGTCTCAGATTAATGCGTGCATGCATGCTTGTGTGCGTGTGTGTGTGTTTGTGTGGTGGCAGGGGGTTGCACTGGGTACTAGAAATTCCTGTCAGACTTCATTTTATGAATTAATACCTGTCAGCTGCTGGTTGATCCCTTGATGGCAAGGTTTCCAGGTTATTCTACCATCTGCCAAGTGCTATATCCTCTGTCCCTCCACATTAGTACCTGATTGAATCTAACAGGCACCGAGGGAAGCCTGTTCTACGAGCCCACAGGGAGCAGGAATGCTGGGGGGGGAGCATGGGGGGGGGGGTATCACCTGCGAGCAGCAGATTTAATCAGAACCTAAACGATGGAGATGGCTGGCACAGTACAGCTTCCAAATTAATTTGGTTTAAGGCCCGGCCTTGATTTCTTTATTTATCTGAACAACATTTCCTTTTACCCCCTTTTTTATGTATTTTATTTTGTTTTTGCCTGGTTTTTGAACAGACGGGGGGATTGGGGTTTTATATGCAGACTGTGCTGGTTCCATCCAATCACTCACCCTGTCACATCCACGGAAGGAAGAAAATTGAGGAACTGAGCTGGAAGAAGATAGAACAGGAAGGCCAAAATGCTGTCATAATATAATCATTATTGGGGAGCCACATGACTGATCCTAATTTCTGATATTAGTGCATTAGCAGCTGCTTTCCTCTTTAAAATAAAAATTGCATACACTGCCAACAAAGCAATCTGATCCCAAAATTAGAAAAGGTACCTGCAGCTTGCGAACCTACAAAGTTACACTGAGTAAACTGCTACACACACATATGGATACACACACGCACACGCACACACACACACACACACACACACATTTTATGAATCACCATGCCAAGGCAAAGATTTAGACCCACATTTCCTGCGGGGGGATTACAACTTTAAAATGAGCTTCTTAGGGGTAAACCAGGAGACTTAACTATGGAAAAATGTGTCTACTGGTATATACAGAGGGAGTTTATTCATTTTATTTATTTATTCATATAGCACTTTTCAAGTCTTTAGCAAAAAGTGCTTTATAGAAATAAGAAAATTAAATAAAACCATAACGCTAAATAAAACAGGGATGCATAATATGTTTTTTTGGAAAACTCCCCCTGCAGTCCCCTCCTCACCACAGGAATACAATAAAACAGATAAAAACAATAAGATAATAATATCAGCTAATAGGTTAATACATACTCCATACAGGGTTTAAAGGAAGTAAAACAAACCTGAATTAAAAGCCTTTTTAAAAAGGTATTTTTAAGTTATGATTTAAATGCTGGAACTGAGGGACTTACTTACTGAGACTTTTAAGTTTCACACAGGATGTATGGAAAATTATTTTTCAAAGTTTCAGTTTCCCTTACACTTTGTGTCATAATTGTGCCCACCTTTTCATATATTAGCAGGTTTAAAACATTCTCAGTGATATTGGTTATATCAAAGACTCTAGTGCCAGGGAAACATTCAACATTTCTTGAATTGACAGAAATTAACATTTCAAGTCTCGAATTAAGAGTACCTCAGCAGCATCCGTTTGTGAGCATTCGTACTGAGCACCTCAAACCTGTTGCTAAGCCTGAGTTCAGATGATGCAGGAGAGCTACGGGCCTTTGGTTCTCTTCTTACTGTAATCCATTTGCCAGGGTTTGTGCGTGGGTGAAGCGGCAATGGAAGGTTCCGGTAGAGCAGGTGGGGGCTGTAGTAAATTTTTTCCACACCATGTAGCCGTCTCGCCACTTACATTACAAGATGAGGAGGAGCAGATTGGGGGGGGAGGCGGGGTTGTGGGGGTGGGGGGATTATGGGCATACAATTCAGATGGAGTGAAAACTTGCATCCACAGCCTGTTCGCGTTAACAGGGTTCATATGCACCCCCTCCTGACTCAGGTGAACCACTCTAAACAGAGTGTTCAAACTGACCTATAACCATGGCAATTACACAGGTCTGTAACCACAGTGATTACACAGATCTATAACTACGGTGATTACACTGGTCTACAGCCATGGCGATTACACTGGTCTGTAATCACAACCTTCACACTGGTCTGTAACCATGGTGATTACACTGCTCTCGAACCACAGTGATTAAACTGGTCTGTAACCCCAGAATTTAAACTGGTCCGTAACCTCAGCATTCAAACTAGTCTGTAAGCTTACAATTTTTAAATTTATGAGTGATATAAGAAACCTCATGTTTTTGTATCAGTATTACAAAAGTGTGCATGCAGCGTCAATGACGAACATTCCATCAGAAATGGTACGACTCCTAATAAATTAGTATTCCCCTCACGTTTTCAAGAAACACAACTGCAACTCCTGTTTTAGTCTTTCTTTTCCTCTGCTTATTAAACATTGCATGATATTAAAAGGTTTGATACATCTCTGCAGAAATGATGTTGCTAATTGGAAATAATTAACTTTGCCATCTAGTGGGCTTCAAAGTTACATTGTTCCTTTATGAAGCGGCGTAATTAATGTTTTATTTAACAGTAAAATGCAAAATTTTAGCTTGCAAATATTATTCATCTTTTCACTGCTCTGCTTACTTAAATATTAATGGCTTCATTTAAAAGTAGAGCTAGATTTTTAAATAAACTATTGGGTACTGAAATGAAATATCCAAGCTTTTATGATAGCTCTTCTTATGATTATAACAGTATCACCCGAAATGCTTTGTTTGTGGAAAACAATTGCAATGATGAAGTATACTCACAAGTTACCAGGATAAGATGGGTATGTAATCATGTTTCTTCTCATATTTTCATGCACATACAGTAGAAGTCATATTCTGCTTATCATGAAAATCCCTTTGTGTGTGTGTGTGTGTGTGTATGTGCGTGTGCTTGATTGATGTGGGCAAGTACATCGCTGGACCTTAATGGGTTAATTATGTGTCATATTTTCTACCGTCTCCATATCTTGAGGTGTCAGATGTCATGTCTTTGCTAAGGGCTTGATTAATTTAAAGAGATACAGCCAGATGTGTTTGTTTTGGGCGGCTGGACAGCTTGGGGGAATGGTATGTTAGAAGTGTTTTCTGAAATGCCTTCCTCTTCTTTACCATTTCTACTCAGATTGGTGCACTCATTTTACCTGAATAAAAGGGGTTGTGATCTTAATGGTTATTTTATACACCCTTTAATAAGGTTTTTTATTTTATTTTATTTTTCATTTTGGATTTCTGTTGCTGTTCTTTTGAGCAGTCGTGCAATTAAAAAAAAAAAATTATGTGGAATAAAAAAGTTCATACAATGTTTCAATGATAAAAAGACATTCTAATGAACCATGCTGAACATCTAGGGCTGGTTGGGTAAATGTTGGTTGTATGACCACCCATTACTCCCTATTTACCCCCTATTAGTCCCAACCTACAATAGACGTATGTCTGGCAAAAGACTGAAGTTGATGTTCGTTGTACCAGCTAGATGTTGGCAGGTACTAATTACAACAGATGTTGACATGCAAAGTCAGTTAGATAAAAGTGTGTACCGAATTTGAATCCTGCTAAACTATCCTGGTTTCTTATAAAATGGTTGAGGCAAAGCCAAGAAGAAAACCATGTTTTTCTGAAGGAGACGCTCATTGATTTTTTTGCTCAAAGCAAAGATGTATTGTTGTCCAAATGTATTAATTCAAACACAAATCAAAAGAAGAAGAAAGCTCGGATTGTAATTATTGCAGCAAACAATGTTACGCCCACAAATAGACCACAGGAGATCTGGTTAAAAAAATCACCCACTGTTACTCAGTATTTGGCATAGATTTTAATTCTGAGCAATGGTGGATGTTTGCTAACACCCAAACTCGTGAACTGAACATCCAGCATTAGCACTTACTCCCGGAGAGTTTTTATACAACCCTTAGTCCTGGGGAGTTTTTATGCAACCAGACCCTGATGTATTCGATCTTGGGAGAGCAGAGTGGAAGCAGGGTTATACTTGGCCTTTGTCCGATACTCCTCATTAAATGACTCTACTCATCAGAGCCTTAAACACTATTGGTCCCTCTTCAAGAGCGCGCACACACATCAGGATTAATGTCAACATGGATGCATGATTTTAAAGACCTACGCACACAGGGAGCCGTACTTTCACTCTGTGATTGATGAGCTTCTGAATATGGCATTATGTTTGGGAAGAAGCTTATTGAACGATTTTCATTAGCGGAATGAATAGACTTGCAGTGCTTTATGCAGATCGGTTGTCATGCCCTGCAAACTTCTGATAATCTGCACCACACTATCGCATCTTTAACTCCCAGCTTTTAGAAGATGCTTAATGTATATTTAAGCTGTCTCTTTGTGTCTTTGATCAACCTTCAGAGGAAAAGTATTTTTCTCCTTAGTTGGACAAATAGATTTTGGCGTGAGCCAGATATCAGAACATGAGTGCTTTGTGTATGAGGAGTAAAACATGGGTTTGTGAACTCTGGGCTTGTCCTACAGAAGATTTAATCAAAGTTGCTTCAGTTTGAACCCTGTCATGATGCTTCTATGCTTCCATTTAATGGGCGAAATGGTTGCACAAGAAGACACAGCAAATCCTGAGAGAAGGGCAGTGGTAGTTTAAAAAACTTACTCGGTTTGTATTTTTAGATATTTTGCTATATTCAGATGTTGAGGTATCTGAATATCTTGTATCCTTTTGGCTGTTTTCCAGACTTGTGCTTAAACTCCATAGACAGCACCATTTGCCCTTTTTTTCCCATAACTTGAAAAGGCAGCCATTGTAGGTCCAGTAATATCCATCAAATCTACCCAGTAGTACTCACTGAATCTGCCTAGTAAAACCCGCTGAATCTTTCCAATAAAACCAGCTGAATTTATGTTCACTTGGTACTTCAAACTAAACAATATATTTAATGATTTACTTTTCAAAGGTCCATTGATCATCATAGGGAAAGATGCCAAACAGTAAATTTATTTATGTTTTTATTTATTTATTGATGTGAACTGCAGCTATAGTCCGCAGTCTATGGAGAGACATATTTTAAATAATTTTAGACGAATGGAAAGGTGTGCCCCCCCCCCCTCCCCCCCCCCCACTCTCATTATTCCCCCTTTTTTTAACGGCATGTGTGATTTTGTTTACCAAAGCACTGCTTCTCCATCTGGCAACGCGTTGGCACGCTCTGCACACCAAATAAATCCCACGGCTGTCGATGGAAGAGCACGCGAGGGAGGGCTCTGATCTTCAGAGCCGGACGGTGCGTTACACAGACTCCATCGTCTGGTAACGTGGCTCCGGGCGATGCAGTTTGCTCGCAGTTTCATTACGTGTCATTTTTGGTCGACATCGGTTAATATGTATTTTTATTTGTGATGCTACAATTATGCACTATAACAGGTTGTTTTAAGCATTCTTAAAGTAAATGCCTATGAGATATGCGGAGGGTGTTTTTGGACTTATGCCGGAGCAAAATGAACGACTAAATAAAGAAATAAGAGAATATGTAACAAGCGTGGTGAATTGTGGGCGAGAGAGCAACATGTTTTCACACATGTTTTACATGTGACCTCTCTGGCGTTGACGGGAGATCTGAACAGAAGGGCCAGGGTCCGCTGAAAGAGATGGGGTGCTACATGCCTGGCTTTCCTCTCTACAGACACCCTACCAAACAAGGCTGTGAGCTGGGGGGGCGGGTGTGTGTGTGTGTGTGTGTGTGTGTGTGTGTGTCTGAGTGTACCTGAGTGGGTGTGTGTGTGTGTATGTGTGTGGGTGAGTTACACTGTATGTTTGTGTGTGTTTGCGGTTGTGTATGTGTGTGTGTGTGAGTGTGACTGTGAGTGTATATGCGTGTGTGTGGGTACAGAGAGAGAGAATCAGTGGAGTCTCATGCTGTCCTCGTTCTCAGGCTCCCTCAGGTCAGTTGGCATGGGGGTACTCTCCCGGGGGTGTCATTTGGAATGCTGCTAACAGCAATTTCAGCACGACAGGTGCTAACATATTTTTAGAAAAACAGGGAGAATATAAAGGCATGATCTCACTTTTCCCAAATGCTCCCTCTCTCTCTCTCTCTCACACACACACACACACACACACACAATCCTTGCTCACTCGCGGCGCTTTCTGCGCCTCTGCCGAAGGTGACACCTGACACGGCGGTCGTCCAGGTGCGGAGCAGATATGGTTACAGTACGCCATCGGACAATTTGTAGCGGGGCTGTGGGAACACCAGCTGCCCGGCTATTTTTCAAATATGAAATCATTCTGGACTCGCATGTCAACAGAAGGACCCGATACGCAAGGCTGAAACAAACTCTGTTCTGTCTTGCAATGTCGGTAAAAATTTGTGACTTGTTTTGCATCGGCTCAGTCTGCTTCAAAAATGAATCGCAGATCTCGCTGTATTTCCGTATTTCTGAGTGATTTTGAAGGGTTGGACATGAGCGAATGTTTGCCAAATGGTCACATTTTTTTGTGTAATATTTTTCAAGGAGATTTGCCTGACAGATGTTCTCTTTGGAGTTTTGACCTGTGCGATTAACCGCACTTTACAGCGTTGCCCACATATTAATCTGTGAAAGGACAAATTTGTGATTCGTGCCTGGATATAGAGTTCTTTACATGTGCTTCAGAGCAGCTGATTGTATGATGACTGAACCATAACTAAATAGCTGAGGTATTCTCCAGATTTTTCCATACACCCACTCAGATGGACAGTACAGTACATCTTCACATACAGTAAGTACATGGGTACACACACACAATTTGTGCCAAAAACTGTATGGCCAAGTTTCATTTTTTGTATTTGTTTCTTTTCTTTTTTAAGCTCATGTGTTGAAATGTAGCTGCTATGAACAGACATGAGTTATCTAAAGCATCTCATGATAATACAGATTTTTTTTTAACACCATCTTAAAAATATACCACACATTTTGGATGGGCATCAATGAGGACTGAGACACCTCTCCAAATCTGTGAAGCCGAGTTGGCATCCCAGTGCTATTTGCTTTCATATCCTATAAAGGGCTTTGCAGTAGTTACTGTTGATGTGTGCCTACCCAGTGACGGTTTGCACTTAAAAACCACAGCCGGACTTGGTACAAAGCAGCCAGTTATGTCTGTGCAAAACTTGGACGCGGGAAGCGAGTCCACGTATCTGATCTGTTTGGGGTCCACACACTGACGTGATAGAGCCAATCCGATTATGCAGGGAGTAAAGAAAGCATATCAAATTTAGAGAGGACTGTAAACACTGAGAGGAATTATAACTTTCTTGTAACTTTTTGATTCCTTTCTGATTCAGTGACTCCGCTTCATACTTTGAGTTTCATAATCTGTTAGGACATCTAGTATGTTTTCTCACTTTATTTAATTTAAAGTAATCCCAAAGCTATTGAAAGGTAAAATGTATAACATTTACAGATGTATAAATGTACACTGGCGTTATTCTCATACATCTAGGATTTATGAAATGCTGTGTGCATACAAATACATATACATGCGCTAAATATTGATAAAACAATGCAGAATATAGCTTCTTCTTTTTTTCAAAAGCAGTCAATATCAAGCAACATTAAGACAAGTAATCACAATAAAATAATAAAACAACGTATCACATATCAAGCCTCTCATGTAAATCATAAACCAATTAATTATTGAGCACATGGAACCCCGACATACATCATTCTGGCAGCTCCTACACATCCCCCCCTCCATATGCCACTCAAACGGCACAAAAGCAAGAATGCGTAAATATGTCACAGATCTGAGGTGCTTCAAGCCAAAAAAGCAGACTGCCACGACTCCAGAAGCACGCCATTTTCTCCTGTCTCTCCATCAAAATGTTCATGGAAACAGTCCCCCCACCCCCCCTTTTTTTAAAAAAATCGAAACTGAAATCAAGCGGCATTTAAATAAACAGCCTTTAATGATCCTAATTACGCCTTAATGTTAAATGTGCGAGCGCTCAGTATGTTAGCAAATTTTATCCAACTGCCTGTACGCACGTGGAGGGGGCACGGGGGGGTCTCACTAAAGAGGACGCCCCATGGATAAAGAAGAGTCTTATGCAACGCAAACGTCAAAGCATCCATTTCAATGCGCTCAGTTTAATGGGCTGAATATCATTAAATATCAAGCTTGGAGCACATAATAGACAATTCAATAAAACAAAAAAATAAAAAAAAGAAATATTTATTGAATATAGTCTTAATGTCCCGATGCTCATTTCCATTATGTTGTATTCAAAAGCAATCTGATTCATAGTCGTATAAACATATTTTATTAATGGCACCATGAAATGCTTTAGTTGAAGGCTTTCAAATAACCATAAAATCATCGAATCCGAAGCCGAGAGTCCCCTGTTTTTGAACCATTCTCGCTCTCCGAATGGTAAACAAGCACATAAACCAAACCGTACATCAACACGACTGTCATCTCCGAGTGGTCCGCGCCTCGTGATTTGTGTACGGCTCGCCGCGTAAGAAAAACAAGCTTCATCACATTTATTTGATTATTTTAAGGGCGCGCAAAAATGGTGGGATGAAGTTTGACAGTCCCTGCGTGCCGCGGCGCCCTCGTTTTGAGGAGGCAGGCCGGCTCCTGAAGGGGATTAATACCGAGGCCACGGAGCTGAAAAGGAACCTTGTTCTCAGGGGCCACTGTTTCCTCTCCTACCAGTCTGCGGATGCGCTGCAAAAAGAGCTCGTGTTCACCGGTTTAAACGAAGGCAAATGCCCGATGACGTTCGTGAGTCTTCAGTCCTCTCTGACCCCAAAGCTAACCCTGCTGTCTCTGCTTCCAAGAACAACCCCGGGAAAGATAACTTTCCAGAACATGCCAGTGCATTCTTATTCATGGGAATAAAAGTACAAGATAGCAAATGCATTTTGACACAGATTGCGCCTAGAAATATTCTTCTTATGCGTGTGCAGAGAAATTGTTTAACAGGTAGTGACATCCCAAAGTTATCTGCGTACAACTCTGCAGTCTTTTTGGCTGGGAAAGATGTGTTTGTCATGGCTCAAAAAATTAAAGTTCTACTGGTGGCGGAGCGAATGGTTCTCAGCAAAATCAGCCTTAAATTGAGTCAAAATAAAACAGCCGGTTTCATTGCAATAACCAATTTGTCAGTTTACCGTGATGACAAACTGAGGCCAAAAATGCTACCTGAACTGTCAGCAGCTGCTACATATAGTAGCAAGAAACTGTAGCTTTAAAAAATAAAAATACATTTTTTTGACTTGCACATTGACAGTGACAGTGGATTTAACATGGCATTTAAAAGTTTTTTTGGATTTGCAAATTAAAATAATAATAAAAGACTGACATAATGTGTGGTGGGCGAGCCTGGCCTACAGTAAACGCAGTGATCACCTCAGACTCACTAGGTGTCATTCCGCGTTATTCATTAGCCATTCCGTGCAGCCCATAAACACAGCCCAAAGTCATCAGCAATTATATGCAGGCGCCTGCTACCACCTGGATTGACTTATGTTAATATTAAGTTTAACTTTTGTGGTCATTTTAAATTTTCTAGAACACTTCTGCTCTCATGATTCCTGAACCTTACTGCTCACAAGCCACTAAAAACAACATTGAGGTCTGGAAACTTGCTTGCAGGCAGTTTTGGATACGCCTGGATTAGAGTTTGTAAAGAGTTGTGCGGAATGCAAAAAGTGCTATTAGAGCTGATAAGTCTTTCTGTAAAAACCATTAGCCGCACAGGTCTTAAGACTGGTCAGAAACTGTTGCTCCTGTACATTTAGGAGATTGAGTTCTCTTTAATTAATGCCTTTTGCCAATGGTATTTATACTTGATAGTCTGAAGTGCAATTATGGTTTTGAAATGCTGTCCAAGTCACATTTACCAAGCAGGAAGCACATCAACATGGGAAATATCCACACTTCAAATGAAACGGGATTTTCCAGCCAGAACCCTTGGAAGTATTTGAGCTTTCATTGATTGGCATTAAGTGACTGGGTGTGACTGACTCAAAGCAGTGGGAGGGAGGGGAGAGAGGGACAGAGGGAGGGTGGGAGAGAGCGAGGGAGAATGTATAAAATTAGGACATTTTTGAACTGTAGGGAGCAGTAGTAACCTTTTAACAGAGCGGTAGTGCCAGCGGTTTTGCAGTGCTTTGAGTTTCTCTGTTTCTCTGCAGCTGTTAGTGTGCTTAATCTTCTTAAGTTTAAAACACTGAAAATTATTCAAATATCAGGGGAAGGTTTGAGTGTGACACATGCATGCACTGTACAGCACCTTTAAATCAGATCATTATCTTAAATCAACCATACTCAGCATTAAAATGTGCACACTGTGGTCTGGGTGGTTTTGCGAGAAAAAAGAAAAAAACACCTTGGGAAAGTTTTTGGTTTTCATATATTTGTGAACCATTAATTCATATTTTTATTCACTAAAAAATTCACTAATTTGAATTAGAGAACAATTCGTTATATAAAGGAATAATGTTGTGAGAACTATTTATTGGCTGGAGTTTTATATGAGCAAAGTAATGATAAACGATGTACAGGTTTGATAGTAATGTGAGGGTAATGTATAGGCATAGGAGTAACATGAGTGTAATGCATGGGACTGGGAATTAAGTGTGAATGATGTGTGTGAGTAAAGTGTGTAAGATACAGTATGGGAGAGAGTCATGTGTGAGTAATATACAGGAAATTAGTAAAGTATGAGTAAATGTGTAAGAGTTGGAGTAATGTATATGTAACATACATGTGTGAAAGTACTGTGGGAGTAGTGTTCAGCTGCAATATAAAAATTGGTCCTGTTTGTATAAAAAATAACATTGTCCTCTGGTGATCTCCTATAAAGGTGTTTTTTCACTTTATTTCTGAAAGGTTCCAGCCTCTTTTAAACAATAATTGACGTATACACTCCCTGCAATCATTAGTGAGGTAATGAAGTGGAAATGTACAGGAATGTGTGGTAAACCATGAGTTAAAGCAGTGCTCTCAGAGCTCTGGAGTAAGAGGCGGAGGTGCGCTTGTGTTAATGCAGCATAGTGAGCATCGTATTAGTGCGCTTGTATTAATGCAGCATAGTGCGCATTGTATTAGTGCGCTTGTATTAATGCAGCATAGTGCGCATTGTATTAGTGCGCTTGTATTAATGCAGCATAGTGCGCATGTATTAGTGCGCTTGTATAAGCGCATAGTGCCATATTAGTGCGCTTGTATTAATGCAGCATAGTGCATCGTATTAGTGCGCTTGTTTAATGCAGCATAGTGCGATATTTAGTGCGCTTGTATTAATGCAGCATAGTGCGCATCGTATTAGTGCGCTTGTATTAATGCAGCATAGTGCGCATCGTATTAGTGCGCTTGTATTAATGCAGCATAGTGCGCATCGTATTAGTGCGCTTGTATTAATGCAGCATAGTGCGCATCGTATTAGTGCGCTTGTATTAATGCAGCATAGTGCGCATCGTATTAGTGCGCTTGTATTAATGCAGCATAGTGCGCATCATATTAATGCGCTTGTATTAATGCAGCATAGTGGCATCGTATTAGTGCGCTTGTATTAGCAGCATAATGCGCATCGTATAGTGCGCTTGTATTAAGCAGCATAGTGCGCATCGATTAGTGCGCTTGTATTAAGAGCATAGTGCGCATCGTATTAGTGCGCTTGTATTAATGCAGCATAGTGCGCATCGTATTAGTGCGCTTGTATTAATGCAGCATAGTGCGCATCGTATTAGTGCGCTTGTGTTAATGCAGCATAGTGCGCATCGTATTAGTGCGCTTGTATTAATGCAGCATAATGCGCATCGTATTAGTGCGCTTGTATTAATGCAGCATAGTGCGCATTGTATTAGTGCGCTTGTATAATGCAGCATAGTGCGATCGTATTAGTGCGTTGTATTAATGCAGCATAGTGCGCATCATATTAATGCGCTTGTATTAATGCAGCTAGGCGCATCGTATTAGTGCGTTGTATTAATGCAGCATAGTGCGCATCGTATTAGTGCGCTTGTATTAATGCAGCATAGTGCGCATCGTATTAGTGCGTTGATAATGCAGCATAGTGCGCATCGTATTAGTGCGCTTGTATTAATGCAGCATAGTGCGCATTGTATTAGTGCGCTTGTATTAATGCAGCATAGTGCGCATCGTATTAGTGCGCTTGTATTAATGCAGCATAGTGCGCATCGTATTAGTGCGCTTGTATTAATGCAGCATAGTGCAGTCAGAATAAGCTCCTCACCATCAGCTATCCACTCAGACCCTTTTTCAACAGCGACCAGAGGACTGTCAGCGTCCTCCCAATGTGCTCAAGCTGAATTGTGCTCATTTTAAAGAAGAGGGTGAAATGAACGGAAGGGTATTCATTTTATCATACAGCTGCTCTCAGTAGCTCAGTGTGTACTAGAATGAGGAGGGTTTTAAACCCCTGTTTGATTCAAGACCAGCAAGAAAGTATAATTGTGATGACTATTAATATTATGACCAGCTTTCTGTAGAGGTAAAAAAGAGAGAAAAAAATGAAGACCATACCACTGAATAAAAGGTTGAATCATGTGTCAGTGACCATTATAACTGTTGTAGGACACATGTCATCCCCTTTTACAATTTACAGTTTTTTGCTTTAATGGATTTGGAGTGACAATTTATGCTGCACAAATCTAGACCTTTTCCACTTTCAGAAAAATCTAACTGTTTGACAACGCTGACCTTAATATTTAGGAAAACATTTTTATTACGGCCACAGTTATTCCATTTGACGCTGCCAAAAATGTCCATCGCTCTGCTGAAAAGACAACAAACAGGGCCAATATTTAGATGGCAAATATCGCACTAACTGTTTTTTCCTTTTTTGAAAGCAAAGATGATCAGCAATCATGATCTCCCCCCAGGCATGCACACACACACACACACACACACACACACTGCATTTTACAACCAAGCCACTTAGATAATGCAGTGGCAATACACGGACCGCAATTTGTCGCAACACCTCAAACAAATATTAACATCAACAGCGTGTTACCAAAAAGCATACAACGGACAACCACGTGTTGGAGTACCGCTGATATCATATCATCCTTCTCTTAGTTTCGCATCACTTCAAACTCTGATACGTTTTGTTGACAATTAGGGGCGGGCGGCGAATCCCTGCCCTCATCGCAAACATCGGCCGCTGTGCAAGCTTATTTCCCTTATTAACAAAACAAACACTGCTGCTCTTATCGGACAGAAAATAAAACATTTATTCACTGTTGACACCAGATTATTTCTTGCATTCCTTACAGATAACAACTAGGTCTGGCAACGAATTCCTGCTCCAGGCTGACAATTATACAACAATATGTAAATGGCATGACGCTATTAAAAAAACAGCCGACAGCCTGGTGAGTAGTCGCTTCTTTTTTTAAATCAGTTTCTCTTATTTCAGAATGTCCCCTTCATTGATTTGCATAATCTGATTAAAATTCATTTGCAGAACGTTCACAGATTTGCACGTACTCTATTGTACAGTTACCTGCTTTTCCCCCTATCTTAATGAGGGTGGATGTGATAACGTGACAGTTTTACCGGTGGTGGAAGCAATATGATACGCTGCTTAAGACATGGAAATATTCCTTCTTACTGTGTTTTCAGAAGGCAAAGGGATGGGAAGGCGTCTTTCCGGGGAAACCCACTCTCCGGAAGGCAAACAGCACAGAATTTTTGTCCCGGCATGGCTCTGACTCGCCCATCTCCAAGGAACCCAAACCTGAAAACAGGCGGTCACTCAGTAAGTAGGAAGTACGCCTTAAAATCCAACCCTATGCAATCCAGAACATTCAAAGAACACATGTGATTTAAGCACATCTGTAGCCATGATGTAATGACACTAGATTTAGCTTGACTGTGGTGTTGCAGTGTGGCACACCTGTTGGCACACCTGTTGAGTCAACATAGATACACATAAAACGTAAGGTGGAAGATTGCACAGGTGCCCTCATCTGGGGTCACAGTCTTTCAATACGTCATGGGTGCATTAAAAAATAAATAAATAAATAAATAAATAAATAAAAAATAACAAAAACCTCAAATACAACAAACTCAGCAAATCCAAAAGCATTGTTAAAGTACCTTATGATGTCAGAGAGTCTGACTTACATGAATGAATCATTACAGGTGATCAGAATGAATGCTCATTACAGGTGATCAGAATTTCCAACATACACCCCAGTCAATCAAAGATAGGTAATAGGTACAGATATGCAAGACTGTACAACAGCACTAGGGAATTAAGTTTATTAATGAGTAAATTAATGAGAACATATTCTTAAGTGACTGAACAGTGGCTTACATTAATAACATTTGAACTTAAACAACTGTATATTTACAGCATTGCCACAATTAAGGTACAACTGTATTGCTCGACTAGGGAATCATAAATAGTTTATTTAAATCTCTTACACTTGTTTTCTTTAAAACTTAGCAAAATGGAAGAAAAAAAATCTGAGCAACCTTGTACAGTATGCTTTCTGTCAGATCAACATAGCTTCCCAGAATCAGACAAAATCACTAAAAGCCTTTGAATTATAAACGAAAAGCTGAAAGCTTTGTGTTTACAGTCCTTCCAAACACAAGATGATCTGACACACAATTGTACAAACTCCGTCTAAACATGGCGTTTTTTTTTGCATAAATGGCACAGCTGAGCGAGACCCCAGATGTTTGACAGATTCTGATGCTTTTAGCGGACGCACAATAAGCTGCGAAAGCACAAATCACAATTCACAACATCAGATGTTTAGATGTGTACGGTTTCATTAATCCTTTCAAAAAGAAATAATCACCAAAAACAATCCACAAACACCGCCGCGTAACAACGCTCCGCTAAATGGACGCTCCTGTTATCTGCAGTCCAAATGTAAAAAGGCCGAAATGTGTGTTCAGCTACGTTAATGCACCTTGTAATAGTTTAGAGCATGGGTGTCAGAATTCAATCCTGGAGAGCCACAATGGCTGCTGATTTTCAATGTTTCACCACCAGTGAATCATTGGAGTCATTGATTGGCTAAAGAATCTGCACACCGTAATAGTAAATAATAATTTAGCTTACATTCCTCTACAGTTGGATGTTTTCCTGAAGCAATTCATAGGTACAACATTAGTACCCAACCTGGGAATTATACCGACAGCCCTGGGGTTGCAAGCCCTCATCACTAACCATTACGCCACAATGGCACTAAATGACAAGGCCTTAATTGGCTGCTGATTGAAAGGATGTCACATAGAGCGGCAGACAGCAGGAAGTTTTACACCTCTGGTTTAGTGGGAAGCGTTTTGTAAGTTACTGCGGAGTCCTGATAAGGATCGCCTTAAATTACCACTAGCATGAGCGTTCTGTTCTTATCAGTGAGGTCAGCGACATTCCTCTACTTGTTCGTTTGGAACGGCTTCAGTAGCAAAGAAGCCCGACTGATGTTTTGATGGTGATATGGAGAAGCAGCCCTTACAGAGGTCAGTCATTCCCGGTCCTGTGGGAAACGTCTCCCTACTGTTTACACGCAATGAAAACAAACGCAAACGCCTCTCAGAATCATGGGAATGCCTTTTATTCTAGCTATTAAACCCAGTCAACACATTGCGATGCCTGACCCCAGTGCTCTGTTTAAGCTCTCTCTGGACCAATCACATGTGGAAATACTTTACCTTTCACACACTGTTCAATTATAAAGCAAAGCATACTGCAATAGAAGCTAAGTGGAATAGCAATTAATGTTGACGTTATCCTTTCGATCGGGGTGTCAACTCAAGTCCTGGAGGGCTGTAGTGTTTACAGGTTGTTGTGGTTTTCTTTCAGCATAAAAAGCACACAGTGACAGGTACAAAGGGTAGAAGAAACCATGAGTATTCAATCCATCTGTGGTTGTGATTGGCTGTAACAATCTTCAGGAAAACTAAGTCCCACATATATGTGGTGTCACTTTTCAATGTTATCCTTTGCTGTGTGCTTTGCTGTGTTGTTACTGCTGCTGCTGCATTTCTTATTGGAAAAGGCAGTTCAGGGCATTCAGTGTCATATGTGTTCGGCAGAAATTTAAATCAGTTTTATGAATGCAGATCAAAAGCAGATCAAGTCTTTTCTAGGAATGAGAGAAGCCATAAAATTATTAGGCTATTATATATTTCTGTACTCCTGTGATACATACATCTCACAGGAGAACACATTTAAACATAAAAGACAAGACTAAGGACTATGCCTCAATATATTTCAGCCAAGCAAATGCATTTGAAATAAATTGCTTTTGCTATACGCATGATGCAAAGCAGTCGATAGTGCTTTACCCCTGATCTGCACTGCCAATTCACATCGGTCCAGTTCAGATGCCCTTTAATTGATAGCTCTTCAAAAACAGCCAATACTTCCTACATATGTTAAAAGCACTCTAGTGTACACTGGTGGTAATTAATTATTGCTTAACTCCTGGGATGGTAGCTTTGTAAATTGAGGGCACGTGTGTTAGAGGTGGAGGGGGGTAGGTTATTGGAAGAAATACTTTGTATTCATTTAAAGGAAATTATGTGCAAACATCCCTGGGAAAAATACAGTAATTAAAATATAAGGATAATTTTATTTTAATGTGTAAGTCTACAGCCCCTGCTTTAAAGGGAATCAGATATATGAGTTTCATAAGAACTGTCATCTCAGCCCCTTCCATGGCCAACACAGCCTGATCGTGAATTCTCTGTAGTGCCTCACTAAACCTAACTGCTGAAACAAGTTTTGAAGCGGCTTATGAAACAATTGTATTGTGTTAGATATAAGAGATGCCTCCACAAGGTATTTCCATAAAAATACATAAATGTTAAATAAGCTAAATTAAATGCTTACACTTAATTAACGTGCATATATAATTGGAGCTAAAATGTGAACACAGTTAACAGCCATGATAAAATATCTACTTGGTATGGCCTTGTTTTCCCCTGTAGCTAAATGCATTATGTTACTAATAAAAATCCTAAAATGCATGTGTAACTGCACTGAAAAAAGAACATTTTAAATGTTACAATATTGCAATGAGAAAAAGAGATACAGTACCATGTCCTTATTTTTTGTGACTATTCCTTTTTGCCCTTATTTATTCAATAAACCACCTTTCATAAAACACTCACACACTGATACAGTTTGCAGTCTTTAGTGTGCATACATGCAATTTTACACATCTATGTTAGGTTTTCACAATATATATATTTTTTTTAAACTGCAGATCACTGTTGAATACTGAATAGACCACAAAGACTAAATAACACTTGAATAGAAATTATTACAAGCATTGTGTCCACTATTGAACATGTAAAATCTAGAAGATTATTATTCTAGATGCAAACACAATGTGGTTTATGGTTCAATGAGATTAAGCATTTAGTTAATTTATTATTGTGTATTATTTGTTTTACTATTAGTTATTGCATGTCATGTGTTTGGGAGTTTTAAGCTTTGACATATGCATAACACATTAACCACTGTATCACAGAACAAATGTAATGCCTGATTGGTGGTCTGAATATTCTAGACGCTGGTTAAATTAGTTTATCTATATCTTGTATAAAAGAATGGGCTCAATTCAAACTGTGCTACCTCCAGTTTTTCTTTCTAAACAATGATGTGATGAACAGCCTCAGGGTGCATGTAGCGCACAAAGATCATTATCTGTAATAGCAGTAATGAGAGCTCAGTGGACACAATGTAAGACCCTTGGATCTGGGGACAATCCCAGGCATCAAATGAATGATATGGACAAAATACATGCCATTTCCCCCCCTCCCCAAAACAAATGTTTTAAAATGTATTTTGTTGATGGTCCAAATTGTATATGTACGTTTCATACTCGCCTGAATGTCAGAAGCGCTAGTTCAAAGTTCAAAGCGTATTTGAAGGTATTGATTTTGGTGTGTTTCTCTGAAATGAATTTGCTTTAATTTGCTTGCAAAAAATCTTGTGTCCTCAGGCAAGTTAAAAAAAAACAAAAAAAAACACTTGGTGGTGGGATCTATCCTTTAGTGTTGGGGGTGGGGGGTGGGGGGGGGGGGTGGTAGTTGAAGATTTTGAAATGCTCACATGCCAGAACTTAACATTAACCCTCCATGGACAAGTGTGCAAGAAACAATTTGGATGCTGCCTCTTCTTTGTCAGCCAATTACTTCTGTGTGTGGTTGCTGCTGTAGTGGATTGTTGTGGTTATAACTACACAATAGAAGTAATTAGGAAAGGTTTCATCATGATAGTATTGTCACAATCCATTCAGCAGCAATTTTTACACTTCCTTCTTCTTTGTTTCAATTTGAGGGGTGAAGTTGTCCGGTGCACCTGCTTTTGATTCATGCGTCTGTGGTTATTGTTATGCTGCTCAAAATAATGCTTAACAAAATTATCCATCTTATACCTTGCTGAAAACTAATTACAGATAAATATTTTGGAGTACTGCTTTTATTACAGTTGGGGTGAACTGCATTTCATACGCGGTGATATAGTTTAAGAACAGTTTAAGAGTTCAAGAGCTTCTGATATGTGAATTTCATTGCTGATTTATGCTGCCATCATTCCAAAATGCCTCGAGGTGATTCTTGGTTTCTCGCCTGCCCCAGTTTTCAAGCTGAACTACAGCGCGTCAGACACTGCGGACAAAAACGGGGTGAAGAACCGGCTGAAAAAGTTCATCTCCAGGAGGCCCTCCATGAAAACTTTGCAGGAGAAAGGCATCATCAAAGGTGAGCAGGTCAAGTCCCCTGGTTCCTCACTCTGAGAACCTACAGTGGAGCACTGCTGTAGAGCAAGGGCCATTTCAAATCTGACTGTTGCTTTGTCCTTAGCTATGAGAAGGACTGACTGCATTCTTGTTTCACCATTAAATACAATTGATTCATTTCCATTAATTTCAAAGACTGCCAAACTCATGATGATGTTTCAGAATCAAATAAATTTAATTTGTGCTTAAATTCATTGCTCAGTTGACACCGACGTGCAATTGAGTCACTTTAGTCACCTTTGTGTATGATCACGATGACCATAACACTGAATGGTACCTAGGAAACACAACTGCTTGCTTGTAAGAGTGTCGTATCTGTGTGCCGAAGCTCACTTTTTCAGTGAAATACAGTTACTTTTGGTCCCCTAAAATGAGGGGTTCTGTAAAAGGGCTCTAATTCTTACACGGATGTCAATACTCTCAAATTAGATCTGACACACTTTAACCTCACATTCACTGTTTTGTTTCAAATACAAGGTGCTGGAGTACAGATAATTTAATTGTAGTTCAAATTATTAGCCCAGTGATAGCTGACATGTTTGTAAACATGTTACTTCCACCCAACCAAACCTGATTACCTCAGTGCTTACTACGGAGGAGAGATTCAACCTGAAAGCTAGATGACAGATTGACAGTGTATACGTTCTATCAGACCTGCTTAATTTACGGCTGCCATCAAATTCCATTTTTGCACAGCTGTCCAAGACAAGCCAAATAAACGTCAGCTTTAAAACAACGGCTGCAGTGATTCCATCGTTATCTTTCAGTCTTACATTAATATTATGACCATATCCGTCAAGTTGGCCATCAATAATGAGTACCAGCTGTAAAAAGCAAATTGGTGTGACATCAGAGGCGATATGCCTCCATAGCAACCTGTTGCCTTCCAGTGAGGAGCATGGTGGGTGGAAGCAAGCACAAAGAGCATTGTTGGAAAAGACAATAGCAGGAAATGCACTATGCATGTAATATGCACTGTGCATGTAATATTTTACCATGGTAACTTTGGCAACCTCCCTGATGTTATAATGCCCAATGCAGCGTGTTTCTTTTCCCTGGTGCCTCACCAGTTGTATTTGAGACATCTCAAATGCTAGCCACAGCTTGCCTTTTTTTTTCTTTGTCAGTTTCGGTGACCCAAGTTTATATTCACAATCACAGAGACTTCCGCCCTGGCACAGGTGCTTCTATGAGAAACTAATGCCCAGAAAAAAAAAAGAAAAAAAAACTTTTCATCACTGTAGCAGACGTTCATGTGCTGTGCACATTTCATAGTAGTGCTTTATTTCATATTCTGTGTGTATTTGTGTAACACCAGAAGTCATGGTATCTACAGAACTCAAGGTATCTTTTTTATTGGAAGCAGTATAAAGTGAGGCCTCAAATATTAAAGAATGTTATCCCTTTCTGGAATATAAAAGTACAGGCTATGAGTTTGACCGTATCTTAAATTAACCTTTAAATGTTACTCAGGCTATACACAGGATCAAAGTGAGTGACTATTGTCGTTATTATTTATTTTTCTTTTTACAGTAATAATTTCAATTATGTTGTGGGGAAAGGAGTCTTGAATAATTTATTTATTTGTGCGTTGCTTTAATCCTCCAGATATAACGTGGCATTATGTGCTTCCCTGGAAAAGCAGTGAGGGCCTAGATGTAGAACATAAGCCCCTGCTCTAAAATGGCCTTTTCAATTTCCCATTCCCTAATATTGACCATCTTTGTCCGATGTTTGTACTGCCAGCGTGATGCTGACTTACTGTTGCAGCTTATCACGTTAGCCCCGCGTCTGTGGCACAACACAGAATGTCCACAGATGCCCTGAGGTATTACAAACGACTGTTCAAACGGAGTGTGGGAGTTTTCACTGAGTTTGAATTGATAACAGCTGAGAGAGAGAGGGAGGGGGAAAAAAATTAAATGCGTACAAATATGGCAAAAGAATGTGTTCTTTTGTTTAGCACTGTGACACTTACAGAAGGAGGCTGGAGGTCTATGGGAAAAATGTTAGGAATAAAACAGCAAGCCTGTGATTCATCATTAGATGTTATTATTAGGGAGTAAACAGTGTGTGACTTGGGACTCTGAGTTGCAATGTGAAGATCGTGGGGGAAAAACAAAACAGTGGGAGTCGGGAATTATCCCTCCGAAGAGTCCCAAGTGGCTCAGCTGTAATAGTTTCCTTCCAATGAACAGGGCTGTTAAAGATTTGCAAAACCAAAAATAATATCAGTACTTACTTGCTCATCATTTTCCTAGTCAGCCTGATTTATATCTAATTTACCTCAGGCCTTTTAAAATGTATTTTTATTTTTTGCATGGACAAGCCAACGAGCACGACTGTGCCTTTAACTTCCCATTCAGTATCTGCGAATTGATGTGACAAACCTGCTGGAGGACAAACTGTCAAAAGAAACCTTTCAAAGAGACAGCAGAGAAACATGGAGCAGGGATGAACCGTTTTGGCCTGAGGGAAACATCTAACCCATATGTGAATATCGATTGCTATGAAAGACCTGGCAAAGCCGAGACTGCACTCAAAGACTGACCTCTGTGGTTACATTGAGGTCATTCACATTGCATGACCTTGTCAGGGAGAGCATAGTTAGTGTGGTTAAGTACGTTTTGGCTGCATATTAGTTAAAAAAAAAAATTAAAAAAAAACTGTAGAAAAATATTAGATTCACACCATTTATTTCTAGTATTTGAGCTTAAATTGTGTCGTGGTTACAAAATGGTATAATTGTGTGTGTGCATGTGCATGTGTGTGTGTGCGCATGTGTGTGTGTGGGTGTGTGTTTGAGAGATTGATTTAATGTAGACATTATTTCACCTACCCAGGAAGTCAGGGACTACTATTGAAAATGAGCCTTTGGGTAAATTCGAATGCAGTGGATCACAAAATGTGTTCTGAATGTTTATACAATGTCCCATAACAATACAGAAATGATGACGACCATTTTGTAATTTATTCTTTCATTCTAAATTTGTGTTAACCGAACTAAAGTGAAAAGAACATAAAAGCGCATTCTCTTTCACAGACCGTGTGTTTGGATGTCACCTGCTGACACTTTGTGCAAGGGAGGGAACTACGATCCCCAGCTTCGTAGAGAAGTGTGTACAGGCAGTTGAAAAAAGAGGTTGGTACAAACATGAAGAAATGTTTAGAATATGTGGAATAACATCTAAAATATTAATGTGTGGGTAAACAATTTTAAACTGAACTTACAGGCATGCTGCTAAAACATGATATTTTAAAAACAAGGGGAAATAGCTTGCTGTATTTACAGGTGAACCAGGTAAGACAAGCAAAGTAAACAAATTAAACAGCAGTTTCTAACTGTAATTTAAATACCATAGTGCACATTTTCATGCTGGAGTTTCGGAAATCAAATTGGGACTTTTATATTTATGAAACATTGCATTGGATCTTTCCTGTCAGATCCTGGTGAGCAATTTGTGGGCGGGACAGAGCTTTGGATGCAGCATCATTTGAATGACACCTGTCGCAATGGGCTGTGGGATGGGATAGGGGTAGAAATATAGAGCCTTTTCTGTACCTCTCCAGAAAAGAACTCAGTGCTGTTTAGAATTATTCACACCCTTGATAAAGACAAGCTAAGCAGACTGTATGAAATAAACTATACAGGTAATGAGCTGCATTGCATGCTCAAAAGACAGGAAAATGTTATTAGTTTATACTAATACAGTTTCTCGGGGAAAAAAAAAAAATTGTTCTTTTTATATTACTTTATATCATAATATATATTTTTAAAGATCTGTTGATGTTCTGCTGGTCCTTCTGGCATCTAGTAATAGAATGATGAATTGCTATTACTTTGAGGGGAATCCTTTTCTAAAACATTTTATTCCTCTTCACATGACAAATAGGGTGGACTCATAATTGGGATGTTCTGGAAGGGGAATTTATTTTAAGATGATCTGACTGATAGATTCAGAAGAAATCTGTAATTCCTAGGAAGAGCTTTCGCCTGGATTTCTGAATTGTGTACAGTGAGAAGAAGGCTTCACATTTTCCAGTACTGAAAATAAGTTTTGGAAATGCACCCTCTAATTTTGAATGAACAGGATAAGAAAGTAAACTATCAGATAATCCAATTGTTACCTATAAGCTGACATTTAATTTCATTTTTAATAAATCATCGAATTAGAGCTTGACATAAATCAGCATGTTTTGAAATTAAACCAAGGGAAAGTTTTTGGCTGGCTCAGGTGTGCTGGAATTCAGAGGCCCACTGATAGCTGATGAAAGCCAATTCATAAATCCTTTGTGCGTACAATCAAAGACCTTCTCTGGGGTTCATATGTTCACTGATCCAAACAGGAAAACAATAAGTACACCTTAACAATGGGAGCATCTTTCCGAAGCCGTAGCACTGGGCCAAAAAGAGGAGTTCTGGCGTGTCACCTGGTCCTGTTTGGCACCGGTCCATCCTTAATGAAGTCTTATCTTTCCCAGTTTAATCTCTCAGCAGATGTTTTCTTTCCTTTTTTCACCCCCGCTGTTGACATATTTTTGTTTGACAGGACCCAGTTCGAGGTTCCGATCTCTGTTTAAAAAAGAGTTGAGGTTGTTGGCTTTAAAAATTCCCTCTGTACATGTGCGATCAGCAGTTTTCCCAGGCTTTTCCGACTCCTTTGCCAGGCGAAGGGACTGACCTTTTCGAGGCCGAAGCGCTTTTTCATCGCAAAAAATGTTCACTTTGATTCCCATCCCATTTCGCATCCCCTTTCAGTCTGTTTACAGCCCTCTAAAAATGTGCACGAATTATATGTTTGTGTAACGGATTCCTTTTGTGGGTTTTGGTCGAGTGTTTGCGCTGAACAATTAGTTATCTTTGGTTAAAATTACTGTGACCTGAAATATATGCCCCTAAAGGAATAAAGCTTAAAGCCTTTTTTTTCTCCTTCTTCTCAAAACAAACAGGTCTGCCTGCAAACTGTTTAAGTGTTTCCAAGACTTGGCTTGCTTTTGGTACATGCACTACAGAAATACCCATCTGCAGAAGACAAAACCAACGTAGGCTCAAAGAGTAGGAGTTTTAAAATGACAGTCTTCCCAAACATGGAATTCATCAGACTTTTTTTGGGAGAGCACACACACCTTTATTTGGTGGTAAAAAGCAGGTGTTCTTCACAGTACCCATAGGTATTAAGTTGAAAATAAACCTACATTTAAAAATAAAGGTGACTCTATGTTTCTAGGTTTGCCAATACCAACTGTTACGACGATAAAAACGCTCACATTCATATTTGACGACAAAAAAACTTTAATGCACAGGCTGTAATTGATTCTCCCTTGTGTTGAAACTATATGCAAATGACAGTCTCACTTCCATAGCATGTGAGGCTGTTACCATATTAAGTTTGTTAAAGGAGTGCCCAGACTGAATAGCAGAGGATGTTAATGACAGGGTTTGCATATTCATCGAGACGGGCCAGGCCTGGGATTTCCAGAGGCGCGTTGAAGACATTTCGACTTTGACGTGGAGGGGAAATTTGCGGAGATTTGATTACATTGTAACGAAAGCATTGGGGGGTGGGGAGGGGGGAAGTTAAATGTCTAGACGTTTCAAAGTTCAAAAGTATAACTTCGCCCGTGACGATCGCATCAAATGAACGCGCTGAAAGTAAAACTTGTATCGTTTCGTTACTTTTCAAATCAACTGCGGCGTTCCGGACTTGTGCTGGCGACTGCTGTAAATATCAAACGTCCACTGGCGCGCAAAATGGATCAGGCATCAGAGCATTAATGCGATTAAGAGACCGAGAGACCCCTGCCATCATATAGCATCTTATTCCACTCTGACAGAATGACACCGCGCATCTGAACACCCCGCTCCGCGGAAGCTCATCATTTTACATGCCGCGTTATGCTCTGCGACTCAGCGATGGCCCTTCTGCCATTTGCAAATCCGTCCCCGTTCATGAAAACTCTTTTAAAGGGACTCTGCACTCTTCCCCTTGATGCTGTCAGCACTGGCTACCCTAAGCAGTTGATTAGAGGGACCCCAGAAAGCAGACAACAATTTAAGATTGGGGCTGAGAAGGGGGGGGTTGTTGATTAGCAAAACATTGAGTCGCGTAAATGAATTCACAATCATCTTGGAAATGCACTTCCTCAGATGCCTCTATCCTGCATGCATAATGAATTCAAGCTTTTTTTGTGGAAATACACAGGAGGGAATAATGTTTATTTCAGAACTACATACCTGAGGTAAACGGCATAATTAACCAACGCACATGTGGCTAATCCCCGTTTCGCCAGAGTTCAAAGGCAATGCATGAGAAATTAAATGTTTTTGTTTCTTAAACTGACAAAACAGGAAAGCTCTTGTAATTATATTTATGTACATGTGAAATCAGCTGTCAAATATACTCTTTTCCTGAAATGTTTTCTCCCCCATCAGAGCTGTCCTATAAGCCATCCCGAGGTTTGTGGTTAATGTAATCAGAATCACCTCATCATTGCTGGATGGACATCAAATGGCTCCGCAGCCACGAAACAAGGAAAGGCGCTATAAATAGTACTGTAATCTCCAGTCACACAAATAGCAGCATGATCTATCATGTAGAATGACACTCCCCCCCCCCCCAAAAAAAGAGAATTTCATATCTTGTGATTTTTTAAAGGCACTTGAAAGTATTTTAGTAAGACTGGGGAAGGTCTCAGTGATCCCATGGTGATGAGAAGGTTCTTAACAACTGGACCATTTCTCCTTTAAACCCATGCCATGCTCACTCTCTCTCATTTTCTCTCTCTCCCTCTCTATGTAGGATATAGGATCGCTTTGACTTTAATATATATGGGTAATTTTTGTTGTCAGTGCTCAAGATTGTTATTAAGCCACAACAGGTGATTAATATCCTCATAGAATCGACAAGGCCAAACAGTCATTGTTTTACTTCCTGGAGACACGTTTAATTTTCAAAGTAATGAAGGGCTTCGGATCCAGCTCTGGTTTGGCTGGGTTGTCTCAACGTTCTTGGGTCCAAAAATCTGATGGAACACTATAATCGGAGCATTCCTCTGAAAGTCTTTGATTTCCTTCACATTAAAATAGATCCAAGATGGATCCACCTTTCCAGCCACGGAGTCAGCCCGAGTGTCAGCATACAAAGTCTAAGCAGAGGAATGATGCAGATGAAAGTTCTACAAAGGATACAGTGTGTTATACTGTCAGAGGACTGACTGCTGTATTGTATCAACAGGCCTGTAGGCATCGGGGGCTATCTAACTACAGCCTAAATACATTATGATACACAGATATAGTACTTTATTTGATATAGAATTGTTGTTATATTTTGTGCATCATTTTGTGCATCATTGCATCATCTGCAATAGGCAAAATAAGTGATGCACAAATGTGACAACAATGTAAATACATTAAGCACAATATAGTTGTAGTTTACCTCACCTTTCAGATGTAATTCTCAAGACTTTATTTTGAGATTAGACCATTGCAGCAATTGAGTAGGTCTCATGTAAATGAACATCTACCCATTTTTACTCACATGCATTCATTTATCATAAATCTTTTCACAGAGCAGCTTAAAGAGTAGCGCATACAGTAAGGCTAGATGAGACCAACATAGACACAGAAGGGCACCAGTAGTCAAATAACTGGCAGATATACATCAAATCGTTCTGGAAATATCTGAAGAGGTCAGTTTTGGCTAAGGAAGCCATGCTGCAGGTGGGTATTCAGTCTGTGTTGATGATCTCACTCTTGACATTCTTTCTTTCCGTCATCAGGTCTGGAAGCAGACGGAATATACAGAGTGAGCGGTAACCTGGCGACTATCCAGAAGTTACGGTTCTTAGTTGACCAAGGTAATCTTTCCCTTTATAATGACTGTGGTGGCGCAAGATTGATGATAAATCTATGAATTCTTCGAGGGGACTGTGTACGTGTAAAACTCAACTGAAATTGCCTTTATTGACATTGGTTATGTACCAGACCAGGAGGCTCTAACAGACTCATTAACTATACTGCATATGGTTCAGACAATTCCACATCCTTGGTGTACAATTACCGAGACCATTAGGTTTTCAACTGTGTGTGTGTGTGTGTGTCAGAGAGAGAGAGAGAGAGATAGACAGAGAAAGAGGGAGAAAGAGAGACAGAGAGAGACAGACATACAAACAGACAGAAATACAGACAGACAGAGAGAGAAATGAAGACTATAGCAGAGGCCCCAAACCACCTGCCCACTGTCTGCTTGGTCATCTCTTATGTACATTAGTGCAGAAGCTCTGACCACAGTGTAAATCATCTTGTTTGAAAAGGTCATCAGCAGACAGTAGCCTTCTGAAAGGGGAGGAGGCTCTCCACAATCCATCAGATGATTCTGTTAAACGTCTTATGAGAGGGCTGGGAGAAGTAAGGGGAAAGCAAGGAGTATTTTAAATCTTAGGGATTGTCAAAAGGCTTTTCTGTCAACTTTGTCAAACTACCATGGAGTATTTGAAATCTCTACTTACATACGTTTGTGGCATTGATGTGTTATTACAGAGCCCCCATTAAAGGAGAATGCCACCTCATTTACTAGCAGAAGAGTAGCTGTCCACCTGATTAAAATGAGCTCTCAACCAGCTCTCTACCTGCATTGAGTGCAGATATATAGCCCCAAACTACTGTGCATGCTCCAGGTACCTGCTTTACTAAACAGAGTGGGCACTTACAGTACAGTCTATATGCAGGCATCAGATATATATAGTATCTGCTTAATTGACAGCACTTTTATTATCTTTATATGGCTAGATAATACCTGAAACAATTTGGTTTGTGCCACACTCCTGGAAGTCCCAGCACGCCTCTGTTAGGATGTAAGCCAGAAACCTTTTCATGACAGTTCCCCTTTCCCTAACCAATACCCCACACCCCTGCTTTGACAGATAATTTCTTCCCATCAGCAAAATCACTCAATTCTGTTCGCTTACAGTATCCTCTCATTACGAGAACGAGGAACAGTTCAGTATCCATGAAAGCCCACAAGAATTAGAAAGCTGTAGAGGCCATATAGTTTTCTTCTGATTTCTTGGGCTTTACATTGTACAAAATATAAAATTTAAGACAATGTCATTATGTGCTCATATGCCGTATCTGTCTTCATTTTAGAAAAGCATCATTAAGCAAAGATTTTAATTATGCGCACTACAAAATTCAATATAATGAGACACAATTGTATATTTCAGTTACAAACTTTGAGAGATTGCAGGGGGAAAGGTGCTCATTTAATCATTAAAAAGCATGTACATGCACTGAGACGTGATATATGAATTACTTAATTTAACGAAGAACATGTATGCCTGATTAATTGTTGTTGGAAGGCCTGCGTGGTCAGTGCCTTAAGAGTAACCATTACCCTCTCTGAAATTGTTCAACAAGGTTTAAATTGAAAAGATAAGTGAATGCTCATTTAAAAGTATTGTTAATTTACTCCGTAATCACCCCATCCTTCACAGTCTTGACAGAGCCCCTAACTTGAAATAACTTTCCGTATGGATACAAGATGGCATTAATTTCGAATCAGAGATGATACGGCATGATCTCTTCCTGCCAGAGCATAACTAATGCCTTTAAAATGTGACAGCACAAATTGAAAATGATTTGCTCCAAGGACTGTAATTTAAATGCCTTGTCTATCTGTCCTTTTATGAATTAAAAGGCTTAAAAAAACACATTTGTAGGTGAATGTTTATGAATATTTGAAAGAAAAGAAAAAAGATGACAGATGAAATGACTAATTACAAAGTATAAGGTCGTTGGCATGATGTGTCAGTTTTGCTTACGAGAACGGCAACAATGACAGCGTTAAACGGTTTGTTTTGACACTCAAGCGGCCTTAATCTCTTTATAGATACTTGTACCTGTCATGCAGCAGGTATAAAAGAAGAGACTGAAGAATTCTGCAATGGATAATAAAAGTACAATCTGTTTTTTTTTGTTTTTTTTAAAGAAAATATTCCAGCGTTATCATTCACAGCGCGCAACATAGCATCAAAGTTGCACGCAGACGCGAGCGAGCGCTTTCCTGCACACCTGTTTCTAAAGGGAGCTCCATAATTACAGCAGGTGTTCCCAGTTGTTAATCATTCCTTCAATTACACCTCATTAGCATCACACCCCTGTATCTGAGGCCCTCAGCTGCTAATTATGAAATTGGAAACGAGCTCGTTTTAAACAGAGCTTGTAAACGAACAAAGGATTCCCATCGTTGAATTGCAACCATTTCAAACCAGCAATTCTACCTTCGATGTAAACAGCAAACACAAGCCTGTTCAATTCAAACACAAACATGTAGTATTTACGCACACTTGCAGTACACACGCGGTTCTTCTGAAGGAGGTAAAATTTCACACCTGTCTTTTCTGGTGAAAAGCCTGTGTGTACCATGTTGAACTTGTCGATACTGTCCTTAAACTGATCCAGGGGCCTTTATTAACACAGCGTGACTGCTTTTCACGATAATACGGTAAATGGATATGAATGCCAGCTCAATATGCAACGTATTAAGGAATTTGTGTTTTGTGTGTGATGAACAACTCTCGCGGCTCAAATGTTGATAAAAGAATCGTTCCTTTGCGAATTTCCTTTGCCAGTGTGGCGATAGGTCTACGTGCCAGCTGTGTACCGAAATTAAAATGCTTACAAGATTACCATGTGGGGCAATCATCTCTGAAACACCAGGAGATAATTAAGGAGATATTCACCTGAGAATGTATCATCATTAACACAACCCCCCATTGGTAAAACAGGACCAGCCGTTTGAATTACTGTTTGTTTGGTTGTCTGTTGGTCACAGCATGTTCCTTAATTGATAACTGAAATATACTGTATCTGTTTTTTTTCATCTTCAAGAAATTAATTTTGCATTACCTAAGGCAATGTTGTCACCCAGTGAGAAGACAAAGAATTTCCAAGGGCACACAGGGCAACTCTCTGGAAATCAGAAACTGTACTCAGGGAAAATATTTAGACCTGCTATGTATGTATACATCAGCTGTATAAACTCTGTATCTGCTTCAAGTGTGCTTTGTATATCCATGAAAGCACTCTTCCCAAGTTTAATTCTCAGTGACACCTGTGAACCTAAAGCACTTGAAGTGTGTAATAGCTGGGTGTAGGGTCTATGTTTCATGCATCAGAGAATAACACAGGGTGCACATCAATATTCAATCATTTTGGAATAATTTACTTAGTGGAGAAGTAGGCTGAAAACACTTTTGACACTTTTGGAAGGCACCTCTGGTTTTGTCCCCAGTGGGAGGTCCACGGCAGTGTCCAAAGGATGCCGTAGGTCTGGCAGTATCAAGCTGTGCCCCCCCCCATCCACCCCACAGTGTTAAACGTCTGCCCCAGAGCCTTACTGAGGACTTATTCGCACCGGGTGTTTTAATCCTCACGGAGGTGGACGCGGCACCTACCTGTCTGATCTGAAAATCCCCGGCGACGGAGCCAAATTTAATTAACTTGACGATCAAATGGGGGGGAGGGATTTATCCCTGGGGGAGGGGGGGCATACTCCCAGTGAGGCGCAGACACAACTAATTATTTGGTATTAAGGTAGACAGGCGTACGCGTTAGATGACTTCTTCAAATTACGCGATCGGTTCCCGGTCGGTTTCCAACGGCACAGCGCCTTCGGGGAGATTGTGGGGACATCGAAACATCACGGAGGATAAGTCTGCCCACGGAAACTGCCTGGGATCAGCCATATCTGTTCTGACAGGAGTCGTGCGCATAGAACCCCGCCTATCAGAGATCTGACTGATTGCGCGGGGACTTTTCGCTAAGTAACTTTGGCTGTAGATCTTCGCAGTTGTCAGGTCTGACCAGAATGCACCGTTTATAATGATGCTGTCAGCTGTTACTATGCCCACATTCCTGCAAATCAGGCATCATTTGAGAACAAAATGACAGTAGTTCTTCCGGGCATAAGACCTGAAAACTTCTGATTGCAAGTACAATTCTCCACCCACAATGCTTTCCTGCCATCTACAATTTTCAAATTCAAGAAAAGTGTTAGTCTGAGACTTATGTTTTGTTCAGAGTTCCCTGCGTCTCAGTTCTCTGTGAAGCCAGCCAGCACAGGGAACAGAGAGAGTAAATTACATTGTGAGCCTTTAACTGGGCTGATTGTGTTGTACTGCTTAAGTTTGGTTTCACATCTGTCAGCAGTGCTCCTGCCATGAAGCCTTCCACATAAACAAAAATCTTATTTCCCTAATTCATACGCGGAAGTGTTTATCAAGCTATCTTGTACTGTGGGGACATTTTAAGATCGCTGAAAATTGAAGGAAAATTGCTCTGGATGAGGGTATCTGCTAAATGGCGGTAAAGTATAAATATGTGTCAGCAGTACAGCAGTGTAAGGAAATCAGTGGGAGCTGTGCAGGCTACCATCTCAAGCAATCAATGAAATTGTATTTATATAGCCCATTTTACAAAGAATTCTTCACACTATGCTACACATTATTAGAAAATGGCTACAGTGGCAAGGATTCCACTGGATGGCATGTGGGAAGTAACTTCAGGAGAAACCAGACCCAACATCATCCTCTCTGGTTCAAGGTGTGGTTTCATAGGCACAGACATGCTTAAGTCAATTTTTGGTCCGTCAGATCACTTCAGAGCTTGTTGAATGAAAGCATCCAGAAGTGGGGTTCCTCTGGGGGCTATAGTTAACAGAAAAAGACAAAGTGTATTTGCTATATATGACCCCACTAAGACTAGTAAATGCATCAACTAATTAAGCTGTTCTGTTTGCTCTTTTTGTTTTTAATTGAGAATCATTGGGGGGTGGAGGGGGGCGGGTGGTCGGGTGATCCTGTTCCAAATGACAACTATTTTTTTTTTTTTAATTGCTGAGAGGAACAATCATTTTATAAATTCACTCAAAAATAGAAGTTCTGATTTGAGGCTTCTCATTTTGTAATAAAACTTAAAAGCATACTATGCAGGATTTTTACCTTGAAAATATTAAATAACTGCTTAAGCATAATTATGATATGTGCTGACAATCTCTTTATTTATGCACTTTTGTTGAATTTGTGCACCTTTATTTGTTATTCTAAAATATGTTTCGGACGTTTCTGGGTGTGGTGCTGTTTTCTGTGTGGGGAGGGATGGATGTTGTTTCAGAGCTAGCTAGCGAAGAAGTGAAGATACAGCGAAGCAAGAAGACTATCCGACAGGGCTCATTTGAGAGAACTAGGGTTAACTTTGGAATCGCTTTTTCTCTGTGGCATCAGCTGAAATTTGCCAAGGGGCCTGCATGTTATCGGCAGTGTGAAGCTGGCCACAATACGAACTTCCGATGGTCTGAAATGTTCTTATTTAAATTTCCAAAGAATGAACATTAAACCACCCCCACTTCAGGTTCATACTTTTTATCCATCCAACCCGATTTAAATAAGAGCTTGCGATTTCAGTGACGGCATGAAATAACGTCTTTGATAGGGCCTACCAAGTACACGACTTCACGTGGCCGATTCTTAAATGTGGGTGTGTTCGACCAGTTTCCCTGGGAGAAGAGTCGGCTTTGCCCTTTACATGAACCTCTCTGAAATACTTCAACCGGGGCTATTTGAAGCGGGGGATTCCTTGAGGAAAAGGGAACGGACAGGTGGAACGGGTGTGAAGACCAGAATAAAATGCCCTGTATATTCCTCACGGACCTTCGCATTCCCCAATTTACAACACACCCTGAGAAAAGGCCTTCCAGATAGCTTCCAGATAGCTCCCAGAGCAAAACCACTGACCTGCTGGAAATTTAAGAAGAGACGTTGGCACTCCAAGGTATCCCCGCCCTCCTGGCGGCTGCATTCCGCAATTCCATATTTCAAAATCGTAAGACTCGAGAAGAATTTCCTCTGTGTATGGGGGAAGATATACTGCACGCAGGTCAGCGTGACATTTTCCATGAGCCACCAAAAATAAAAAAATGCGATAGAAACCCTTTGTATGCTTTCGTCTAAATTGGCGACTGAAAAGGGGGAGGGGAGGGGCAGTGTTCGTGATTCTTTTATGGCAGGAATTTCCCGTTCACATGAGTGCAGAGTGGGTGGTGGGCTGTGGGGTGGGTGTCTGCGGTGACCCCAAGGATTTAAAATGTCACGCTGCATGGCGCTGGATTCTAACAGTGGCCCTGTGTTCAATGGACATCTATTTCATCACTTGGCCGCAGGGTGGTTTAGTGATAAAATAAAGCAATAGGCAACATGCGTGCTCGGATGTAGAAGGAGTCTATTGTAAAATGTTTTCAATTTAAATAATGTTGAACTCTGACTAAACATATCTCTTTAGTGGAAACTGGAAGGCAAATTACTGATATAAGTCTATATATCTATTAAGAGACTAAATCATTTATATGTGTATGTTTACTTTAAGTTTATGAAGAATTATATGTCTGTATTCATTGGAAATAATATTGGTATTAAGATTTTTTCATATTCATTCATTTAATACCACATTATTTTCCATGAAAACATATGAACAAACACAAAAAAGTACATGGTTAATTAATACCTTTTACTACTCTTAGTTTTCCAGCAGTAGAACACAAACACATGCGCACGGATGCTCACAAACATACGCACACACAAACAATCTCTAACAGAATTCATTACAGTACTCTACACGGCTGTTTAATGCAATATCTTCAGTGTCATAACAAGAGCCCCATGTTAAAAGTTGATGAAAGACCGCGATGACTTCAGAGCCATGATCTCAGGACTCTTCGACTAATAATAAAACCGCTGTGATATCTCAGCTCAGCTTCGTGAATGAGTTATTTACCGTTTATGACGGACGGACAAGCATGCAGCAGGCCTTTAGCGGCCTAGGGTCCTACCCTGCGGGGCTTGTGTGAATAGACAGAAAGGAATCTGTCCACAACTGACACACGGGGGGCATTCTCCAAGTCACGTGACCGGGGAATTTTCGATGCCCCCCCCTTCCCCTCTTCATCGAGGTCGTGCAGACACGGGGACAAAAAGGCTAGTGTCCGCTGCTCAGTGCCGGGGAGTTATCTCGGGGCGCTGCCAAAAAAACAACCCTTTTATTTTTAGATGGGAGCGCTGCGAGGCATCGCCCGCGCGTCCAGTTCATCCAAACAACGGCGACGACCCCTTTGTCCGCGGGCAGGGACCACCTGAGGCAACAGCCAAACTAGAGCCGGAGTCTCTCCGTTCTCGTAGTTACGGGACCTGGCTCTCTGTGTAGGGTGTTAAGGTTCTTCCAGATTGATGTGGCGGTTGGCAAGGCTGGCCAGGTTTGATGCTTTGTTTTGGTGACTCATTTTAATGCTCAGACCCAAGCAGTCTCCCCACTAGGCTCAGCGTCTCATTGAGCCAAGTTTAAGTAAGGAGAGTTCCTGGTCCTGACACCTCTCTGTTAGTACATGCCAACTGAGGAACAATGTCAATCATCTGTACGTTCTTCTAACAGTGGAATCTGTTGCTTAGTGCTTATTTCGATGTTTAGAAATTAATAAAGTGGTATGCGTATGAAATAGTGGTTTGGGGAACTCGTTAAACTCTTTACAAACTGTCAATAAAATATTACTCATGTTTTCAAAACACGGATGTTAGTTTCATTCTGTGTAAAACAACATCCAACATCAGGGGATTGCTCAATTTAATCAAATGTAGGAACACACAAAAATCTTTATTGTTTTCATATTTTAGGGGATTTCTGTTTGAGTAATCATTCAATTAGGAAGCCTTCTGACTTTGTGGAAGAACAGGCAGATTTATTCTTTTGAAATCTGGCCGAATTAAATTATGGAATAATTACTCCTTTCCGTGAAGTGCTGCATTTCACCTCTTGAGTACAAAATGGGAGGAATACCTTACATTGAATGTAAGTGGAAGTTTGGCATGGAAGACATACCGCTGAACACATGCAAATTCTTCAAGAAAGTATTGATGGAATCTCCCAAAGGCGGGGGTGGGGCGACTGGGCAGAAATGTACACTGTGAAAGGGCAGTCTAGATCTGGCTTTTGTTGGGAGGCAAAAAAAAGAAAAGAAAAAAACCCCAGGACTATGTCTACTTGCTCAAATTATCTAATTTGGCCTTTTTGTGGAATTCTAGCTTGGGGTTCCTTTCAAGAGAACAAGAGACCGTCTTGTTTGACCATCCGACTCCCCTGAACAGGAAGACAGAAGGCAGATATAAATCATAATAATTCAGCGGCGCAAAAAAATTCACTTATGGGTCACGGCTAATTCATTCAGCGGACGCACGGTTCTGCCTCTGTCAGGGGCGCCTGGCTTCCAGGATTGCGGCCCAGCCTTGTGACTTTGGAGGTCAGACGAGAGGAGGGAAAATAAGGATGACATCATCGACTTTGCATGCATTATGATTCCGACACAGTGGCACCTTGTGTTCTTATTCATCCCTCCTGCGCTCGGAGAGCCCGGCCTGTAATCTCCCCTCTCTTTTCTCAAAGAATACCTTTCTTCTCTTCCTTCGACAAAGCCGCTGGTCAGAGCGGGGCGGTAAGGAGGGGCGCTCGGGGGGGATGGGCAGGAAGTCGCTCGATCTGATGATGAATGGTGCTTGACCCCCCCAGGACCCGTTCCCCCCCGAACATCACAGAAGGACAGAGCGACTCCAGACCTCGGTTTCTCTGGGATTTCGGTGGCATTGTCCTTGCGTTTACGCCGAAAGAAAGAGAGAGAAAACGAACACAGACAATTTATGTACTCGAACGCGGTCAACATTAAGGTGAACGATTAGGCCAAACAAGCTTTGAATGCACTTCCAAATTAGAATTGTGGAGCTAGTAGGAGAAGTGTCTACTCTTCCCAGAACTCCAGGTTGCCTGAGAAGCCCCATTGTTGCTGGGCTGAACATGATTAATTGCACAAAACATCCGTTATGGACAGATTAACATTTAGCTGGGCCTGTCAAGTGGTCAGTCTGCAGTGGCAAGCTAATTGAATGGCTGGTTGCTCATTGTATCCCAAAGAAGGACTGTTAAAGGGAGGCAGATCTCTCTTCAACACACCCATCATTGAGATCCACTCATCCTTTCATAAAAACATTCACTTTCCCCCGCTATCATCTTTACTAAATTAGCTTTGTGGTGTCTTCTACCTTAGCAGTACTGAGGCAGCAGTTTTTCTTTTGCTGCAGTTGCAGCACTTTCATGTAGAAACTACTTGTTTATGTAGTGTTTTACAAGAGCACCACTGAATTAATAGTGCCTTAAACATGCTCACAAACACTGTACATCCAAAATATCTGATATTTTCCCTAACAAAGCTAGGCTGCTAAAATTCACACAAAAATTCACATTCCATGTTTTTCTGGGCCACTAGTGTGGTTCAGAGCCAAACCACTCTTTCTTTGCTGGGAACAAACATATAAATAATTTACAATTTACAGTTTAAAATTTAACAGTTTTTAGCACAGGATTTTAGCCAAGGCGACTTTTTTAAAAAGTACACTTCAAGTGGTAAGCAAACTCCACTAGAGCTAGGGATACACAAGCATACCAGTCGTTACACATAAGTAAGCACAAGTATGCATTGTTCTTGCTGAGCTACGGCCAATGTCTTAATGTCTGTTCTTAGCAAATACTCAGCATTAATGTTTATGACTATAATGTCAACCCTGTGACAGTACACAACTGTGAATATATGGGCTCTATATAATATTGCTAAACTGAGATCAGTTAGAACAAATGGTGTCATACTAAGGGAACCTTTCAGACCACACAGAAAGGGTAAGTTAATTTCTTCAGGTCAAGGGAGGGGGGGCGGGTGGGGGGGGACCATGAGAAGGACTGCAGCTGTTCAGATGGTGGAAATGACGGGCCTTCATAACGGTCTGGTGAGAGCACAGGAGGAAGGCAATTCAAGAAGGAAGAGGTTCAATTGTTGTTTTGTTTGTTTTTTTTTTTGGTTTTGGGGGGGGTGGGGGGTTGGCTGCATCCCGGTGTATGTGTGTGTGTGTGTGTGTTGGGGGGGTGGTATGAACATATTTGACAGACATCAGTAAAAGCCCCCCCTCCTGTGTCTTTCAGTATGCAGCTCTATGAGTTCCCTGGAGTGGCTGGTGTCTTTGTTCAGGCATTGCGCATTCAAATCTGGCACTAGGATGAAGTCCCATGAAATTAATACCATGAAATTTAGGGCCATTGGTTAACTGGTTTCAATCAAATGTGACTTGGGCAGTTGGGGGTCGGGGCAGGGGGCTTGGGGGATAGCAGAGTGCTGGCTTGTGAGGCAGGAAAAATAGTTTATAAAGAAAAAAGTTTCATTTTCTGAATAATTTCTCTTTCCACATCAAAAAAAAAAAGATTTTGGTGGAATAACAGACTTGTATGCTTTTATTTTTTTTCCTTTGACCGAAATCCCTAACATTTCTTTCACGTAATACACTTCAGCAGGAATGTCAAACTCCCGTGCTCTCTGCTGTTTTTGTGGTTTCCTTTCAATCAGTGGCCAATTTAAGCCTTGAAAGAAGGTGTCTGGGCTCTTTAACCAATCAATGACTTAAATCAATCACTTAAGAAGAGCTGAAACACTGGAAACCAACAGACAGTGTGACCCTCCAGGATTGCAGTCTCACACCCCGGCACTTAAACGCTCCCCAACTTTACTATATGTATTCAGTTGCCTCTGAATTAAAAACATATCTATTTATTTTATACACAGTGAAGAGTGTGCAACTATTGTTTGAAAACGCACTGGGCATGTTGTCCAGGAATTTGGCCATGAGAAGGGTACTGTACATCGTGGTATGGCTGCTTAGCTTTAGCAGTTTGATATGAGTAGGATCTAGGGTGACATGACTGCTGGAATTTCCTTCCTTTAAAGTTATTCCAATGTAACACTTCATAAAAATTCTGCTTTTTCTTGTAAAATTAATGTTAGCATGAGGCTAAACACAAGAGGCTCATGTCTTATTTTTGAACGTCAAGGCCTGTATCAAGAGCCAGAGGTGGAGCACCACACAGTGATCTTTTAGTACCTAAAACTAATAGCAATGAATTGCTTTACCCTGTTACCAGTGTCTTAAAGCAGTGCATTGTGGGAATTACATGTACCTGACACTCTATGTCAGAGATGACAGACATTTCTGCAGATGGCATTCCCCTTTCCTAAGAGGGAGAGAAAAGGAGAGGGAAAATGCACTGCGTTAAACCTCTAGGTGCGCTCGGCTGTTAGCGCTGGCTGATGATAGTCGGCAAACATTAACATAATAATTAGTGCAGTGTAATTGTTTCATTAAAAGCGGTTGTTCCATCGCTTCCCTTGTTTTCCCAGAAGACGAGCTGAATTTGGACGACTGCCAGTGGGAAGATATCCACGTGGTCACCGGAGCGCTCAAGATGTTTTTCCGGGAGCTGCCGGAGCCCCTGTTTCCGTACCGATTCTTCGAACCGTTCGTGGAGGCGATAAGTGAGTAGGCCTCAATATTGTTTGTGTATTTATTTTCCTATTTGCATTTACATCATTTGGCAGATGTTCTTGTCCAGAGTGACTTAAGTAAACGCAATGAACTTCATTAAAATGCGATAGCTTAGCATCCAAATATTAGCAGGAATGTATTAGCAACGTATTCCTCTTAGGAAGTCCTTATTAAACCCACAGGAGATGGTGAAGGCTGGAAATCTACAGTTATCAGCACTTGTCATTTTAACTGGCTGGCTCTTGGTCTGAGCATGAATTGGGGACTTTCAAAGATTTTTATTTATTCATTTATTCAAGTCTTTTTGATTGCAGTGGGGATATTTTTAAAAATTGAAAAATTTATACAAAAATTCCTCAGTATAACCAGAACAGAGTTTTATTTATTTTCTGTGCTTCTATGCTGGTTAGAAAACCTGAGGATTTTTACATGAACTTGTTTGTTTTTTTAATTCGTTTTGGGTGAGGGTGATTTGGGGTTGTTGTGAGGTCTCTGACCGGTGTACTCTCTGCTGTAAGCTGAGCGGGGCCTGGGTTTGGAACCGCGGGGCAGATGTTAACGTGTGCAGCAAACAGACAGGGTGCAGCTGACTAACAGCATAAGAACCTATAGGGCAACAGACAGCGCTTTGCGATTGCTCGTTCAGTCAAAGTTCAGTCAATGCTCTCCGACTGAAACATTAAAGCAGAGAATGTGATAATGTTCCATTAGTTGTCTCATCATTTTTCAAAAGCATTTCTCTTCCATCTGTTTTGTTTTTTTTTTTTTTTTCAGAGAAAAAATATTTATCTGAAATAAATAAGCCATGTCAGTTTTATGGATGTTGATAGTTTCAGCCTTTTTTAGAACATCATTTAAATAAACCATTACAAGTGATGTTTAAATATGATACATCTGTATATTTTTTTTTCTATTTTATTGTTTCTATTTTTATATGATTCAATGTTTTTTGCTGTGTCTCTCTGGATCCATGAGGGGGCGCACTTCTCATGGGATCAGAGTGGGAACAAACAACAGTGACAGCACGTAGATGGCATTCACCCACTCTTGCTTTACACTAAATAATTTGGGCATGAATGTGACATTTTATCTGTTCTCAGTACCTCAAAGAGCATTTCCCTGAGATAATCACAGTACATCCAATCAAGATTAATGACCTCAAATAAACTGCAGATCACATACATACGCTCGCCTGATTCGCTAGCCTGTAGGAAAAGCATATACATTCCTTTTCATTTTCCCAGAAAACACAGATTACTCTGTCTCGTGCAAACAAACTACTTCACCGCCATTACAAGGGAATCAGTGCATTTATTATAACTAAGGGGAAAGGGTTTTTTTGTTTCTAACATCGCAGCAGTGTGTGATTTGAGAAACACACATAAACAAATTGTTGTGCAAATATGAATGTATTGTTAGTTTCCAAAACAGCAGTCGAAGATAAGCACGCAGCAGCTTAGAAATCTCCTCAAAGGCCGTGATTGATCAAGCCGTGCTCCGCAATTAGCTTCCCGAGCCCTATCTATAAATCAACATCCTGAATAAGCCCGCTAGATTATGTTTGTGCCATTTAAAAATTAAAACTGTCATCCATCTGCATGCGGAAATTTCAAATAACTCTGAGATATCTGGTTCGAAGTGGGAGGAAAAAAAAAGCAACTTAAACAATGTAATTTCTCCTTCATATGCTTCATTTAGAGAACACCTTTATTTACCTTGCTCTCTGTCACCATGAAGGGTGTACATTAAAATTTAATTTGATCCATTGACACTTTTTCAGTTCCAGTTTTTTTTTTTTTTAAGAAGTTATGAAATTTTGTCATTCCTTAATTTCCTGTCCCATTGGTCAGCTGTATTCAATATTGGCGTGTTAAGTTATATATATATATGGGGGGGGAAGGGTGATTCCCCAGTCGAGGAAAAAAAACCAAGGCTTATACAAGTTCTGGAAATTTCCACATATTTTTTTATTTATAATCCCGTCCCCCAAGATTCAGCCCCATCCTCCCAGTCTGCCATCACATGAACAGGCATCTCAAACGAGGACAACAGCCAAGATATAAATGCTGCGGCCATCAAACTCCACCCCTCACCCCCCTCCACCAACCGACTCCATCCCATCCCACCCCATATCCCACACCCATAACCCCACACGCGCACATGCGCACACACACACACATGCACGCGGGTTCCGAAGAAGACCCTCGGCTCTGTACATATTCATGCGTTTTATCTGCATTGCCCTTAATGCGAGCGCACCAGCTCTCTCGCGTGTGGCCGATAAAGCTAATCCTGTTAACATTAGCCTTTCGCCTCCCGTAATTTTACACCTTAAAACTTTCCGCGCCAGGCTGCTAATCTCGGAAACTCCTAGTGATTCATTATGCAGCGGGGTGTGGGTTTGGTCAGAAAGAGATCATATATTAGCTTAACTCTCACTATGGAATGCCCCCCTGCTCCTCCTGCTCCCTCAAGGTAAATTACCAGAACTATCTGACCAATGGTCACCCTCCTCTCATGGTAATAATATGCCCTGGGTGCATAAAGTGCCTTCGCTTTGGCACTTTCTCTCTTTAATCCATAAGGGCTCTCACGCCCAGACACTCGCCCATTGGAGAATGATGCTGGGGTTGAGCCGGATGCGACTCATTTCCTAATTGTTAGCAGTTACACCCTATGCCCTGCAGAGCTACTCATTACATTACATTACAATAAATTAGAAGATGCTCTTATCCAGAGAGACTTGTGCAATTGTAACTCCTCAGCTGAGTCCATTAACCAATAGCCTCCACCAGGGATACACAAATCTGGCTCTGGTGTCTGCCTGTTGGAGCAACAAAATATATAATGTTGGAGTTCTATTTGCGAATCACATTATTGTGAACTACTATTTGAATATTAAATATTATTGATTATGATTATGTTTTTTTTTATCTGTCTTCAACTGCTACCTATTGTTCACTTGTAGAGCTGCCTAGTACTGCGATGGTAAAATGCAGAGGACTGACAGTATTGGTAGCCCTTATTTTGCTGTAAAATGTTTCCATTGAGACTAAGGCTTTTTATTTTAAGCTTTGTCAACCGATCAAATTAGATGCTGTTCATGCTGAGAAGGAAGCTCTTATAGTTATTAGCTGTAATTGTGTACATGTTCCGTTCTTTCCCACGGAATGCTGGGGTACAGGACAGATTACCTCACTGCCATCCCTTGTAAAAGGAGATCTGTCTCACTTCATCTGTCATCCTCTAAATTCCCTGGCTTCCTGCGACTGGAATCAGATCAGTTGAATCCATCGCTGCTCGTTTAGTTGGGGCTGTGACCACATAAAAGCACACCAGTGAAGCACTGTGGAAAAAGAGCTAAAAGGTTTGCTTTATTTATGCCCAATAACAAGTCTGCCAGTGTCGTCAGCAAACATAATCCTTTTACTTATGTTTTCAGGGTAAACAAAATTACACTTAAATACAGTATTTATGCACATTGTTACAATGGAATCAGTAGTGAAAAAGAACAATGTGCATTCTGTCTGCTGTAAAATTAAAACAGCCGACCAAAGGAAGAAGCTGCACAATGCTGCGGTGGTTGGCATTCTGGTATGAAAGCTTGTTCGCTCTTGCATGAAAAGACACAGGCCTTCTCCTGCCTGTTGGGCAGCATTAAGAGGCATCAGGCCAGGCCAGTTGGAGCCCCTGAAACATGCCCCCCAGTGTCGTTCTCCTCCCACGATACCCTCTGGGCTGTGGGCAGGAAGTTGGGGACACAGCCCTAACCACTCTACCAAACCACAGCAAACAAGCAGATTTGCATTCTCTCTCTCTCTCTCTCTCGCTCTCTCTTCTTCTCCCTCTCCCCCTCTTTCTTTCTCTTCTAAATATAATCAAATGATCTTTAAAATAACTTTATTAAACAACTTGTAAGAAAAAATTCAGAATTATTTTTTCCCCCTGATCTGCCAATGAATTTGCAAATATTTCAAAGCAAAGCCTTTTTACAGGTCTGAATTAACTCTAAAAGTTGACAGGAATCATAATGATATTGTGAGAGAACCAGGTATGTTAGCATTTCCCTTTCAGATGAGGTAGGTCCTGTTGATATATTGTCTTTGCCCCAGTGTTATTTTCATACATCCGGCCCTGTCCACAAGGCTTAGCCAAAGACTCTTCCACCACCTGCACCCCCCCCCCCCCCTCCTTACTAGCTCACCCATATATCTCACTCCAACTTGGGGAGGGGGCTTTGCCTCCCCAGAAAGGGCACAGCCAGGCACGGAACCCCGACAGACGCTGTCACCAGATTGTCCAATTCGAGTCACCCTGGTTTTTTTTTTTTTTTTTTGACTCATCTCAATCAGTCTCTGATGGACGTGCCCAGAAACTCTCTGGCCCTCACTCCCCTGACCGTCACCCAGCACCATGAATAAATCATGTGGGCTCTCAAAGACCGCGATCTTCGCCGTGCCGGAGCTCGGAATGGTGAGAGGGCCATCTGTGGCCTGCTGTTCAGGTTCCAGGGAAGTTTGTGTCTGAGCACCCGACCGCCCGCGCGCGTGCATGTGTGTGCGTGTGTGTGTGTGTGTGTGTGTGTGTGTGTGTGAGAGAGAGAGAGGGGGGGTCTGCTGGGAGAAAGGGCTGTCCGGCTGCCCCACTTTCGCCCCCACGTCAATGCGGTCCATCTGACAGGCTGAGGACCGTGGTCACATGTCTCATTGTGGACCCGCATCCCAGGATAGAGTCTCTTTTCCAGAACGCGCGAGCCAGCCAATCATAATGAGCGTGGAAAAATGTTTAATTAGGCTCATTAACAACCTGTGTTACCATAACGAAGTAAGATAATTGTGATCATTGCTGCGTTACGTCTTTTCCTGTCGTACTCTTTTTCTTTGAGTCCGTCTAGCCTATATCAGCCAGGGTAATTTTGCACGCGATTTAGGTGGGAGTTAGTTCAGATGTTTAGATGTTTAGAACACAAACAAACAGAAAAATAAGATTTCTGTTTGTTTGTTTTTTCCTGCCGTTAGCAAGCCTTGAGCCGGGTTTCTGAGCCATTCATAATGCCCTTACGATCTAATTTTACATAAAGGCTGGGAAATTAATATACCCCTCACCCCGCGCTTCCGAAACGCTTTTGGCTGTGCCAAACCACAAGGCGAAATCAAGACAATTCCCAAGTATCATATGAATATCAATGAATATTTACACACCGAATGCAAGGACCGAATACCCTCTGTACTCTGGCTGCTCACATCCCATTACACAGAAAAGCAGGAGCGTGGATTGTCAGTGCCGATCAGTTTCAGAGTTTAGGCGTCTAATTAGTACTGCAAAGTCCCTGCATAGCAGGAGACATAATTAGCTTTACCTGGAACCCTTTCCTCTTGATTTCACAGCTAAATGGGGGAGGGTCACTGATAACACACAGCAGTCTTGTGCACACAGAATCTGTAATTAGGAAAAATTAAGAGACACACTCTCTGTTATTTCTGGGTACATCACAACAAAGGAAATTAAAACCCAAAACAAAAGCATAGGTCTATGAAACATCAATAATGTAATAATAATTAATTTTAAATATATATTTGATTTGATTTGAAGACTTTTTAGGTGGATTTACCCATCTTTTTAAAAAAATCTTTAAGTGACACAGATCAAAGCAAATGTCAGGATGAATTTTCATAGAATTAAAATCTATCATATTTTAAAATGTTTAAAGTAATAATAATAATAATAATAATAATAATTATTATTATTATTAGTAAAACCATTTTTAAATCAAATAAATTAAACATAAATTTAAGAAATGGATTGCATTTTTGTTCTCCTATACTTCTTCCCTGAATTGTGATGGAATATTTACTCAAAGTTTTACCAAAGGAAAAAAAAAACTATGAAGCAGAAATGCAGAATATAGTTAGTTAGTTATGGCTAGTTGTGTACTTGTTAATCATATATTAAAAAAAAAAAAATTATTATTATTATTATTATTTTTTTAAATAAGCATCACATTCCAGAAACAGTTGAAAAGCACATAATTTAACGGGTTGCTTTTTCTCCAATTAAAAGCCTTTTTTAAATTAACTTATTGAAAGCAGTTCAATGACAGTTAATTATGTAGTTTGTGTGTGGAGCAGTGCCCATTTCATAAACAAATTTCTCAAGTTTAACCGCCCTAAGAAAACATCCAAGAATAACAGTGAGCACAACAGGCCCCACTGTTTTGTGCCGCACATGCGATCTCTGCCAGCAGGAGTCGCTGTGGAGCTTCTGGACGGGAAGGTGGGAATCTAACCTAAATTACGTTACTTACAGTATGCTTCTCGGAAGTCTCGTCTTCCCCGTCGCAATTTCCGACGTGACAGGATGTCCCGTTTACGCAAAACCTGGCCGCCATGTCAGCGCTAATAAAGCGCTCTGTGACACGGCCACCCTCGGTCATTCATCACTCCTCATTTAAGACAAAACTTTGGCTTTTCTTGGTGATGACGGCGAGGGATCATTGTCATTAGAAGCCTTCTGTAGATGGCCATTTTAATGGGGTACATTAGCGTAGCTCCCGGGGGCCAGTTTTTTGGGGGGTGATTAAGAAAGCAGTCCATTTGCAAGTCACTAATTGAGACTGTAATTCCAGGAACTTAAAGAGTATCCCCATCACAACCACCCCCCCCCCCCCCCCCTCTCCTCCAACCCCCCAAGTATGTACTATACATGATTACCCTGAAACATTACCCTACAGAGAGGAAGAGCCTCTATCTGTCCTAATTTACTGTATTTTGTTTGTATTCACAGACCCCTTAAAAAAAAAAAGTCAGGAGCACAATTTCAGGGATGGACTACGAGGTAGCGCCAAGTCGTTACGCTGATGAGGGACGCGGACCTACTTTGGTCAAGCGCACAACTTCATTTACAATAAATGGACTGGGAAATGAGAATGGGAATCAGAACCTGCTTCAGAATTGATATTGTACTTAATTCGACCTTTCCCGCCCTTTTTCCTCCATTAATTAAATCTGCCAAATTGGGACCGCGGTCATTTGTCCTCTGATGTATCGAGCAGAGCTCTGCGCGATGACAGGGATTTTATGACTTTCTATGGCAGCGATCCCAACGCAATCTGCAATATGGGTGAGAATATGAAGGGAAATTACGGGTGGAAAAAAAAATAACTTGACAAGACAAAATACAGCAGCAATCGCTTGTGATGAAACCCACACTCCCTTTGCTGGTTACAGGAATCCCATGTATTTTTTATACATGTATCTTTCTGTCCTGATGAAATAGGGGATAGTTCAGAGTTTATTGAGGTTCCTTGGGTTATCATACGTCAGCATTGCACAAAATCTTCTCTTTTTCCAAAAAATAGAAGGAATTCATTGGAACAGCATTTAAAAAAAAAAAGTTTTTCATTTATCAAAACAGTTACGAGATATCTACAGTATGTGGAGCTGGACAAGAGACAAAACATGATACCAAAAAAAAAAAAAGACAAGAACTTTTGCGTGACACTGACGCACTGTGCTCTTTACTCCCAGTCATGAGTCACAGATCATAAGATCACCCTGCCGTTATTATTTTGCAATAATATTTCACCTGAGGTCTACAATTAGAAGGAAGTTCCCTGTAAAAAATGTAAAAAAGAAAAAGAAAAAAGAAGAAGAAAATGGACCCTTGGGTAAATTCCTGGTCGTAAGTACTAAGCTCACACCAAACAGATGGCCTTTACAAGATTTATAGATTTTTGGAACATCAAAATCTGTCCCTGAGCACCCTCCACCCCCCACCCCCCCACCACCCATCCCCTGAAGAAACAAACACTTTCCATTGTTGCAGAGTTACTGATACACTCTTGGGATTTCACTGTTTCTGTGAAAATGATAATATAAAAACTTTTTTGTATGGATGTTACTGTCCTCAGCAGATCATCATGGGTGTAAGTTAACCCAGAAAGTTGCTGACAACTCATAATGCCAGTACTCACTCTGTACCTTTGGCTTCCTGTTACTGTGTCTGTCATTGGAAAGACATTAATGTCAAAACAAGCAGCTTTGGAAGCTCTAAACCTAGGACTGTATTTCTGAAATAATATTTCTCAGAAATACCATTCAAGCAACCATTTTAGCTTCAATGTCGACTTTTCCATCGAGCTGCTAAAAAAGTTTTTTTCATCCTTTCCCATCGCGTACTGGTCCACCTGGCTGGCAAGTCCAGTAGACCTACAAGCGGATACCTTTAGCTCCGCCCCTGTTCTCGGCCCCTCCTCCTTCACTACTTAGCCCGCGTGTTTGATTAGTTAATAGTCCCCGGTGCTCAGGTGGGATGGGCTCCCTGGTTCCCGTCCCGCCAAGCTGTTCTTTTGGAAGAGAGAGGAAGCAGCTGTGTTTACCGCCTGGGCTCTGGCACGCTCCTCCGCGGAATATATTATTCATATCGCTCCGTATCAGAGCGAGATCCGCCACCACCTGTCTCTCTCGCTGACAAGCTCGGCCTTTTGTGAGCGCCCCGTTTCGAAATTACTCCCGCGTTGATGAATTGGGTATTTACGAGCGTTGCTGACTAACATTGTCGCGCTGATATCGTGGGGGTGGGTGGGTGAGGGGGGGTGGGGGGGTGGGGGGGGGGTTTGCAAGGGCTTCGGTGTCAAAATTTGCCTGGCGAAAACGGACAATGCGAGGATTCGAGACGCCTCGTTCCCCGGCTCTCAGAGGAAGGGTTTTTGGTGAGGATGATTGTTAGCGCACAACATCAATCAGTATCAGCGGTTAGCGTTTTTCTGCCATCTTATTTGCCAGTGCTGTTTCCTGCCACTCTATTGCTAAATTATTTTCAACAAACCATCAGGCTGAAAAGGCCCTCTGGTGCCTAATTGATTAGTTTGAAGTAAACTATGTTTTCATTTAGCTTTGTTTGCACAAAGCACAGCAAAAATATATTTGGTGTCACTCAAGGTTACTCAAACCTTGTTTAATGAATATTTGTCTTGACCAAAAAGTCAAGACAAAAATTTCCTGAGGACAATTGTGCCTCCTATTGAACTAACATATTGGTACCCCCAACACAAACAGATTTAATAAAAAAAACATTTGATTGTGTCAAATTGGCCATTAAAATACAGGAATGAAAGGGATCAAATGTGGCACATTCATCGTATAGGTGCATTGTCTGAACAGAAAAGCACAATATACGCTGTATAACTGGAGTCGTTGTGCAAAACGCATGAGGAGAAAGTGATAAACTTTTCTTTTCTTTGTTTGCTTGTTTTTCAGCATCATATTTGCATATTAACTATTAATCAATGCATCTGCAATTCTGGTTTTGAATTAAGAGGGGGAAAAACATATTGGGAAAACAACACTGTGGAGCTTCTTAAATTTGTAATTAACAAATCTATTACCAATTCTGTTAATTTATTAATATGCATCGTTCTGTTAGAAGAGCATTAATACACAATGGCAGAAAGAAACTCATTTCAGCACTTTGGAGACATCAGTGGCTTTTAATAGCCTCTGCACCCCCTTATCTGTGTACCACATTATTATAGTAAGTGCATTCAGAAATAATTTGGCTTCAAATATATTTTTTTAATGAATCCCAACCTTATTTGCATGCAAGAATGTTGTCAGCTTCAATCTTTGAAATGCAAAATATATCTAATTTCTATATTTTATCAAGGAGCTTTTTATGTTTAATAAATTACAACTAAGATCCTCCAAGACTTTGCTTTCCATTTCCTAAAAGCAGAAAAAAGCGCACATTTCAAATCTTAATCACTACCTGCAAGGTAATTAGCAGTTTGCAAATATTTGCCTGGATGGAAGCATTAAACTCAATAACAAGTTATTCAACAAGCTTTATAATAATAATAATAATAATAATAATAATAATAATAATAATAATAATAATAATAAGAATAAGAATAAGAATAATAATAATAACTACCTTTAAAAATAAAACATATTATAGAACAAAATCAAGAGCATTTTAGACACTGAATGTGTAATTATGGACCAATATTAATACTGCAATAAGGTAGCATGATAGGGCTTGAATCAGTTGATAACTAAGATGTTTGTAAATATCAAAGCACAATTTTTGAAGTACTTTAAACACTGTAGGTTTCACCTACCTTGTAGTGTAAAATTGCTGTAATTGACAGATGTCCAAAGGCTCTTTACATACCAACATCATATGTTAATGAGGCATATTGACTCAATTTAAAGTGGGCAGTAGCCTTTTGCCACAGTATATCTGCATACCTTGACAGGCAAAAGAAAATATTTTATATTTCTCTATCTTAATACTGCATTCAGGCATCTTAACAGAATTATCTTAAGTATCAATACACATTCATGCAACATTCAAAGAAAATATGTATCACTATGAGTTTAGGAATTATGCTGGATTAGCACTGTTAATATTTGTTAAAATGGTGTTTTTATACCTGGGTGTAGACGAACACCAAGAATGGATCCCTTCTCATTTTTAATTGTCTGGGGCCATAACAAATCATGAATCAGCTGAGAAACTGAACTGGTGGCTGATACAGTGGTTTTAACTGCTGGTAAGAAACTCACAGACCACATAGAGCCGTTTAGAATTTTTTTCCACAATTTTAGATTTTTTTGTAGTTTTTTTGGATAATAATCGACAAAACCGAGATAGTTACAAGGATAAACATGACACATCAGGGAAAAAGTCTCAGCATGGAAATGCATTTGTCCCTGTTAGTGGGTGGAAAAACTCAAAATCACCATTAACACTAAACTCAGGAAAAACCCATGAATCCAAGAATCTAAACCATGTAAACCAATATGCCGTGTTTCATTGTTAAAATATTCTGCAATAATCGTACTGAAAATGATCCCTGTTACTACTACCATTATTAGTAAAAGTTGTTTTCATCGTTTGCCTAGGTCCATTTCTGTAAACGTGGAGAATTTGAGTGAGCTAAATGGTAAATGGGCTGCATTTATATAGCGCTTTTATCCAAAGCGCTTTACAATTGATGCCTCTCATTAACCCATTCACACACACACTCACACACCAATGGTGAAAGGCTGCCATGCAAGGCACCAATCAGCTCATGGGGAGCAATTAGGGATTAGGTGTCTTGCGCAGGGACACTTCAACACGCCCAGGGCAGGGGATCGAACCGGCAACCCTCTGACTGCCAGACAACCGCTCTTACCTCCTGAGCTAAGTTTCCCCAGCTGAGCTGTTGATCATACTGTGGACCCAGGGAAGCTGACTAAAAATGTCCATTTCCCCCATAAGATTGGCACCGCAATGCTCATTTATCACTTGAATCGCACATTTTACGTGAAGAGATAACTAATGATAGCTGCTAATACAGGGGTGAGAATGAGCTTTTCTATGATCTCTGTGTGTCGGGGAACGCATGGCCCTTCTTCATAGGCAGTTAAAGGTCACAGTGCAGCAAGTGAACCAGGTCAAATAATGTTTGGGATGATTTCAAACCGTATGAAAGGAGAGGAAAGGTGACGGGTGATTATGAACCGTAAAGGATGATCAAAACTAAAACTGGATGTGCCAGACGTTTCTACCAAATGCTTATCTGCAAATGAGCAATAAGTTTGTAATTTGAAATTGGCAGCTGGGGAAAGGGTTTGATTTTTATCAGAGCCCATTTTTCTGTTTTCTGAACTTGCAGCCAAAGGATGTCAGAATTAATTTAGCCCAATTTAACATTTTTTTCTTAGAAGTTATATAGATATTTCAAATTCTTAATATCGCTGCACTGCTGAAGAACAGTATAATATCATAAGTCGAGTTCCCACATACAATTTTGGACATCTTCCAATGGAATATAGCATCCTTTCTCTATTTCACAAGGCCCAAATTTATATTGTAACCTTCAGAGGCCTGTTGTGGAGATTAGCAGCATGGTCATAGGTGTTAAAAGGTAGAAGCCGGTGTGCATCAGCAGTTGTGGCAGCCTTAGCCCTGACCCCGAACACTCTGGAAAAACAGAAAAGCCCCGATGGATTCTGAAAGAGAGCAAGCGCAGCAAATGCCCGAGAATTGAATGTTTGAAGTAGAAAAAAAAAATAGAAATGAAAAACAAAAAGGAAAACAAATGGCAAACGCAGCAGCTTTTCACTCCTCGGGTATTGACAACGCAATCGGGTCTCGGGCTGAGGGAAAGAGATCTGTCTGAGGAGCAGTAACCTGGCCTGAAAAGTGAGGCCTGATAGATGTAAATAAGGATGTCCTCGCCATCTGTCCGGAGAGGGGTCTCTCCAGTTCGTGCCTGGCTGCAGTGGAGGAATAATTAATGGATGATGTCCGTTCTACAGGCAGCGGAGATGAAAAAAATGAGGTTTTAATCTGGCCGTGGACTCTTTGTTGGGGCCAAATCAAAACCTCAAAAGAAAGTGACTGGCCGTTCTGTTTGCTTGAAACAGTGCAAGCTACCTGCTTCTGTCATGGGAAAATTGCAGTTGAAACCAGTCTAAGTGAAGCGAAATCAAAATAAATGAAACTTCTTCCTGGTTTCCTCTGACTCCTTTTCAACTGCAGAGAACAGTGAACTGACTTGAGAGTGTCCTCTAATTTAGGGCACGCGCTCTGAAATAAGAACACATCGGGAACAGAGGTAGCCTGAAACTATGAAATGTTTGTATCACTGAAAGAGATGAAAATACATAACTTTTAAGAATTTGAAACAACCGAGAAGAAGTATGAACCCATCCGAACCAAGAGATCCACTGACTGCTAGTGAATCCGTGTGTCTGGCTGCAGAGACAGAAGTGCTCTTTAACATTCTCTACCTGAGATTGAGAGAAACAGAGTGATTCAGCGGCATAAGGCTGGTCGTGTGCTGTATGGAACGGTTTGCGCCGGGCTGGACTGCATAGTGGGACGGAGATGATTGATCGCTGCTGATTCGAGGCCTTTTCCCCAAGATCAGCAAGAATGAGCTGCTCCACCCCAGAGCTTGAGGGAAAAGCCCTGCTTGTTCAATAAGGAGAATACAGAGAAGAGCGTTTGGAGCGCTAATGAGATGCGGGCGCGTCCATGCGATCTTAGCGGCGCCCTTCCGTGCGTGTTTACCGCAGAGCTTCAGTCGGAGCTCGTTATGAATCACTGGGTCTGAATGGGCTCATTTCCCACAGGTGGTCTTGATGCAAATGAAAGCAGTGTTACCTTAGGCAGACAAGACCTTTCCTCCAAAGGATGAAGCCAGAGGAACAAGAGACTCCTCTGTGGTCTCTTTCCTGTCTTTGGGAACAGTGGGGAAATGAGTCGGTGATAATTTGCCATGTGGAGACTCGTTACATGAACTGAGCACCGCCCTTTTGGCACACATGGGGTTTCACTTGCTAGTTCCTCTTCAAGTTGATCTTTATGTATCTAAGGTAAGGGTGTCCAATGTGGCGAGAAGGGGTAAAATGTTATTATTAGAAAGTAGCATAACTGTTTTTTTTCTTTAATTTAGCAGTTGCTTAGAACTATATTCAAGAGGGCTTTCATTGCCATAAAATATTATGGGTGGAGAGCACTATTCCATTATATGGTGGTAGTGTTTGTATAATATCATACACAATCATATTTAATAAAGTAAGAAATAGTAAAATAACACATCTTACTAATCTTCCAATTCTTGTAATTAATCTTGTACTCTGACCAAAGTCCCTGATGCATCATGGGAGAAAGTGCCAACTGCATACCAAAAAAACAAATAAATAAATAAATCATTACACAGAAACAAAGTTGTGACATATTCTGCTGGGAATCACCTTTGGCAAGGGGTAAGCCCTGCACCTTCCATGACAGACCGTGTTCTGGCAAACCTGGCAACCTGGAAACCTGGCGCCTATGAGGGCATCTGCTGCCTGTTGCAATGCCAGGTCACAGGGCACTTGCAATCACCCGTCTTGGTGGTTCAAAGTGAGCACTTGACTGGGCCGTGCCAAGGGTGGGGGAGGGGTTGGAGGGGTTTGGGGGGGGGGGGGGTTCTGGCCAGTTCCTCAGTCAGAAAGGCCCAAATGGCAGCTCGTCCTTTTGAGGCACTGTACTAGCGCACGGACAGGCCCCGCAGTCTGGTGTCGGACCTTGCCAGTGCTGACTGTGGCCAGACGGGGCTATTTACAAAAGTCTGCCTGCTAAAACTATGCATGAAGTGTCTTCCTCTGACTCCTGTCCGTGCGAGTCTGACTCGTTGACTGTAGTGTGAGGAGAAGTGGCAGCTGACTTCCCTTGCTGTAGAGGACATCACACACATGTCGCTGCTCTCCTGAATCAGTATTGCATATTGCAGGAATGAGCACCAATAAATACAATCAGACATTCCAGACTGGGGAGGAAAGGGGTGGGTTTTGTTTTGAATTGCTTACTGTCTAGCCATTAGCCTTCATGCAATGGAAGCAGTCCCTGTGGGGCCATTAGGGCTCACCTGTGTCAAAGGTAGACCTTTTTTCCTTTGTCTACTTTGCTTGTCTTGAAGTGACAGGAGGCATGGAAGAATTTCCTCTCAAGTTTCTAAATTTGCTGGACTACCCAAACCAAGGAGCTCAAACAACGAAGTCAAAACCCAAATAAAAATAAACATTTCAGCTATCCGTATAAGACATGTAAGACATCACAGAGGACAGGCTTGTGAGGTGCTCCATGCTTACTCATTGATGATCCCCATACTCATTAGACATTCATTAAATGGACAATTGTCGAGTTTAGTTTTCTCTAAATAATCTGTATTAATCCTAGTGAAATGCAAGTGTGCCTGTCTACCAATTGAACCAGTGGTGATGTAATGAATGTTCCAAGATAATATCATCACCCCACTGCCACCGACACATCCACACACCAATCCTCAGTCCAAAAAAACAGAAAGAGAAGCGCAAACATCTGTTTGGGTTTGCCAGCACACCCAGGTTCTGTAAATTGGAAAAAGACACGTGACCAACGCTCTGTCCAAATCCTCGATGCCGTTAGGGCTAAATCCCAAGATTTACTCTCAGCGATTATCAGCCTATCACAAAAAAACACACCAAATGCCATGAGCATCTGTTGTGGGCCCTCCATGGTGTGAGTCTGACGCTTCGCTAGCTTCCCTGCACTCTCAGTGTTTGACCCGGTCAGGTAAGGGCAGGAATCAGGGGGGAAGGTGGATGTCAGGGATCGGAGAGCTAACTGAACAGGAAATGTTGGTGCGGTGTTGCTGTGAAAATCTAAACCCGCTCAGCCTTACCCTGCTAGACTGATGAATGTTAACTGAGCCTTGGGCTGGATACCCCTCAGTGCCCCCCCCCCCCCTTTCACCCCCATTCTTCTTTAACCCTGCTCCACCATTTGCAAGCACACACTTGGACAGAACCACATCCGATTACCCAGTTAAATGTTTTCACATCCAGGCACTGTTACTTATTTTGTATGTGTTTTCAGAGCTACCAAGACTGTTTCGCAATACGTTATAACTCACAGTTGAATTTTTTTTTGTTGAATTTTTTTCAAATAAAGAAGTCATGAAACATCCTTTAACAGACAATTGACCAGTATGTGCTTGGCACATCCGCTTTAACACTTTTCCCACATATTTCCTTTCCAAAAAGTCTAAATTAAGTTTGCATCCAATTACTATCAATTGTTAAATGATAATTAGAACTGTTTGGTAAACAGCCATAGGTCCCCTTAATATTTTTTATGTAAAAAGAACTAAGGCTTTGGGGTGAAGCTCACTCAATGCTGTGGGCTTGTAGCTTTTAATCCTTAAGATCTAAAACATGACACGTGCCCCTTGTCATTACACAGTGATTAAATGTTCCTTTTTTGTCCAGGTTGTATTATGTTTAGGTGAGAAAGTACTATAGATTGCAGAAAATGATTGCAGGAAGCGGACACAAACAGAAAAGGTGCTGAATCTGCAATAAGCAATATTATAAATGTCTCGCAGGCTGAATGGACAGTAGGTCTCTCGACACCCTGTTACCTTTTAGCCTCTTGTTCCAATCCATCAAAGAGCAGTCAGCTCAGGATATTACACAGCAAGGCATGGGCATAAATACAACTAACGGCAGTTGATTTCAGTGTGTTTACTTCCACCAGTTTGTGTGAATTCAGTCCCGTTCACTTCCACCAGTTCAGGTGAATTCAATCAGTTCACTCACACCAGTATGGTTAAATTCAATCAGTTCACTTCCACCAGTTCAGTTGAGAGCCACCATTTTTATTTTTTATATAGATGTAAATATCCTGGGGATGATTAAATGAGCCTAAACATGATAGTGTGATCCTCATAGCTTTTTTTTTATTTTTATTTTTTAAATATCTGTAGAAAAAAAATGTGAGATGAGATTGTGGTCTGTCCAAGCAGTCATTCATGAAGCAGCTGCTTTTTACCCTTCGATTACAAGACAGAAGTGAACTGTAATAACAGACAGTATGTAACAGTATTCCTATTATCTGACATTATAGACTTGATGTATTGAGCTACGCTGTGGCCTGGCTTGTCAGGGATCATTGTCATTTAGAACAGAGGCATCGCTGCGTGCGGATAATCAAAGCTGGCAGGCACCTACAGCAAGGTGCTCAGTCAGGCAAAGAGAAGCCTGTCCGAGAGGGCCGTGTTCAGCTGGATTAATGTCACGCATTAATATTAATAACTCTAACACAGCAATAAAGAGAGTAACATGAGGATCAACAGAGAGGCATGTATTCCTGAGAAAGAGTGACAGCTGAGAAATCTCTCTCATATTCCCAAAACGTAGGGAATTATTTGAGATGTCTGTAGTTCATACGTACGCGACTTATTTTTTGTCATAAAAGCCAGGGAAAGTACTTAGGTGCACAATTATAAATAAACAAGTAAACAGCCCTTGAAGTGCTGAATTATATCCCCTTGCTGCATCCACCCAAATGTTGTTTTGAGCTGCATTTTTTTTCTGGTAGCACCAATTTTGTTTCCTGATAGCGGTGCATGATGTGTACAAATCCCAGGCACTCTTTCTGCCGTCCTGGAATAATGACGTGGGAAAAATTCTGAGAACTCTGCAGTGCATAACAGAGTTTACCACGACAGTGACCCATGGAAAAAGGGCCTACTTAGCTTTAGCATTTATTTCTTTAGAATCCAAAACAATATATTTTCACCCTTCATCGCCTGCTAACTTAGCGCAGCATTCGCGCCAGTCATTCCCCATTTGTATACATTAGCGGCACGAACGGAGGCCATGACAGTTATTCATGCTCTGGGAGCGCGCTCAGAAATGTTCACCACTACCTCACGAAAAAAAAAATAAAATGAGGGAATATGAAAAAGACAGGGGGTTGGGGGGGGGGGGAGGGGGGGAACCCCGCACTCAGCAGCTTTGAGCGGTTGTGAGGTGAGACGCAACTTTTTGATTTATCTTATCTTATGGTCCCTAGAAGGTACAATTTTCTACATAGCTGTCAATAATAATTTGTTGTGATTTTCCTGCCAGATTTACAAAAGGGTAGGATTCCTTCTGTAAAGTAATCGTGATAAATGTTGCAGCTAGCGTGCTGCAGGTAGCTACTTCGAGAACCATTATGATTACTTGGTCCTCGCTGGATGATAATGGCTGCTATACCTCTCTGTATTGCAGTAATCACTGATCTGGGCAGAGATAAAGGTAGCCGGGGAGGCGGTGTGGTTTGTCATTCGGGGCTCTGAATCGCTGACTCGAGCTGTTGTGTATTAACAGGTTCGGGTTCCGCCTCGTGCCAGACCCTTGCTCGGTAGTTCATTTTTTAATGGTGTAAGCCATGGGCTGTGATTTATTGGGTTTGCTATCATTCCCTCACCTGGAAAGAAACATAAATTTCAAAACTGAGATTCGTGAAATTCACACACACACACACGCACACACACTTCCAAACATAGTTTTGTAGGTCGACAAATTACAATACATACTATTCCTTAAAGAAAACTGAAGTGATTCATCATCCCCATGCTTTAAGGAAGGGATAGATAAATCGGGCCCTGAAGGCCAGGAGGGCTGCTGGTGTTCTTTTCTACCTGATAGTCAGGGGCGGGGCTAAGGCGGTATAACAGAGAAAGCTTTCCCACTAGCAGGTCCAGAGGGCCCCTATAGGACCAGCTATGTATGTGTGTGTGTGTGTGTGTGTTTGCTTGCTTGCTTGCGTGTGTGTGGGGGCCCTTTCTCATATTTTTCCCCTGCACAAATCATTTCTAGAGCCGCCCCTGCTGATAGTTAATTGGTTGATTGGTTAATTGAAGTCACTGATTGGCCAGAGATGCCACTCACCTGGTGTCCCTGCTACTGTAGGTCTAAATGCATCCGTGATCAGAGGGGAGGAATGAACATCAACAACACTACAGGCCTCCAGGGGCCAGATTTGATTCTGAGGTCTAAGGGAATGACATTCTGTATACAAGCAATGTTATTATATGGATGAATGCTCATGATTAAAACTGTGCTGTAATATCCTTGCTAATATTTTCAGTGTGGTTTTCTTAACAGAAACAAAGGATGATAAACAACGGGTGCAAGCCATGAAGAAGCTGGTACATCAGCTTCCCAAGCCTAACCACGACACAATGAAACTTCTCTTCAAACACCTGCAGAAGTAAGTCCAAACCCCAAATACTGTCACTGCTCTTGACACACAACATTTATCCAGAGAAACCTACACAGACTAATTCATTAATTACTATTTTCATACAATACACATATAACTGGTTGGTTTGCTGAAGCTTCTGTTATTGCTCAAAGATACACATATGGGAATTGCAGAAAAGCAGCTTCACGTAGTATAACGTTGTGCTATTCGCCCCAGTTCCCTAACCATTATATTACAGTGTCACACCTATATAATATCTATTTTACCATTCTGTTCTGAACCACCTATATACCAAATAAATATTTTAACACAAATCACAGAAAAAAAATAATACAGCACAATGTTTTAGCACATATAGTACATTTTTCATCTAACTAACCCAGAGCACTTTAATTAAAATGTAAAAAGTCAGAGGTCACAGCAGAGAACAAAATGTTTGCCAGAAAAAAACCCTGAGCTGGTTACTGGAGTGGTAAGTATGCGATATATAGATGGCCATGCATTGTGTAGCATAAACACATGGGTACAGTATGTGTGAAACTGAGCATGCCACTTAATTTGCATACCCCAAAAGAACTGGAATATTTCTACATTTCCAATATGTAGTCATTCACCTTCTACTAATAAAGTATACTTATTTTCTTAATTAAGGCAAGATCTCCCATATTCTACTCCTTTTTGTGCATGACAGTTTTGAGCATGTCTGTACTCACTTCTGCTGCAAGACATTTGATCTAGAAAGTTCTCTAAAGACCACTAACAACGCTCATGTATCACTGTACAGTAATGTGTCACACAGCCTGGTTCATCCTGCACTGAATGTATTTGTATACATTCTTATCATATCATCTGCTGTATATGAGAAAACTAATTAACTTGTTTCTTTGAACTAACGGTTCAGAAACCTCCACTGCTTTGTTCCTGCTTCTATTTCCAGCTCTTTGAAAGTCAGAGATATAACTTTTTAAAGATCAGCCCCATTTCAGAACCTGGGGAGCACTGCTAATTAATTAAGCACAGTGACCAAGCCTCAGTCAAGAGCGAATGGATATGAAAACCGTGATACGAGCGTCCTCGCTTCAAACCCGGCGACCGTAAACAATGGAATGACCGTGTCGACTTGCATTACATCTCAGTTCTTCAGATACGGCAGCTCCCTAAGTTCTGTTTTAATTACTCTCACATGAAAGCAGTAATTGCTGTGCATCAACTGTGATGCTGGAGACTGCAAGGTGAATCGCGTGAAATTACAAACAATTTTATGAAGTTCCTGTAAAAGGTTGAGGAGGGAATGGTATTGGGACTGTCTACTTCTTTCTTTGAACTTTTGACTCTTTCAACTGCCTACTGCAGAGTAGATGCATTATGGGATTCAAGTCTGTGCAGAATGGTGGCTAAGAGAGGGAGATGCAGAGGGTCACTATAATGGCTACTGTAACTGGACGGTTTCACATTTAATACCTTAGAATGGCACAGCTGTTGTTGCCCTGACCGAGGCAGCTATAGTAACCTTAAGTGCATTAGTAGTCTGTGGTGTTAAAAAATGCATTGCAAGTCATATTAAACAGGAGTATCTGCTGAGTAAATGAATGATCGAATGCTACACGTAAGGTACTCTAGAGGAGCTGCAACATGGAGCTGTTGCCAGGCTACCAAGCCATGTGACCCGTATTCCTAGATTAGGACTCCATTTTGCTCCTGAAAGGGTTGTTCCAACAAAGCTTTGGACTGTAGCTAGGTCAGGAATGTGATGTCATCCTGATACCTTGGTGGTTTCTTGGCCATTATTGGCTTTATTATTATTATTGACCCATGTAAATCACCACATATTAAAATGAATCCATTGATAATGTGTAAAGTGTGAGTAACACTTAAGGTGCATAACGTGTCCGCTCAAAAGGCATGACTTGCTTCTTGTGTGTTTCTTGCCAATTTGCATATTATTAAGAACAGAAAAATAAAACTGAAAAAAAACTGTGAAGTCAACAATACCTGTGGTCAAAGAGTTGCTTTCCCTGTGTGATAATTATTTTCCTTCATTGCATGTAAAGATGTAAATTGGAGCGATAATTACCTACAGGAAAAATAAATCCAGAACTCCCAAGCCCTTTACACATTTTAATTGCACTGATTTGAATCTAATTCACCGGCTATTGACCCTTAAACCTCATGTAATAGTAATCCATAATGGCGTAGCTCTAAGGAGACAGAGAGAGTCATGACCATCCTGTAATAAAATCCCTCTAATTCTCTCAAGTTAAAGGTCGCAGGGGATCTAAAATTCCCAAGGGGGTTTTAGACAAATATCCTCAGCTCGATTGAAATATTCAAATAATCCTAACATTAGGCCCATCGATAAGGCTGAAATTACACTTGGAGATTCTAGAGTTACTGGATCTTAGAAATATTGCCCGGAGGCTGCTTGTAGTTACTGTAGGTCAGTGTATCTGTGAGGCTCACCGTGTGATTAGGAAGATCGAAGGAACCAGCAACTCTGCCCTGTTTGATTTACTTCACTTCCAGGGTTCACAGTTCTTGGCTATGCCACTATTGATAATTGCCTTTTTATTGTTCTATCGGAACAATTCAGCTCACCAAAACAGTTCACATCCTCCAAGGAAACATTTTACAATCTAAATAGTTCTGCCTATAAAAGCAAAAACATGGGTCATCCCTGCATGACCTCAAAAGAACATGAAGCATTGAATGAAAAAAAGGACGTCAGTTCCCTCACCAACGATGCCTGTTCATGTGAACAAAAACATTTATACTGCGGTTTTCACTGCTTGGTCCACACTTTGCCTGTCCTGCAGTGCCAGAATAGCGCTTCTCCATTATTTTGTTCCCCGAAGAATGCAGAACAAAGCAGTTGAAGTAAAGCCATCAGTCACAGCTCAGTGATGAAACTCTCTCCTTGCTGTAGAGCCCATTTTAGATTACCGTTACTGCTGCCGCAGAGTTGATGCATTATGGGATTGTTTACAGCTTGAGCTGATAAATCTCTGAATCTCCCTGATACATATTACATCTGGGAAGTTCTTACCACTGGCAGTCTTAGGCACCATCCCCCACAAGAGGCAAATGGGACTGCAAATATCAACCGCTCCTGGATTGTTCCTGGGAAAAGGAAACCCTGGAGACCCAAGGGGAGGGGTTGGCTGGATATACGGGTCACTTCGTAATTACTTTCACATTAATTGTCACGTCCAAGAAAGAGCTTTCCCTCATTTCCTCATGTTCAAAACGCGTCTTGTCTTTTCCAAAACGTCATCTCGAACCCCAGTCCTACATGCTGCGCATGTTAAATGATTGCTTTTGTTGGAGAACAGTTCCATCGTCTTCACGTGCAAAGGGATGACATCATTGGCTAAATGCAGTATATTTTCAGGTCTGAAAACCTGAACAGAAAAGCCAGAATCAACCTTAAAATGTGGTGTGTAATAACCTGTGCTGCGGTTGCTCCGGCTGGTCAAAAACAAACTGAAAGGAACCGCTCGTACAACAACTCCCTCAAACATGGGAGCTTGTAAAATAAGAAAATCTAAAGACATAAAAAGTGGTTCTCATTTGGTCTCTGGTCTCAGTGAGCATGAATGCCATAGTAGGTGAATGGTCACCAAGACAACGCCAAAAGGAATAACATCTTGACTGGTCGATAATGGCACCGCATTACTTTTTTAACTAACCTAATCATAAAGTCTACAACACTGCTCCAACGCCCATCCATTTGATTGCTAGTGATATTGATTGATTGATATGATATTGAGAAATCATCATATTTAAAAAACATGTTGGGACAGTCTTGTCTACCTAATGGCTAAAAAAGTACTGCAAAATATTCATGCTTTTGATAAGATGGGGCATTTTCCTCTTCTGTTGAAAAGGGGGTGGGCATCACGCGTGGCTCAGAAAAGAAAACGCTCGGCGGTAAAGGCATCGCTCGTATCCGCTCTCTCTCACCGGCAGACACGACGGCGTATTAATCCGCCAGCTTCGAGGGCCCGGCGCCGGGCCCGCTCGGCGTCGGCCAGGCTGGCAGCGTGCGCGGGCCATGTGGCAAACTCCTTCTCCCCGGGGAGAGTTACCCTCTCTCCATGTTGCGTTTACCTCCTGCGCAGGTGGTCCCACTGCCCCCAGATGACTCATTTCAGGACCTTAGCCGGCCCGCACCGTGGAGCGTACCCTTTGGCGTGCGCTGGGTGGGTGGGGGGTTGTGGGGCTGGGGAGGGGTAGCGTCTGTTTGGCAAGCCCTGCCAGGTTCTCTATTACTCAGATTGTTAACTAATCAAACCGCGGCTGTTGTTGTTGTTGTATTTCTTGGATGTTCCACGCGATCTAATCCTAGGTTGCGAGCAGAAACACTGCACACCTCATGTGATAATCCTTGTAAAAGAAGCATGGCTTGGGGAAGATGCCACTAATGGATAAATATCATAGGCTGGCACACGGCCAGTACCTCGACCGAGAAGAATATAGCCAGGAACAACATCAAAAGTGATCATTACATCTATGGATTGACCCATTTTATTTTTGTTGCTGTATTCCAGGGAAGGTGTTTTTCTAAATCAACGTTTCTCACCAAGCACTTTTATTCTGTGTCAAAGAGAAAAGCATGACACAGCGTATACTTTATTTCACAGGATTGTGTGCAGGTCAGAGTCAGAGAAAGTCATAGGCTGTATACACCACACCCAAATATACAGATGTGATCTTTTTTCTTTCCTCCACCCTCAACCATCACTCTCTCTTCCTCCGTCCCTCTCTTCAGAGGCGCCTAATTAAGAAACTGCCTGGTTTTTGTGGATCTTTTTGATATAAATTACTCTCTAAACCACACCAAATTAACATCATCTGTGGATGTGAAAGGTTTTTTTTTTTTTCCTGTTTTTCATACAGGAGAGAAAGCTCTGGAGGGCATATGTTCAAATGAGGATGATTTTTTTTATTTTTTTTATTTTTGATTTGGTTTTAACCATCTAGTAGCAATGTGATTATTTGATCCCTCTTTTCAATACTTGACCTATGTGTTATTTAGTCCTCCCACCTTCAGGTGTCATCACTGAGTGTACAATGTAGTAGTCCTATCTGTTACTTCATGTAAATTGGACATGTCATTTTGGCAGAAAGTTTGATTAACAGACTGAAAAGAATGACACATACTGAAGAATAACACATGAAAAATGTGCACCTGCCTTTGACATGGCAACCATTCAGTGAACTCGACCTCGAATAACTGCAAAATTAGTCTTGCTTGTGATTAAGATTACGTTTTTGATAACAGGCAAGTCTTGTAAAATGGATATAACCTGTGTTTATATAACAACTGCTTTCTTGGAAATATAACCTTGTGAAAATATTTGATTGGACTTTCCTGGGGTTTTGTTTTTAGTATTACAAGTTTCATTCTGATGTAAATAGCAAGTTAAGGTAAACTTAGGTAAACTCAAACAAATTATTATTATTTATACATTTTCTATACACAGCTGTCATTTCTATATCTCAGTATTTTCTTAATTAAACATCAATTATGATTTCTTAATGACTGTTATTTGTGATTGACATTCATTGAACAAACACTAGTGTATCTCACAGAAATTGTCGACATTTTAAATGACAACAGGTTCTCCAAACTTGTTCTCTAACTAAAGGTTAAATACCGCATAGGAAAAAGAGACAAGTGTGACATTAAGAGGAAATTTAGTCTTCCTTGATCCCGTAATCTTGAGAACTACAAACTTTCAATGAGAAAAACGATGGATTCATTCAGCTGTTTCCATGCCGACATTGGATCGATGCATCGTCAAAAAGCCACAAAGCCCTCAGGCAGCAGGCCAGCGCAGAGTGTTTACTTTGCGGTGGTGCATCGCTACAAAACTGTCAATCTAACAGTGAAATATAACCCAAATGCACAGCAAAAGCGGTGTTATATGTTTGTCTAAACAGTACAGTAGTCTTTCAATTTCCACTGTGTTTGAAATAGCAGCTTTTTCTTAGAAGATACTATTGGAAGAAGGATCATGAAAGGTGAAAGGTCGTTGTGCTGGTGATTTTTAAAGGGCTGAGAGATTCATAAAAGCGTTGGTTATGTCTGCCATTACACATCCTGTGCTATAGATGGTAATTAGTCTCCATTAACTGCCTGTGGAAAAGAAATCCTAAATTTTACCCCTGGTAATCACACGGGGTATCATAGCACTCATAGGCTGCTACTGTAGCCACTGGCATGGTCCGAATTTGAGTGCAGATTTAGTTGGACTTGTTCGTTGGACACGTCAACAAGAAGTACCCCCACAACTATACGCAGAGGTCTGGGAGAGAGCCAGTGACCAAACTTGGAGAACGAGCAGGGCCTGCATCAAGGAAAACCAAAATGAGCCTGTGTGGTTCACTTCAGCATGCGCACGTACATGCATGCACATAATGTCAGAAAACAGCGGCAAACTCCCCTGTTTTCATGTGAATCATAAAAACTGAGTTTTCCTTTGTTCGCTTTTAAGACGAGAGGGAAAAAAAACCTGTACAAAAAATCATTTCAATAAGGAGCTCTATTTATACACCCTGGCACCCGAATGGCGCAGCACAAGTCTCTGAAGCTTGTCTCTAAATGCTCTTTGTTGTGGGTTAACTTAGTGCTCTCGCAGAGCCGGGATTCTTTATTCCTGATCCGCATTGCCTGGATTCAATAAGCGCGTGTATATCCATATTGTGACGATGTGGTCAAGGAAACCAGATTTCCTAAGTGTACCTTCGCGTTTCGACTTTGCTATTTATTCCTCTCTCGTGGGTGTTTTGGGAGTGGCGTTCATTTTTTCTCCTTTTTTTTTTTTATTCTTTCGTAATTCACCGCATTGGTTTTTCGAAGGTCTGCGCGTTATGTTTTTGTTCGCCTGTCCGAAGTCCCTCTCTCTCTCTCTCTCCGAACTTTCGGAAAATAAACCCTGAAACCTTAGGAGGCAGCCAGGGTAGGAGTGAGTCAAAGCAGGAGGCCCGAAGTGGAAATCTGTCCACAAGCGAAAAGTCCCTGCTATTGTTGCCTTTTGGTTTTCATCTGGATTGCAATATCCGCAATAGCTCTGGAGGAGTACAAAGGGAGCCCGCTTTGAGAAATTATACACACATTTTGAGAGGGGATTAGGGTTGTTTGGTCTATATCCGTCAGGTAAAATGAACCCTGGATTTGGAGCGTAATTGCCGGGGTCGGTCGTTTTCGGAGGGAACCCTGTAATCGGGTGCGTCACGTCGAATACGAACCCGTCTCTTCAGCTTTACCACCAGCGAGCACGCTAGGAGCTTGCCGCTCACTGAGGCTGTGATTCCTGGCTTTCCGTAATGGATGTCTCTGATCCAGCTCGGTTGGCTGTGGGAAGCTGAGCTCAGTTCAAAGCAGTAAAAAAGAAACCGAGCCAAGATAATAGAATGTCAAATGTTAAGATAAATCATTCCCTGGCGCCAATTAGAGAAGTTCATTGGTGTTGATTGACAGGAGACCTGCAATAATCCAGTTGAAATTAATATATACGCACACGTGTCTGTGTGTGTGTGCGTGTGTGTTTAAAGAAATGACATATATATATATATATATATATTTCTTTATTATTATACTTTTAAATTTGTGAAAATTTGTTCCAATGTGAAATTGGCAGAGACGCCCCTCCTTTTACCACCGAGCCTTTTGCAACCGTTTGCCAAGAGCATTGTAGCTGAATCACATGTCCTCCTCTGCACTCCCTGACTGCTTTAGCCAGTAATAATTTCACGCCATAAAGACCGTGCAATGCTACAGGCCGCAGGGGCTAGCAGCACATTTATACCTGGTGATATCCATTATACTATGGGCTTCTGATTGGACCGCTGGGAGGAGCTAACGTAGCAGTCACATGAGGGACCCATGTTGTTTTTAACCAACCTTTGAGATGAAGTCAGATGTGTCTCGCCATGGCTGACTCAGTCGTGTTCATAGTCATAGTCTCTTAAAGGCGGATCCAAATCTTAAATCCCGGTCTGTCCTCGTTGAAATGATGGCAGGTTTGCTGGTAATCAAAGTGACCAGGTTGTAGTATGTCTGGCCTGTATCCATGGAGATGGTGAAGCTCGACACATTTCCTGTAGCCGGAGGGGAACTGGGAGTGGTGACAGGGAAGGTACTGTGAGTGCATGAGTGTCAACATGTCCCCCACCGCCCCCTCAATTTATTAGCCATATCCCCAGGTCAAACAGCCTGATTCCTGACCCTAATATAGGAGCCCTGGGGGGGAAAGGCATCGAACTCCAGCTCCTGTATCCCGCTGCCTCGCCGGTCAAAAATGAGATGCTAATTAATTATCATTGGCATCTTTAGCAGTGCATGTCAGGTCCTATTTGTCTGTTATCTGATCAAACCGAGCACCCCAATAATAGCACAAACATTCAGGTCCTCTGTCCAGCCACTGCCACAAGCCATCTCTCTCTCTTTCTCTCTCTCTATCTCTCTGTCTCTCCCTCTCTCTAATCACCTACTTGTTTTTCTTCATTTTTCAGCGATAAATAATATGCTTACATTCCGTATTGATCTTAGTCAAGCAATTAAGGTGCTGTGTGCAACCTGTAATAAATCAAGCATGCACTGATTCATCAAAACATGCAATAAACAACTCAAATTTAAATTTATTAATATAGCTCTTAAAGACCCATTGTGGTGATGATGATGATGACGATGATGATGATGATGATTGTTATTTTATTATCCAAATATATTGATGGTATACCATTGCCTACAGGTGAACTAAACGGGAAAATCTATGTAATAAATCTTATTTACCTTCACATCTTATTGTTCAAATTGCTGAAGAGTAAAAAAAGGAAATATATCTTCCACTCCAGTGTTGTTTAGTGCGTCATGATGAGCATATGTACACAAAGACCTCTGTCATGATGTCCAGCAACTAATTGTTTTAATTGTCAATCTAGACTGTTGAAAATAATACACGTATCGTTAAAATATTACAATGATACACACATACTGTACAGTTGTATTAAATTGATATTAAATAGCATATACTATGATAATTACACTAATAGCCTTCAAGTTAGGGCCCAAAACAAAATAATCAAACAAACAAAACAAAAAAAACCTTGCCTAAAATATATTGCTCTAAGTGCAAAAATTGCAGTGTACCACGGGTGTAAAATCATGAGCTCTCTTCATCTGTATATTGGGTTATGGTGTAGGTTGTTTAATTATTTATTCAGTCATTTGTGTCTTTTCAGAGTGAAAAAAATTAACTACACGCCAAAAGCGGGAAAGTGAGTGTTTGGGGCAGCCATCAATTTGGCCGTGTGACAACAACCCAGTCTTGTCTGGTCTCCAGGACTGTTAGAGAGAGGATTAAAAGTGTTGTTTTTTTCTGGAATAATCTTAACCTGATGGCTCATCTGTCATTTTATTATTATCATTAAGTCTGACAAGGCTCTTCATTGGCACTGCCTCTCCACCTTACGAGGAAAATGTAATTAACAAGAGAAGCAGCAACATTTTCCTCTCAGAACACGGGAACATACCCGGTCCACATTCCAGTCTAGTTGACTGTCTTTTTAGTGACTTTTCATAGCAAAATGGAAGCCACTGAAGCCACACAACCATTATTCTCAGGACTGCTGAACGTATGCAGTATCCGACGTGATAAATCCTTATTTCTTTCTCCTTGAGAAAAGATTTTTTCTCATTTCTACATTTGCAACGCCCGGTTTCTGTAGTTAGTCTGTCCTACAACAAGCGATGTTCACTCTTCAGACCAGGAGAATGGTGGCTAGCTGCTGCTCCTTTTCACTGTGCTATTTGTTATTTTTCTCTGCGTGCCATGGAGTATTTATACAACTCCGGCAAATGAGCAGACCGAAACCCTCACTCTCTGCACACTGCCGACGGCAGTCATGTGACCAAGCGATGGAATGGAGTTTGGGAAAGGAGCAATGAGTCTTGAACTCTGAGCATTCTGACCTGGTTTGCTAGCCCTGCCTACGCCAAATCTAAAACTATACCCTCTAACCCATTCACATAATAACACTGCAGTCCCCATCTTCATCTCCCCCGTACTACTACATTTAACTTTTGCTTTGTGAGGTAATGTTTTGATTTGTACTATTTAACATGATCCTGATGACTTGGCGTCAGCGCTGTTTGTTACCTAAACCTGTATGAATGCACTAATGCAAGTTGTCCTGGATAAGCATGCCTGCTAAATGTGAATATAAATGCACATACCTGGGCACATCACTACATCAAGTGGCATTGTCTAAACTAGATACAGGACCCAAGAGCCCTTTTCATTTCATTCCCCTGCCCCGTCCCCTCCTCCCAACACTAGTCATTGCAGTGCCCTTCATTTGACTGATTACAGGAGCACTGCATGGTCACGTTTATACCCGCTTTTGGTGGAGGTTTGCCACATTGATTTTGGTTATTCTAATCTTTAGAACAAGGTTTCCACGATAACTTGTGCTTCACTGAGACCTCATGGCTAAGATCATTCCACTGGGATGAAGTTGAAACATTGAAACATTGTTCATCTGAACCTCCGCCGCATGTTTTTTGGTAAAGGACCCATTTTTCTTTTTTGAAAAGTACACACGCAATACATCCACGTGAACGCAGTACTTCCTGAAAGCTGGAAATTTATGAGCTGTGTTTTTATGTGCTGTGTTCCGATAGCATCACCCAAACTCTATTCCCCCCCCTTGCAACAAGGGATTTGATCGCCACAACAAAGTCGACTGAGTTCGGCCCCATAAAGCGCTGGACGCAATTAGCCACTGAGAGGGCTGACTGGTATAAGTTTAGGGGGAAGACCCGATACTCCTTCGCTGCTTTTAATCAGAATAGTTTGTCCCAGGCCCTGACAACTTGGACCGGAGCCCCCACCGCAAGCTTCTATTGTGTTCCAATTTCATCTGTAATGTTTCTAATGGTTCCTGGTGCCAAACGCTGGCTCCCCTAGAGTCCCTCTGTATTGGCTGTGGTTGTCTCTCAGCCAAGCCTCAGTTCAGGCAGAAACGTTCCAAGGCATTCTCCGGGCCCGGTCCAAGCCCCTAACTGCACCAGGCCTATTTATACAACGTATAATAAAGAATACCTTTTTGAGTTTCTGAAAGCAAAAGCGCCAGGCGATGCAGGAACACATGTCACCCTGCACGAAGGGAACCGCATCGCCCCGTGTAGCAAACCGCCATTTTCTTTCCGAGGTTTTCCGCAAGTAACGGCCGCGTTCTCGCCGAAAGGGTCAAACGAGTGTGAGGCGGCGTCCGCCGCACGCATGCCACGCATCTCGTGAGAAGACGCATCGCGTGTGGCGATTCTTTTTTTTTTTCCATCAGTGATGTAATCTGAAATGCCAAGAAAAAAAAAAAAAAAACTAGAGTAAATGCTTCAGATAGATCACATTCAAGCTGGCATTGGGTGTTGATTTAAGGAAAATGGCTTTCAGGCCGTGCATTCCTTACGCTGACTTCTCAGATGTATTGCTTTTTACCTCAAGCTTTACATTGGCAGAAGCGCGCTCGCGTCAACAAATTGGTTCCTACAAGTCTGACCACATATAAGGTACATCTCTCAGCTTCATTTCACTTGAAAAACACCAAGTTTTACAGTAAGCGCAAAATAAACCAAGGCGTGTAGCTCAGAGCACACTTTGTTCTTGGCTTTCATCACAATTTCTGATCTTATTAATAGCTATTTTCCAATATTCTTCCCTCGGGCTTAAGCACCAGTTTCTAGGCAGTCATTCAAATTGCGCTCATTGATATGCTTATTCAGTAGCTTATTGCTGGTACAGCAGCATAGTTCAAGACGACCTGTTAATCCATACATGTTCATCATCCCTAATGGCTTCATGTGTCAATGATCCTGAAAATTTGCTTTCTAATAACAAAGCCGGCTAATTAACTGGACAAAAATAAAATAACCAGGCTGGCAAGTTTGCATGTGATTGTGGTATTCACATAAAATGTTTAATGGGGGTCTGTTGTAAGTTAGTCTTTTTAAGTGTAGAGAGAATGTGTGTGTGTGTCGGCTTGTGCATGTGTGTGTGCGCATATATGTGTGTGAGTGAGTGTGTGTGTCGGCTTGTGCACGTGTGTGTGCGCATACATGTGTGTGAGTGAGTATGTGTGTGTGTGTGTGCTTGTGCTTGTGCGTGTGTGTATGTGGTGCGTGTGGGTGTATCTGTGTGTGGGTGCGTATGTGTGTGGGCATGTGTGTGTGTGTGTGTGTGTGTGTGTGCGCTTGTGCTTGTGTGTGTGTTGCTTGTGGGTGTGTTTGTGTGTATGTGGTGCGTGTGGGTGTATCTGTGTGTGGGTGCGTGTGTGTGTGTGTGTGTGTGTGTGTGTTGCTTGTGGGTGTGTTTGTGTGTATGTGGTGCGTGTGGGTGTATCTGTGTGTGGGTGCGTGTGTGTGTGCGTGTGTGTGTGTCTGTGTGTGTGTGCTTTTTTAATGTGAGGACCAGGGAAAAGCCCGGCTTGTCTGCGACACGCTTCATGTTTAGTCTGTATATAATCAATCCAGCATTTGTTACTCAGGAATGGGGACACACGATTTGTTACGTATGCCAGTTTATTACAGTGTCTCCCTCAATCGGCCCGTCCGCTTAACGAGCGCGGTTATTGAACACGTAATCGCACCGGAATGCCAGGGGTCTGTTTTTTTTTTTTGTTGCAAAAGCGGGCCCTGCCGACTTTGGTCATTTCGGGTACCCGAGTCGCACCCCACGCCCTTTTCGGCACGCTGCCACCGTGTGATGTGGTTTGAGCGAGCTCGAGCGCGGAACATCCGTTTGGAATTTGAGTTTAGGGCTTGACCGCTGCCTGAGAGCTTGAGAGCTGGGGGAAAAAAAATCTGGGAGCTCTGGAGAGGGCGTGGGTACCGTGGTAACCGCGGTGTTCTCTTTACCGTAGTGAAGCCATACTTTCTGGGCTTAGCCTGCGAGACCGCAGACCCGACTCCTGATGGCGCCGGTCCTGTAGTTAGCAGTTATGTTCTCCTCTGACTGCACATGGCTTTTAGAAGATTTACCTCTGGGGATGGCTCATGCTTTTCATACGACTGATTACTATGCATTGCTATGCCCACCTGGTGCACACATTTATTAAAGAACAATAAATAAATAAATAAATAAATAGAAAAGTTCAAATACAGGATGAGCTGGCAACTCTAGTTTGATCTTTGCTATCCCTGCTGGAAAGTTAGAGTACAGCTGACCATTTCTCCTGATTCATTATCAGTACTTTATAAATCGCAAATGATCCATTTTACAGATATGAAGGGATTCAAACATTCACCGACAGAGCAGTCTGGTCAGTTTGAATTTGGAAAGCATGCATTTTTGTGTAATCTATAACTTAACATAACAAGGTCCCTATATGTGACAACACTACAGTGCCACTTCATCATTCAGATTACGGTATAATGTATAATGAGGTCAAATGTTTCTGAAATACATTTAAAAGGCTCAAAAAAGGTTAAAGTGACATTCATGAAGCCAAATGGAACATGTGACTTGTAGCATCACTTCATTTTTACAATGTGTATACAAAAAACACATCTGGATTGTGTCAGTATTGTTTGGGACAAAAGCCTTGTGTCTCCCTATAAATATTTTGCTGGAATGTTACGGTTAATATCTGATGTTTATTCTCTCTCCTTCAGTAGGATAAATGGTATATTCTTGTGAATCTTGAGTCATAAAAAGTGTCTTAAAATGCATGCAGATGTTGTTATATGGAGGAAATCACATGTGATTGGTATCTGTGTTTGAATATGTACATTGTCAAGGTTTTGCCTTTTTAGTCAAAACATCTGCACTTATCCAAGAATAAAAAGCCTGAATAGATGTTTTGAGGTAGAGAATATTTTCAGTCTCATATTAAAAGGTTATCACAGGGCCCATCTTCTTGTAAAATAAAGCCCCTGCTTGTCAAATTATGCTTTCTTACATAGAGCTGAAACAAGGATATTTTTTGGGGGTTGGACACTGTTCTGTTTTTCTTGAACAGGATATGTGAGGTCACCAAAAAAGAAACAAGCTACTGCACTGACTAATAGCATCTTAATCATACTACTTTCTCCAATGGGAATTTGACTAAGAAGATCTATGTTACACAACAGAGAAAACAATAAATAAGGACAGCACTACACAATACAAGACAAATAAAAAAAGCATAAAAGCCTTTCTCCACCTTACAACTTGACACGATTTCAAATACCACTGTAATTCTGTTTCGTTCAGATTATAATTGCTATTACCTTAATAGCATTTGAAATCATTGTAATTTCCAACGTTTTGTTGTTCTTCTTTCAGGATTCTCACCAAGTCGTTGAAGAACCTGATGTCAACGCAGGGCATTGGGATTGTGTTTGGCCCAACACTCATGTGGCCTGAACTGGATGGAGGGAATATGGCGTTCAACATGGTGTACCAGAACCAGATTGTAGAGTTCATTCTCATCGAGTGTTCAGAGATTTTCGGGCCTGCAGGGAAGTAGCAAATGAGAGTACATTAATTCAACAACAAGGGAAAACAACTGTCAGATAGCTGATCCAAGTACAACACATATCCAAGTACACATTATGGAATGGTAGTTCATAAGAAGATGGTTTTCAGATACTGTATGTCAAACTATTTTCCCATTTACCTAAACAAAGGTGCCTTTGGAACAAATGTCCTTATCCAAAGGATAAATGTAAGATAATTCTGAAATAATCAGCTAGCTCTTTCCCCTTTCATTTTCTATTTGTGTATTTGGAATTACTAGAAATTATTAAAGCAAGGAAAACATATCCACAGTGTCATGGTAATTATCAGGGTAAATCGCTTCTTTTCTGTGGCGAAGACTGAATTTTTTTCTCATAATTAAATCACTCAGGAACAGAAATGAGATACAGGTTTTAATGTTCTGTAAATATCCCATTGACTGGAGTTTTAAATGAAGAAGAGGACGTAGAGGAAGTCCTTGCACGGCCTCCCAGGCACGGCCTCCCAGGCCCACGAACCGTCACAAAGTTTCCTGTCATTGCTTCGGTGTTTTTCTTCCCGTGATTTAGAGAACGCATTCACACGATCCTAATAGCCAGGTTAGATAGCCATATCACATCCTCTGACTCCAGACATCTTGTAAATCATTACTAAACACCTTTAAAAATATTATTTTCTGTAGAATGCCTATGTAGCCGATCCAGTAGTCAAAACTTTACTTTTTTGTTTGTTTATAGTTAGGATTTTAGTGGCTTGTACTTCATTTACAAAGTAGTACTGTTTTTGCTGGGTAGTATTTTGCCAATTTTGACTGTTTACATTTTACGTGTAGAGAGTTTTTTTTTTTTACCACATCTGTTTGCTGGAAGAATCTTGGACTGTGTGTAATATGTGAATAAAGACTTTATTCTGTTCACATCTATTGCTTTGCTTTGCATAAAAGAGCAAAATTAATGATGCTTATCACTGCTAGTCTGTTGGAAATTGGATCATGATGTATTGTATTCAGAACTTCTCTGAATACAACATAATAGAGGGACACCATAGAAAATGCTGGCTAACCTTTGATTTATGATGTTCAGCCTTTACACTGCTGACAGCACAAACGGTACTCAAAATGCAGTAAATCCGATGGGCTCATTAAAAAAGGTCTATTTGATGCCGTTTCCAAGCATGCCGACACAGCGTTCATGGGGTTTTCCATATTACATCTCTCCTGGGGCATTCTGGGATACCTCGCTATCTAGCATACTGCTGCAGAGGTTGACGTAAACATGCAGAAGTTTAGTTTGGAAGGCAACCGAGAACCACAGTTTTTTTTAAAGAGCACAATTAAGGTTATTTCTGGAGGTGAAACCAGCGGTGTTTCCATTACTTTTGTTCATATTCCTTCATAAAAGCTTCTTTTTTTGTCTGCCTTGGCCAAAATATCCATGGATCAGTCTCCCCTCTCAACCAATGTACTCCCTGGAATAAAAAGCCTAACCATAGTTGAAGTTGAATAACCAGATTTTGATAGATCTGTATTCTTCTTTGCCAAAGGAAGTCTAAATCACCACTTTAAAAGCCAGTCTTGCTTCCTCCCACCACATTAATACTAATGTAGTTTAGAAGCCCTACTTCTGTGGTCATTCTGGATCAATGAGGGCCAAGTTCAGCTGCAGTACAGACTTACTGTTTACAAGTATAGAAAACAGATTCTATGTCAGAGAAATAAGCAGCTGATCATCAAAGATGCAGTGCCACCCAAAGCATTCTGATTTAGAAAAGGCCTAGCGTATGTGTCCCTCCAATGTTTGCCAAAGAAATTCTCCAGTTACCTGTAAATTAAAAAAAACAAAAAAAAAAAAACAAAGGCTTGTGAAGCCACCAAGGTACATTTTTTGGCAGGACTATTAATATGTTCATGTTTTGTGAAATAAACTTTTATTTGATTAAGTTGTGCACCTTCATTATTTACACATTTAAGGTGTTCCCCCTTTCTCTTGTTTTGCCTCCACTCCTACTCTCAGCAAAGGTTAGCCTTTGGATTTTAAGAGATGGTGTGGCATGGGAACATTGTACTTCAATCAATCAAAGTATGAAAGATTTAGTCTGTTAATCACTGTGAATATCTGTCATAGCAAATTAATTAACGACGATCCTGAATTGTGCTCATAACTATGGCCTCTCAAAATGCCATGAAGACAATGTTCTTTTACAAGTAACTCAAGTGCCCCATGTCTCATTCTAGTTGCAAAATAAACAATATGAAAATTAGGAGCTTTTTTATTGTGGTTGCACAACAGTATCACATTTGTCATCAAACATACTCAGATGACAGCTCATTTATTTGTTACCACCAGAAATCACATCACGGCAGTTTCACTTGGTATCTAATTGCTATTATACCAAAAAGCACTATGACAGAAATGTGCTGAGAAAAGAATGTCCAGTAAGTGATTGTCATCAGTGAAGTGACAGCAGGCCAAGATGGCTGCCGCAGAGGGCAGTGTCGCACAAAAGCTCAGCATCCCAGGCTCAGCAAAAGAGGCCTCTATAAACTTTGAAACTTGGTTTTAGTTTTCCCACAGTCATACTGCAAATTACTTCAAATGCCTGACTGCTGATAATCACAGTAATGCTCTTTTAAAAATCTAATAATGGTGTTTTAATGGTTGAGTGCATGCCCAACAAGGAGCCCAATCTTCCTCCACAAACATTATTTTAGCCTAGATTGTTTCCCAAGCTGTTAATCGGGGCCATTTCTGCAATCACCTGCGTGTACGGCTATTCGGTCCTTATAATCCAGTTACACAAGAAAGCGCTTTACTATTTCTCTTTTTTTTTTTTTTGTACAGACTCCTGTCCAGATATAAATTCATGAATTCCTTCTTGCCAACGCAAATCAAAATTTGGCAATGTGAGATTCAGAGCTGTGTTTTTTTTTTTTTTATCTCTACTAACGCCTGCCGGCTAGCAAGTCCTGACAAGAAAGCAGTATCTACCCAATTTAAATCCTGCGGAGGGAAGTGCAGTCTTAGTACTGGGTTCACGGTTCAGGGGGAAGAGTGTGGCCTCCACATGCACACTCATTACCAAATCACTTCAGCACCGGATCAATATGAAACGGGGAGGGTGTAAATACGACCACACATATTCTGAGAAAACTTTAGCCGTTAATAACGCACTTCGCTGTGTGTCTCTACTTGCGTTTGCGCCCAGGTGAAATATATTTTAACTGCAGTGCACATTCACCTTTATTATTTATATTTATTTTGTGCTTTTGCTTATTATTATTATTATTATTATTAGTAGTAGTAGTAGTAGTATTATTATTATTATTATTATTATTATTATTATTATTATTATTATTATTATTATTATTATTATTATTATTAATATTAGCAGTGCTAAGAGAGCTTTTCAGTAGCTTTTCACATGGACACATTATACTTTAACCAAACACATGCTCAGACTGTGTTATTGTGGACTAATTGTCAATTGTGTCACACTAGGAGAGATGATGACTGTATCCCAGTATTCTGATATTGTTCAGAAAAATAAAAAATGAAATAAAATAATAGCAGCAGCTTATGGTTAAAAAATGTTATCCAGTGTTCAGGTTTGGATCTTGGACTGTTGTTTTGGGGTTTCAGTTGCCCCCACCATTCATCCACACTCACAGGTTTGACTAAGATGGTCACACTGTTAAATTGTGCTCTCAAATCTTCGGGGGTGGGGGATGTTTCTGCAACATTGTTACAACATCCCAGCGGGGCTTTTGCAAGTCATGGTTTGCCAACAATTTCCAAAACATTGCTTTACTATAAACAACAAAATCACAGCTTTTTTCTCAGATTTGGATTCAAAAGTATAGACCATCCTCTCAAAGTCTGGTCTCTGTAATAGTGTCTGTATCAAACTCTACTGAAATATTCAGGCAATCAAAGTAAATAAGCAAACTCGCACCACATGTTCATCCCCACGGCAACAAAGCTCTCATACAATAACATAATAAGATGTTATAAAAGTGTGCATTGCTTCGTATAAATAATACATTTTCTAACAACAAAAAAAGGCTACAGGCTTTTTAAAAATTGGAATCACAGGCCAAGGCTGGGCCATTGGAAAACATTTTACAGAGAGATGCATAAATACAGAGATAATCTTTTCACAAATGTAAATAAATATGTGTGGCTATGACCATCATTCAGCTCAGAATCATGCGATTGTGAAGACACATTGGAAGGGTTATGTACTGTGTGTGTACTGTAAGAATGACACTGCTAAGCAATAGTCCATGATGTATACCTTATAGAGATAACTCTCTGTTGATCAAGGGTACAACATGGCAACACAGACAAAAAGATTGCACGTATTGCATTTCATCAATGAGGAGACAGGCATTTCTAGAAAAAAAAAAAAAAAAGCTTACAAGAAAGTTTACAAAAAAATGGTTTGCATAAAGCTCTCAATTTCATTTAGAAATGAAATATTTTATGTCTGGCATCAAGGAGGCTCTAATACGTTATTTGATTTTCTGGGAAATTTGTGCACTTAAGCAATTAGGACTGTTGTCAAACCGGCACAGATTAATGATTTCATTATACAACATGGAAAAAATGTCCACAGACATCAGTATGGAGTCAATAAATATAAATGAAGGCCATCAAAACAGGAGGGACTGTAAAATGTGCTTAAGCCAAAACACTTAAAAACCACCCCTAGGATTGATTACTTTAACCAAAATTCAATTCCTTATTATTTCATTCAGTGGAACAATTTGTGGAAATTGTGAGATTTTAAACCATGCATTTATTAAATTACATTTAAAAAGAAGCAACCATTTGAACATTAAATGGTGTCAGTACTTCTTCCTCCTCTTGAAACACAGGGGTTTTATATGAAAGCAATTCACTAGTAAGACATTCTTTATAAATGACTTCCTCAATTAAGAAGCCCATTTGAATGTTACTGTTGTGAAGGAAGTTCAGAGTTTGAAGTTCTCATCAAGTTTGCATGCGCTGTTGAAAGAAAGGAAGGTTTCTGCCGACTATTTTTATAACAGACATCAAAGTAATAACTAACGAAGCCGTTCCCTAAATAAAAAGGCCCATCATGCTGAAAATGAATACAGGGGAAAGCACAGTCTTTGTAGTCTAATCATAATCACAAAACCTGTTTTGAATGCCTGTCATATTTAATTTTACAGGACTGTGTTGTGGAGTTGGACTTCTAAGGTCACATGCAATTAAAACAGTGCCAAGTTTAGGGTCTTGTGTGATTCGGGCGTTAAAAAGCTTCACTTTTCTGAATCTGAACTTCTACCCTGACCTCTGTGGGTCTCTTAATTGCTAGCCACCTTTAAAGCATATGGAAAACTTCTCAACGTTTCCCCACGTTTTGCTGCAAGTGCACATCCATGGTTAAGAAATCCCATGATGCATTTCCTAAAAAATGTTGAGTGAGAATATGCCAAGTTGAAAAGACCGGTCCTGGTTTGTAGCTTGTTTTATAATGATCACAGGAATGCTAATTTGTGCTTCATGTAAAATAAAGCATAATTCACAAACAGAACTACAGAGGGTACACTGCAATATGCAAACCACTAGTTAACTGCAAAAACAAGATGACCAGGTTACAGTTTGACAAAAACTACCTAAAAGAGCCTGCAGAGTTCTATAAAAAGGCCCCGCGGACAGATAAATCCACAATTCACTTGTATCAGAGTGATGGCTAGAGCAAAGCCCTCTAGCCATCCCTGCGATCCAAAGCCTTCCCCCCACATATCTGTGAAACATGGTGGTGTAGGTTTTATGGTTTAGGCATGTATGGCTATCACAGGTACTGGTTCACTTGTCTTCAGTGATGATGTAACTGCTGATTAGCACTAAAATGATTTCTGAAGTGTACAGAAGCCAAGTTCAACCAGATGCCTCCAAACTCATTGGACAGCGCTTCATCCTACAGCAGGACAACGATACCAAACATGTTTCTAAAACAATCAAAGCCAAAAACTGGAAAATTCTTGACTGGCCAAGTCATTCACCCGATCTGAATCCAACTGAGGGCAGCACGGTGGTGCAGTGGGTACTCCGGTTTCCTCCCACAGTCCAAAGACATGCAGGCAGGCCGATTGGAGACCTTAAAATTGGCCATAGGTAAGAATGTGTGAGTGAATGGTGTGTGTGCCCTGCGATAGATTGGCGGCCTGTCCAGGGTGTATTCTTGCCTTTCGCCCAATGCACGCTGGGATGGGCTCCAGCACCCCCCGCGACCCTGCTCAGGATAAGCGGGCATAGATAATGGATGGATGAATGGATAAATCCAATAGAACATGTGTTTTATATGCTGAAGAAAAAAACTTAAGGCAACTAACCCCTGAAAAAAGCCAGAGCTGAATATGGTCGCTGTACAGGCCTGGCAGAGCACCACCAGAGAAGATACTCAGCACATGTTTATGAGTCACAGAATTCAAACAGTGGTAATATGGATATTTCCAGTGCAGGTTACATGCAAACATTCCAGGGCAAAAATGAAGGAAAGTAAATACAAAAATAATATGTTTAAGGTGAAATGTTTGCATTTCTAAAGAGAGGAAGTTAAATTGATCAGCCTTAATGCTAACATCAGCCTGCTCTCCACAAAGGGGTATCAGCACAGATCTTAGACAACTACTACAGCTCTGTATATGTCTACTGTACTTCAAACAACATATGCTCACCACTGGGCAGATTGCTTAAGATTCAAACTTTCTCTCAAAGAGCCCAATTCATACTCTTAGAGTAGTGTTCTGTTCTTGGCAAGTTTGGATAGACAATATCCTTACAGATTTTGCACTTTTATGAAGCATGATTCATTTCCAGCATGCCCATGTGTCCTATTTGGGACCACATATCTTGTACCGCCCTTTTAGCAGAACTTATCCACAAACTGTGTAGGTACATGGCACACAATGTTGAATGTGATTAACTGATAGATCCTGCATTAGCCCAGTGATTTCTGTCGGTTTTCGGTGCCATTGGGGTCCGTCCTACTCTTGTCATTGATGGAATGTTGGGGAAAATGTAAAACAAAAGTAGGGAAGAAATTAGGGTTGCCAACAAGCCCTTGCCCCAAACACAGGACGCAATCCTGTGGATCTAAAGGTGGCCATGTTGTATTTTTTATTTTTATTTTTACCATGGGAACATAATGCGTAGAACTACATCTATGACAATCGTAAATGCCATAAATAACAGCAAAGTGAAACGGAAGCCCTGTCCTCTTGAATATTGTTTCATGGAGTTCTCTTGAACAGCCGAATGTACTCAGGGCCATTTGAGGACACTTGACACCAGAGGCAGAGCTGTGCCAGGGGAGGCAGTATTGCATAATGGTCAGAGAACTGGCCTTGTAACACCGAGGTTGCGGGTTCAACTCAAACAAAGTGGCACTGCCATTGCACCTGTAAGAAAATATACTTACCTTGAAATCCTTCAGTAAAATATGCTGTTTAAATGATTGTAAGTTAGCTAAATATGTCTCTGTGGATACGTGCATCAACTCAGTGCTGAAATGTAAATGTAGCAATGTGTAATCCCAATGCTATGTAGTGTCAGATATATTATACATCATGTTGACTGAAAGAGAGTGTCCTGAACCTGTTGATAAGTAAGATATGGGGTGAGAAAGGGCCCCAGAAAAGTTGGGCAAACTCCCAGAGTTCAGCCTTTGAGCTCGGGCTGCATGCTTCAGGTGATGGGAGAGGCAGTGTGAAGTGGGGGTACAATAAGGGGCTGATATTGGGGGGAGTCCTGACCCAGGCAGAAAGGAGACTGTGCAGTTCAGGGCCCTCTCACAGAGCCGTAATCAGACAGAGAGGATGAAAAGGCTGATTTTCGGGAGAATTAGCATGATAAGCGAGAACACAAAATCAATTCCCGTCCTTGTGAGCCCGCCTCTGATTGCTTTGAACTGTCAAAAAATGGCAGAATCAAATCGAAAGTGCTCGAGGTTACAGGAGTGATTTGTTCAAGAAGGGATCGCTAGAGCAATTGACACAGCTCTTGAGACAATAATTGGGTTATCAAAGAGAAAACAGTTCAAGTATCGCAGGGCTGAAGGCTTATTTGCATTCAATTTTCATACGGCCGGGCACACCTCCATTCGAAATCCTCCATTTCAATATACTTGAGGATTAAGGAGACTTCGGATTGCATCATTATCATCTGACAGTTTGGTGTCTGGGCACAACACTTGATTATTAAGTACAAAAGGGATAGGCAGTCAACTTTTTAGCCTTTGAAATTTATTTATTTTTATTTATGCCGCTTCCTGCTCAAGGTAACACTTTTAGCGGCAGCGATGTCGAGCAGCAGCAGTTTGAAAGGACTGCGCGAAAGTGTGAAAACCTCCCTTGCTTGTTTGGATTTCTACGCCTTTTTAATATTCCCCAATACTTTTCCCCCAACCTTCATATTCTGAAGAAAAAAAATTACCCCTTTCAAAATTTTTATGTATTTATTTTAATATTCAAATCCAATAGAACTTTTGATCCAATAGCAAATGGAACCCATTTAGTCACTGATTTTATATTTACATTGTAATGATAAAAAATGAATAAATACATTTCCATTATAACTTTTTCCATAGCCCCAAACTTTCTTTTCATTGATCTTAAGTGAAATTATATTCTAACTGCACTGTGTGCACTTCAAAAAGGATTTTTCAATACCAGTCTAATATTGATATAATGTATATTTAAGTGAGAATACATTTAACTAATTTCCGAAGTTTAATTGCAAAACCATAAATAGGCCAACATAAATTCTGAAATATGTGATTGCATTCGACTTTCAATTTTCTTGAACTGATATTGTTTTTGTAATATCACTTCAATAAATTCAATTATAAAAAGCCAATTATCAAAAGAAACTTGGAATCTCAAAACTTTAGATAGAACCACAGAAGTCTGATAGTTAAATAAATAAATAAATAAATAAATAAATAAATAAATAATGATACATTATAATGATTCAATGTAGCCACAGTGGTGATTTGGCCTTTAAATTTTTCAATCACTAAAATAAAATCTAAATCTCAGATTAAATAAAAAAAAAAAAATGTAATTAGAAATTTAAACTTGTTTGAAATAAGTTTCAAGGTAAACAACAAAGCACCTAAAAGCAAAATGAAATGCTTTGCAAACATAATGTAGCCAGAGCTATGCATTCTGGGAATAACTGCAAGTACACTCACAGTGCATCTTGGGAAAGACAGTGCGTGTACCCGCTGTGCGTCCTGGGAAAGACAGTGCGTGTACTCGCTGTGCATCCTGGGAAAGACAGTGCGTGTACTCGCTGTGCATCCTCGGAATAACAGCAAGCTCACTCACACTGCATCCTGGGAAACATAGCGGGTAGCTATACTCACAGTGCATCCTGGGAAAAGTTTTGAAAGCCATGTTTGCCATGATACATGATGTTTAAATCACCCATTTTCAATGACCTGGAGCAAAACATGTGAACAGGTTATGTTAAAGAGATCAAAGAGATCGTACCCTACCTTTTAAACACTTTGCAGCCTTCTCTGTGCCATCAATCAAACACATATCAACTACACACCCCCTCAGCAGCTAATCTGTCGATACCCACTCAGACAAGAGGTTTCATTGTGATATGAGACATACGTTTCCCTCTAAATGAGCAAAGCAATATGTGGGCCACTTGTCCCATTATTACTCATACCATTACGTACCAGGAATTTTTAGAAGTGACAGTATACCACCCCAGTGCATTCCAGACCTTGACATTTCATTCCAACCAAAACAATGGCAGACTTTCTCCTGAAGAAATTTTTAACTGCTGTAACCCACCCATGACATTGCAAAGGGGAGCTCTCCAGGCACACACAGAAATCCCACAAAATTCAAGGGGCAAAGTGTTTTAATCCAACACTACAGACACTACTAACACAATGTTTTGGCCAACTTAAACTAAATAAAATATGTATTACTATATTCTTAAATTTATTGTAGTGCTGCCAACATGATAAATTGTGATAAATGTTATATTTAGGGAGTCAAAGTTTCCAGATGGACATTACAGTGGGTAGTTAAACATACTCATTCCAATAGTGCATATAGTAATAAAGTATAGAATCTATTTTCCCACTAAAACAACATTCCTTGATTTATGGAAAATAACTTTAAAAAAACTGATTTCATGTGAACTGCTCTGCAAATAGTTAAACGATTTGCAAGGGTTTATTACCACTTAACTGTCCTTATCATGGATATATTTTAGTTTGAGTAACCAACTGTTACTCTTGAATTATTAACCATTCCAAATGAAATAACCAGTAATAACTTGGGGAAAACCAACTATTAGCAAACCATTAATCGTGGAATGCTGACTAATTAGTCTGCAAAATTAAAATTCAACGGATATAAACCATTTATGAATCCGTTAACATATGACCACAGAGCCAAGACAACACTTTGTTAAATTGGTCTCCATTATAAGCTTAATAAGTACCTAAAAGTCATTTTTCTATGGTGAACATTAGAAAATGGACCGTGCTTACACTGACCATAATGTTCTCATTATGTGTTCCGGCACCTAATTTCTGCACTAAGTGAGATACTGATATGAACAGGTTGTTAGGAAATCCATCTTCTGTGTGCTTTGTATTTTCAATAAAAAGGGAGTTTTAAAGAGACCTTTCTCTGGTGAGCATAGAGGTGGCAGTTCTAGAAATCATGATAAGATTAGATTAAATTATATTTACCTTTTCTACAATGCATAGTACCTTTAACACATTAATGCATTTGGTCTACATCAGGGGTGCCCAATCCTGTTCCTGGAGATCTACCATCCTGTAGGATTTCACTCCAATTCAAACAAAGCACATCTCATTCAACAGCTAGAGATCTCATTGAGCTGATAATTAGTAGAATCAGGTTTACCAAATTAGGGTTTAAATGAAAACCTACAGGATGGAAGATCTCCAGGAACAGGATTAGGCACCCCTGGTCTACATCAATTCGTTTAATTGCATTTAATGCATTAAGTACTCAAGGGAAAGAATATGAGATCAGTTATGCCATATATTTAGTCTTGTGTGATCAATATGATCAGCAAAAAAATAAAAATGCCACAATTAATTGCTTAATACCTTCCCTATAAACTATAGCTCTTACAGTACATTCAATGTATTTTACAGCACGTTGGATTAAATAGTTGTATGCGTCGGAATGACCAAAGTGGCGGAGCTAAATGCAGAGACGAGACACAAATTAACTGAAATAATAACAGAGAGAGCAAAAGCAACAAACAGGTAGAATATGCATTGGAACGCACAGGGTGAACAGCAACCACAAGCGGCAGGTGAAAGTGTTGCACAAACAATAAAATGAAGCAACAAGACACAGAAACCCAGGGCTTAAAATACACAGCAACACAGGTGAAAAGTAATAACTAATCAGGATAAGTGTCCAAAACAATAATGAAACCAATGATTAAAAACTAATACAAGCAATACTGACAAACAGGTGAGACTAGAAACTAACGAGACCTGAGAGCAAACCATTAACAAACCAATAATCCAATAATAACCAGAGCAATGCGACAACAGCGACCGAACAAGCAAAAATGAGGTGACACAAAGGGCAAAAAACAGGCAGGCTCTGGCATCATGTATGCATGCTCAGTAAAGGGTAATCCTGTTCCTGTCACCATTGCTATGAGGCCCATTTGCATGCTTTGTTATTAGTCCTACTCTATATAAGGAATAATAATTTGTATAAATAATAATAATAATAATAATAATAATAAATTTTAAAAACCATCTTCACTGGCTCCTGTGGAGAGAAAATGCCAAATATTTACATAGTACTTGCTTCCACATAAAAATGTACTAGCCATTGCAAAGCCTCAAGTAGACAAATGTGCCAACAGAAGGTTCATTTAAGTTAGTAACAATGAAAAATGTCAGGTGGGGGAGACAAATTGCTTCAAGAAAAGACTTATGATGATTTTTTACAGGGGTCCAGAGGGCAGATGGTAATTAGAGGTGGAGCACTCCCTGGGTTTTTCCCCTGAGCTGTACATGTTCTTTCAGGAGCTTTCACAGGTTTCATAAGTACAGCTGTGATGTTCGTCACTGCATCGATTTCTTGAGAGACAGTAGCACTCACTGAATATATACGTCACTGCAGGTCTCGGTCGCTTAAATGATAAAGTTCACTATAAGCTCATTTTGAACCATCACTTTGTTGACACAAGTCATGACCTTGTAGGTTTCATGTTGCATTCAAGAACTCCTTCAAAACCACATTGATTGCACCGAACTGCAAAGTGACTTGCGTAATTAATTTCAACAGGAAAAAAAAGTTCATATATATATATATATACACACAGTATATATATGTGTGTGTGCATGTGAGTGTGTGTGTGTGTATACATCCCCAAATTCCTGTGTTTCAGAGACCGCCAAACTCACATTTTCAAAGAACAAAAATAAAACGACAGCCGTTTTTTGTTTTACTATCCTGCTACTTAATAAAACCTGCTGTAGATAGACTGAATCAGGACCCCAGTGTCTTAGGTTTGCTTCTGCCCTTTTTCCATCCTTTCTGAGAAACTTGTTTACCAGAACCTACGTGTGAGGGATTCGTCTTTGATCCCTGTGAAAAAAAAAAAAAAAAGTCCCAACCGTACGTACTGCAATCCGTCGCTGACAGCGAGCACGTATCGGGAGAAATAATCACACGAATAAGACATCAAAGATAGATTGTAAATTAAAATATGCATCTGAAAAATTATTCAGATTGCTTTGGGAAGGAGGAGAGAAAAATATTCCCTGGAAGTGTCCGACTGGGTGAGATCAAAATTCACGGTGACGGCGGCTATGCCGCGTGCGAGAGCTGCCAGAACACGTGCGTCACCGGGAGGAGAGGAGAGTGCCGTGCCTGCCCCGGCTTCTGCTGGTCTGTGGTTCTACCGGCTGCCTTTTTCCAGACCATCCCTGTAGGTCTGCAGAATATGCAAAGACATAACTTCTTCTGCAGAGATCTATACCTGTGGCCTTGTTGATGAGTCGAGACAAGAGGGACTAAGGAGTGAAGTTAACATCCACAGTTAACGTCCCCACGGCAGATTTCTGTGTGTATATAGTACCTGCCTGTGCACACACCAGTCCACGGCTTGGATTAAGTTAGAGTTTGTCCTCAAATTTGGCTCACGATTCCAGCACATGCAAGGCTTACCCCCTTTACAATGCAAGCGCCATCATTTTCATTCGTTTTGATGACTGTTCAACTTGGCACGCTCATGTTTGTGTTGAAAAAGTCTAGCATTTGAATTCAATTGTGAGTCTAAGTTAAAGACTTATTGAATCCAGGCCCTTATGTCACAGAAAATGTCTCCAAACTGTCCTTAACCAGTCCAAATGGAATGACTTACAAACATGTTGAAGCTGGCTAAGTTTTAACTGCTGAGTATTCAGTAACACAGCACAGTTGCAAAACACCCCTGCACGTTTATTTTAAGTCCATTAAATCTTTCGTTTGGTTTTGGTAAGGGGCTTTTCTCCCCTTAAAACTCATTAGAATAGCTTTTTATGTTTTTCAGCTAAAAAAAAGAAAATGGGGAGAAGGTTGAAGCAAGGAAAAAAAATCCTTATTGTCTAATGCGCTTGATTAAGTGGCACACGGAGAAAAGATTCAAAGCACAGCCCCTCTTGCCTAATTAACACTTTGAAAGATAAAAGCAGTTTATTAAATCAATCAGGATGATGGTTGTTTGTGAATCCCACCAGATAAGGTAATCTGCATATTTGCATATTCACTTTGCGATTCTAACCCACATCGGAGAGTCTTCAGAGAGAGGCCAGCTCCAGTGTAAATATTTTCAAGACTACTGTAAATGTTTTAAAGTTTCATCGACCGGGTTCTCTGGTGGATTTTAAATGCATTAAATAATAAATAGATAAATAAATTTGCAAACAGATAAATAGGTAAACAAATGAATAAACAAATACAGATAGTTTTATAAAAATGTATGTGTGTGGGGCAAGGGGGGGGGGGGGGGGGTTGTTACAGCATTGGAGAAAATGACCAAAAATGATATTCAATTTATCTTTTGATTCATGCCTAAACTGATTATCGTGTATTCTCAAAGCCAAGCTCTGGTCTTAAGAATTGGTTTCAGTGATATAAAGTTAAGGCTTGAGAGGAGTATATGCCAACATGCTAGTTCACAGCACAGTGGTGCCAAAATGGTGGATAAATTTGGGGAGAACAGATGTAAGGTTATGACGGTCAAGTTTTAATTAGTACCCAATGAATTATGGAAGCTTTACATGGATGGGTTTCGACACTTTTCATGTTAAGGACCCAGGGGGGATAAAAGTTGATGAGCACAAAGGTAATTGGATGGTTATAGGCCAAGCAAATGGAATCAGCCAGGAAATCTTTGCAATATGCAATAGATTATATATTGGTGGGCAGACAAATGTAAAAAGCCATGCTCTTTCCATTTTTTTGGGTATTTGAGGTCACATCTTCAACCCCATCTGGAAATTCCCCCAATAAAAACAGGTTTCCATGAGCCATCTGTAAAAAACGTGTTCTTTTATCCAAATGGTGTTTACAGGTACAGCACCAGTCTGTTCCTTTTTCTTCCTTTTTTTCGATGTATTTATTTCTCAATCTACATAACAGTAAGCTTGTGGCAATGGCTTAAACCATTTATTTTGTGTTCAGGAAATAAAAATCAATATCTATTTTAAATTCTTTCAAGCATCAATCCTGGAAAGCCAGGGGGTGTTTATGGAGACTGTGTGTGCGTATGTGTGTGTGTGTGTGTGTGTGTGTGTGATGCGACTTGCTGGATGTAGTCATAAAGAACATATTATGAATCGACACCTAGATCTTACTTATTTAAAAAAACCAAGCACATTTGACCAAAGCAAAGCAAATCTCATTGCTACCTAATTGAATATACTGCTATTACCCACACTTCAGTGTTAAGAGATGTGATTCATAAAACAGAATGTTTGAGTTTTTATCTTCCTGTTGTATGGAATAAAAACTGTTCTGTAGGCAAAACAATGTCACGTGTTAGCTTCTCCATATAAATGACTTACCATCAAACTGCTTTCTATCTGAGATGACAGAGATTCTGTCATATGCTGTGTGAGAACTGGGCAAAAGAAGAAACTGAGAAAAACTGTTAAAAATAAGATGAAATGGAACTTTTTGTAAAGGAAGAAATTAAAAGAATATTTTTTTATATATATAAATGATGTGACCTGGCCTGCATAATCACTTTGCTATGACAACATGTCATATTATTACTTAATGTGACATGATAATTTCATGAAACGCAAAAGTATTTTCCTAGAACCTTGTGATACACTGAATATTTATGCAAAGAATGTCCAAGTTCCTTTATGCATCACTAATACTATTAATGTAAATGATATGCTGCGGTTCTCTCATTCTGCACTGAACACAACTGACAAGAGTTCACAATGAATTATGAAGTTGGTTGCCCTATTGTACAATTACTGAACTGCTCAAGCAAGAGCCGACTGGCTTTAGAATGTTTAAACAAGTTCAAATTCTAAAATAATATTTCTCGTACTTACACCAGAAATAAAGAAAGGATTCCATGAGCTAGCATGCCAATATCAGGGCTGTCTGGCACATATGGAAGGTTCTGTGTGAAGTTGGCAGTGCTAGGCCTTTATCATGATCCGCTACGTACACACACAGCACACATGCTACTACTTTATTTTCTCAGGTTGCGTTTTGTGATAGGTTTGTATCACGTGTTAATTTTGTGCAAGACAAATTCTCACAAGGTAAATATGTTTAATTAATTAATTAATCTGCTAGTTATTGTCATTATAAATTGAATAAATTAAACTATAGATTGCTAGCTAGCTAGTTACAAATAGAAATGAAAATGATTATATTTGTTATAGCTGGCCAGCTAGATATTTTTTTCCTAAAATGTTAATATTATGCTAACATAAAATGTTTTACCATAAAAGAAAAGTTACCTTTTCAGTTGACAACATTGTGCTGATCTCCTCGGCATAACTTCCACAAAATACTACAATACACATAAAACTGGCTTTCATTTTGTTTTGTCTTTGCAGAAGTTTGCTGTCACCTGCTTCACAACCAGGTTTGTTTACTTACTGGTACTGTGTGGATGCTCAAATCATTATAGCAAAGGAGGGGGCAGACAGACAAAGGGACACTGTGAAACCGGTGTGATTCACAGCTGATCAGACATAAAAGCTTAAATAAAATTTTGATATTGTAGGTCATTCTTTTTTATGATATAAACATATCTACACATTCTATTTTTTTTTTTTAAATTATATACTGTAGTTTTTGTTATTGCTCATTCCATTAAAGAAACTGGAAAATATGAACTGTTCTTTGGTTAACTTGTGAACCGTGTTATAGGGGTAACCTCAGATCATTCCAGGGGTGCAGATTTTACTTTTACGGTCAGGGACAAGTGGAAACATTTTGTAATCTTTCACGCCATCTCCCTTGAAACACGCCAACACATTCGAAAACCACTGTTATTGCTGGAAGCCGGAATCCCCGATGATGCAAAGGCCAGCTCTCAAAACCGCGAGGTTTGACTTGGCAAAGGAGCGGAGGATTGACAGAACTGCCACAGAGAAAGATGCACGTGGCACGTTCCCGCTCACAACAAGCCTTTTTTTAGAAAAGACGGGAGAAAAAGGTCCAATCTGCATGGGTAATATGCCCACGAAGCTAACAGCTGCTCCAGATGGAAACCGAGAAAAATTCAAATACCTGTGTTAAAAATCTGGAAATAAATCTCAGCCTGCGTATTGATATCCATCACACAATGACAGATGAGGTACAATCAGGGATCATCTGCAGTGTCAGGCAGTAAGTAGATCAAACCAATCTGGGGAGGGCTTACCACAAAGGGAACAGGTCTATTAGTTCAGGTCCCTGGTGGCACCACAGACAGATGGCAGTTTTCAGTTAAAGGGAACTACTCTAAGTGCACCTGACTCACTATTCACATCGCAGTCACTTTTAATTAATTATTAAGTGCTACCGAGAGATTAATTAAGCAGAGAATTCAGCGAGAGGGCATTGTTCTCACAAACCGAGCGATATGCAGTTTTTCGATGGGTGACAACGTGGCCTCCCAAGGCTGTGTACTTAAATATTCAAAAGCCTGAATGCAGGAGTAAACAAACTAGTCAGCACAGTCTGTCACACATTTGTAAGCCAGCATGGATGAACAGTGAAATGATTTATTTAAAAACACTGCAGTTAAATAGCATTCTAATGAATTATTGAGACTGGGCAATGTGGCTTATGTTCTGCATGTAATAATCATCTCACTCATGCATACCAATATTGTGACAAACTGACCATTGTTCTGCTGAGCAATTTAAAAATAAATACAAACCTTTGGAGATATGGAGTACTAAGCAGGGCTGGGAATTATTTTACAAACCTGAAAACAGAACCTGTAACCCCAACCTAGTTCTTACAAAATGGCTTCCCAGACCCTCTCACACACCTTTCTTTGATCCATGTTAATTCAGTCACCAGTAGGCGTGCAATTTATAGGGGCATTATTGTCTCATATAGGCTACCATTAAATGAATAATATGAACCTTACACAAACAAAATGAGATTCACAGATATTTTTTTTATATCTTAGAAACAAAAACAATTGATTCACAAATATGTGAAAGACTATGTGAAGAGCTGATTGGTTGAAGTGAGCACATACGCGTTGCAACTGGCTGGAATAATGTGGGTGTTGACGAAAGGATGTTTTAAACTCTGATTGGCTAGAGTAGACTCAGTGAGAAAAAAAAAGAGCTGTAAGGATTGTCTAAAATGTCCATCAATGAATGCAAGCAATTCTATACGTGCCAGGCGATACATATGGTCATAGCGTCATTGTCAAATGGATGCCTGTAATTGGTAAATCTTTTCAGCAAAAACATAGCAGGTGAAAAACATGTCTCAAGAAATTAAAATATATCATTACATTTGTCTGTTTGGGAGAGATTTCTTTGTGAGTGCAAAAACATATTTTTTTAATTATTATCTTTATTTGTGAAACAATTATTTTGTCATTGATTGGCTAAAATAATTGTCTTAATATAACAGAAACACACCATAATTTGTTTCTGATTGAAAGGCAACGACAAATACCAGCTGGCAATGTAGCCCTCCAGGACTGGAGTTTGACACCCCTGCATTAACAGTTAAACTTTTTAATTTAATTCAAACTTTAATTCACTAAATGGCTATTGTGAAGACATGCCTGTATCTTCACCAATATATTAAGATATATGGGGAGGTTAAAAACTGATTTTATGGTGTGGAGTATGACTGTTTTAACACAGCTTCTAATCAGAGTCAGCCTATATTTTCAGCTCTGAACAGAACCTTTGCTTTTACGCATTTTTCTAAGCCGCCAATGTGAAGACTTGGCTGTTTGGGATGTTCTTTCCAGTTCACAGATAAGATGAAGACTATAATTATGGGAATGGCATCTTTTCCTCATCTGGTTCTCTCTAAAAACCCCAATCCGATGTCTCATTTTTTGGCACGATGGCTGACTTTAAAGGAAGAGTGACATGGACCAACTTTGTGGTTCTGTGTTTCCCTTTAGCTCTCAGGGAATAAAAAGGGAGGGGGGGGGGGATGAAAATAAATGTTGCAGTTCACCATCTCATCCCAAGGAGGATACCAACCACCGAGGCCACTGTTTTTTCATTGTCACATATCCTGGGTTGTACAGTATGAAGTCTTGGCCATGACATTTGAATGACTGCCTTTCAAACATGTAGACCACAGTTATATGTCATACTCTGACATCTATAATGAACATTTAAACTGCATGTGACCCATAAGTATTTACTCTGGAGGCTTGGCATTCTTTTGCGACAAGTCTGTCTCTAACTGCTGATGTGAACTGGCACTTTACTTGCTGTCCGTGAGCAAAGTCATTCAACCTCTAATTATTTCATACACTAACTATAAAACACTAGGCTTTATGGAGGTCGGATTTGTGTTCTTGGAAGAACTTCATGGAAACCAATGTCTCCATTTGGTTTAATAAAATTATGTAACTTTAAAAAGTGAAATGATAATTACACTGTGGTCCTGTGAAGTACATGGCAGTTTTGTAACCACCCAGCCTGTCAAAGTGGAGGCTGTTCTGAACATGATACACCAGCACATTGATAACATATGGTTATGTCACTTGAGGACATTTTTTTTTCTAAGACCAAGAGCACAGCCACAAAGAAATCAAAGCTGAAGATAATGACTGACTCCATATGTTAGGAGTTTCAAAGAAAAAGAAAAGAAAGAAAAAAGTGGGATCAATACCACTAATCCTGATACCTATCTGTCTCATTTTCCATGGAAAATATAGTCCGAGATTTGATTTCAAGTCATGGAGTGCAAAAAGAAAAAGAAACAAAAACACTCAGTCAGAAAAAAATTGTCTAATCCTTTTGTATATTCCTTAGGTGTTGTTGACCACACAGAGTGGGCTTCCAAACAGAGCCAGTCAGCTATCACAGCTCACTGATGTCACAAAAAGAATGTACATACAAAATAAAGCAAATCAGCTAACACAGCTCACTAATGCCACAAATAGAATAGAAACCTAAATTAAACCAATCAAATAACACAGTTGCCTGATGACACTTAATTGTGAGACATCTTTGCATCAAACTGACCCAAGCTCTGGATCATGTATTTTGTACATTTGCCCTCCCCAGGTCTGATTGTTTACTATTGCTATTAAATTTAAAATTACAATGTTCAATTTAAGTCAGTTGGCTGATGTTTTTAGCCAAAGCAACGTTAAACAAACACATAAATAAATAAACAAAACAAAAGTGCATTCATGTTCCTATTCATGGGATAATTTGGGCAATGTACATGCTAAAAAAATCACCCCACCAGTACACAAACCACAAGGAGGCAGAGGGTACTTCTTCAGTGATGCCATAGCCATTGCCTGCTTCCATTAAAAGCATTACCCCATTTTTTTGTTTCTGGCTGCTCCAGTTACACCTCCTATGGGAGAACTAGGTGGAGCAGTTAATCACTGCATTCCATTTCAGAAAAAGGATTTGACCAAACACAAGCAGACTGTGAGACTGGATTGAGAACTTTAGACAGTGGGTCTGGCTGCAAAGAAGAAAGTACGGATGAAATGATGGTGAAATAGCATACCGTTTTTGTGCTTAGCTGACCAGAAAAGCTATGAAATCTCTGATCTCACACAGTGTCCATGCACTTGTTCTGCGTTAATCACAAATGCATTTGGGTCTGATCTTAAGCGTCTGCACCAAAACACCAGCAGCACGAAAACATTCATACGACGCCCAACTTTATTTTCCACCGCAGACCTAGACAGACTCCCTGCTCGGCACGACAACCTCTCGCACGTATTCCCAGTGCTGGAAAAACTCTGCATTTTGAATATCAGCCGGAGTGTGGAGGTTTGTCTCTCAGAAATGCAAATTTGCCTCATTTCAAATGAATTTTATTCACAATTGAAATAAAAAAAATAATATTAATTCAGATGTGCTCATTTTTTACTTTTTTGTTTAATGACACGTGGGTCCAAACTCCCCAAACGTCTCCTGACACTTTGTTCTATTATTAATGATTGGGGCCTTTTGCAACTGCCGGAATCTTTTGATGAATCGTTATCTTCAAAAAATGATTACGACTGATCAAATTAAGCTGAAAACAGTTGTTTTTCTAGACCTTTAGCTCATCCATTGTGGATTACCATTAGCATTAATGTGTTTATATACTGCCTGAGATATAACATCAAAGTCTAGTTACATTTTTGCACTCCATGGGCCAGATTTACTAAGCCTTTTGTGACTAGTTTCAGGCATAGATATGACGCATTCTGCCCCAGAAACATGCGTCTTATGAATCAAACAGGCGCACAGGGCTGGTAGCGCAGTATCTACTTGAGTCGTAGCAAGGTGCGCTTCTCTCCTTAATGCATATGCAGTCAAGGGAGGATCATGCAAATAACAGGCGGAGATATTATAAGCTCACTTAATTATGTATTCCCTTGAATTTACCGGTGTTAATGCAATTAACAAGGGACAATTTCTGCGGAAATGAAGGTGCAAGGAAGACAGAGACACAGGTACAGGCCTCAAACATGCAGAAGAGATCATCTTTGCAGCAACAATCACACCACATTAACTCCCCAAGCAAGAACTCATAAAATGGTATGGATTAAGCAGCCATGCAATAATTAAAGCTGGGTGTTCGTCATTGAAAATATTGGCTAAAGTCACAGAGCAGTCACTGCAAAGTTGTAAAAAAAGAAAAAGTGAATTTATAAACATTACCTATAGATCGTATGTGGAGTGGTGAGAAATGATTGAAGTAACGTGCGCAACTATAGCGACGGAAACATGTGCTTGGAGTTTCAAAAAATTAGTGGGCAGTTATCGCTAGTGAAAAAAGACAAGCAAATACATTGATACATGTCATTGCTTTTGTCCATCACAGAAGGAGTATGCTTTTTTGCCTTTACTGTAACAGAACACATTAGAAACAGAGCACGCACAATTACTAAAATAAAAAAATAAAAAAACAGGGTTACTTTGTGTTTGTTTTTATTTATACATGGTACATGTTGTAGCCTATATTGTGAGGTTTGAGTCTCTGATGGAGCACCTGTTGTCACTGACATCGTTTCCATAGCTACAGGAGAAGGAGCAAGGAGCATCAAGACTGTTGACAGGGGCTGTTAAACATTTTAGTACAACAACTGACTGCAGGCTACATAATAGTTACCAGGGGGGAATTGCCAAAAATCATGGAATCCGTCACACCTGTGACTTCTGTGACAAACACTCAGCCATAGAAATAAATACTCTTCTGGGAGAAACAAAAGATTACCTTGCACCTCCCTCCTCCGATTCCATCCCAGTGAATTTCCATGCAATATCACACTCTCGCATCTGGATTAATTCAATTGACAATTGCAGCCACAGCTGGAATATCACAGCCCCCATTTTGTCCTGTGCTGTCCATATTTCTGGATACGCTCTTACAGTATGTTGTATCAGAAGATACTTCAATTTCCTCACACCCAATGAAGACATTCAATGCACTAAACAGGAGTTTTTTGAACTGCACCTTTTTAAGGCATCTGCTTCATACGCACGATGCAATTAGTAGGCAGTCGCTTTCTCTGATAAGACGTTGATTTCACACAGACCGCATACGCACCAACATACCCTCACATTCTGAACTGCAAGTTTTATGTACGTACATCTGGCCCTATGTCTTAAAACAAACATTGCCTTTACAACTTACAAAGGAGGTTTGCAAGTTCAAATGTACATTGTAAGCTGAGTTTACTGTACTTACTAGAACTACCTCGCAAGCGCTGCTGCTCTCATTATTTTATCATTTTATCAGTGGGGTTGATGATAGGGTTAAAGGTCCCCCCAGAAAGTGGAGCATGAGAATTTCAGAAAAGGACACTGTGTTTCTCTGCTTTTGGAACACCCTGCATTACAGTGTGTTATACTCAACTGAGTGCCCTTATGCATGAGCTAGGTTTCTTTACCATGATCCCTGTTGCTTTATTGGCCAAATTACTTAATTTGCCAAATTAGTAATTCGTAAATTACAATTTCATTGTGTCCCAAAGCACAGCACTACAGTAGAACTTAGGGAAAAAAACCACAAGTCTTCAGCTAAGAGTTAGCTGGGTGGATGATTGGGCCAATTAAACATAGTCTGGAGCTGAAACTCGTGCAATTAGTTCACTGAGATGAGGCTGACACCCCTGTTGGGTGTTAGGAGTGCTGTTTTTAAGCCCCACCTCAAACTACCCCCAAACCAGGATAATGTGGCATTTTCCAGACCTTTGCTCAGTGAATGTAAATTATTGTCACTGTTCTGGGCTGATAAAACAAAAAGCTCACAAGCCCCAAACCAACTGTGCAGTGCACTGGCTGTGATATCTCTCTACCACTTTTCAACATGCAAGCCACACTTTCTCTAAACCCATGAGTGAATATTAGTTTCTTTGTAAATTACTTAACTCATGAATAACCCTTTACTTTGAATACAGAAATCTGTTGGTGTTTTCAGTGACATTACAAACACAACTGGTATTACATATGTAATAAAGAAGCAAGTTAACCAAAGGCATATATGCAAGCTTAAATTATTTATTAGTGATTTATGAAAGGCATTTTACAAAATTGCAGATTAGCTATAAATACCCCCAAAGTATTATTCTATCACAATGACATCTAAAAGTTCCCTATATTCTCTCAAGTGTATTTATAACACATCAATTATAAATACAAGAGGACCACAAAGGGATAATGTGTAATATTTTGAAGCATAATTCATTGAATATGCTCCAAGCTTTATGTTGTTTCGGTATCATTTGTTCATCTTACTGAAGGATGGAAAACTAGGACATCCTTTCCTGGAAGCCAAAAGGACAGTTTGCTAATATTTTCACTTTAGTGTACTTTGCACTATTAAGTTTTGCGACTGTCTCCGTTTCTGGGGGTGAGTGTAAGAAATTAGAAATGGCAACATTATATTCCACGTTAACACCATCCCCATTTACTTTCGCATCCCCAAGAAGGGCTGCAGCTGGTTGAACATGGATATTGATAATGATCGATAATGATCTATTCCAGTCTGCTGAAGGTCGGGTTACGATCAATAAGAATTGACTGTCTACAAATAAATTCAAGCAACCTGGTATAGATGGGGTGTGCCTTCGTGAAATTAAGGTGGACTGGAACAATCCATTAGCTGTCTACAATATGTGCATCTGAAAAGGGGACAGTGGCTCATTTCCACAACCCATCACCTCTCCTCCAACTCTGCCCTGTATTTGAAATAAGACCGGAAACCACCAAATTATTCAAGCGAGCTCGCTCAAAGAAAACCCGGACAAAATACGGATCAGTTATTAGTCCATCACTATTCTTTTTTTTTTAAATGGCTCGTTGTCTTATTCCTCTCGTTTTATCGGTTTCAAAGCGTGTAAAACCGGTAACGGTGAGCGGCGACATTACGCGAGTGCCTTGGAGGAAGATGAAACGCGGCATCTGCGAGCGGCCGCTAGCACGCCGCCTGATTGCCCGGACAAGCCCCCAGCGCTACCTGAGATCCGGTTTTGCTAATAGCTGCGGGATGCGGAGCGATTCGACTGATCCCATTTACCCCGGAGCGGGTAATGAGTACCGACAGCTCTTTTCATATCCAATGGGCACATTTGCATTTCCAAAAGAAACATTACCCACGTTAGGTTAATGCCATTTTGCACACTGGTTTGTTCTTTGCATAATGCATGTGAAACGCACATTTAAACGCATACTCTAATACACATCACTAGTACAATGTTTTGGCTCTGTGCATCCAGTATTAAGACTCATGATGTGATTTTTTTTTCACCCTGTATAAAAACAGCTTTGAAATTAGTCCCATGCATTTTAATGTCAGAAAGCCAACTGCCATTATCATTTATACACTGTTCAGGCGAGGCCCGTGTAGCATAGCCCTACAGAAACACATTTCTGAGAGGAAAAAAAAAAAACATGGCCGCCGCCAGTCACAGCCAGCCTTTTGAAAACTTCCACCTTAAATCTATTGAGTACAGTAGCTACAGTAGTGAATCAGTGGTCAATGCAATTAAATCCTGAATCAGGGAGTATTGAACTCGTGTGCAATTATGCACGGGTCATCTCTGGACAACATGCCGGTCATCTGGTAGCATCTGGGCTTTCTCCCGTTAATAGAGTCCCTGCTATGGCTCAGGGCTATGACAGGGCACGCTGTGTAAAACACGCTGTTTCTTTCACATTCTGCCATATTTAGGTCAGGTTTTCTCTTTGGATGAGAGAATGGATAATGCACTGAGGCGATGAAAGCTCTCAATCCCCCCATAGCCCCCCCCCCCCCCCCCTTCCCCAACCCTCGCTCAGCAGGCGTTTAGTACAGTCCTGATCCTGAGGTAACGTTACACCTGCCCGTATGATTTTATTTCCAGCTCCTGAAGGGGTGTGTGTGTGTATGTGTGTGTGTGTGTGTGTGTGGGTTGGGGGGGGGGTGGGTGCATTTAATGGAAAAAGCAGTGGCTGAGCTTCTGGTCAGCTGTAATACTTTAATTAGCATGGAGCTCGGAGGACAGAGGACGGCTTTATTTGCACCTTTGCCGACTGTTGAGAAGTGAGAATATTAACCAAATGGGTGTGTGTGTGTGTGTGCGTGTGTGTGTGTGTGTTTGGGGGAGCAGGGAATTAAGAAAAAAATGAACAAAACCTTTCTATGAAATAAAATACACATATAAGCATACTACACGCAGCACACACATACGTCCTCAACCCCAGTCCAACAGCCCACACTCATGAAAATGAGAGTTTTTAAACAGGATTTTGAATAACCAAACAAACAGTGATGCCTAATTTCATCACAACGCTGCGACAAATTATACCGTGATAAACGATGACCATTCATGACCCTGGAGGATTCAGCTTTTGGCCACTATATACTTTCAAGAGCTCCAAGGAAAAGAGGGAGAATTTTCTCAAGGTCCTCTTCAACACAGAGCATTGCGGTTTGATTCTCCCATGACTAGAATGTCATTAATTACTGATAAAAAAAATAAAAAAAACAATTTCACATGCTACATTTGCAGCATGACTGCAATGAACAAGAAATTACAAGGAAGCCTAATACAAACAAAATGCAATTCTGACCACAGGAGTCAGACCGTAACACATTTCTCTCACGAGCCATTTGTTTGTTTCACGGCATTAGCATTGCTACTGTGCAGTTGTATTAGGCCTGTTTGTCATCGGCTTAAAGAACAAGAACGTAACCGGCCGTGATGAGAAACACAGAGCAAATAAACAGCCCTGCTTTGAAGTTTCGCAAAATTACTTGTCGTGAGTCGTTTTTCATCCACCACACATCAAATAAGCTACTCACTGCCACAATTATCATTGGTGTGATCAATAAAATGCCGCGCATGCGATGCGAACAAAAAATAAAAATTCAAAAAAGGCAGTTGAAAAAAATTGGGGAAGTTTTACAGCATATGCTTCGGGTCAACATTGTCGGTGGAGTTCATTTGAATTAAAGGCCTGATAAATGGGCAAGTCAATTCTCTGGCTTTAAACTGGGTAGCAATTATGAAGTTTCACTTATCTATGGAGCACCGCAGCAGTCATGGATGCTTCCTGCTTAGAGGCCAAAGGCTCGTGACAAATGATTGCGAGCAGGCGCATAATTGTACCATAAAATTTCTCCCAAAATTGCCAGCGTACCGCAGCTTTCATTAAGATTATGGACTGCCCCAAACTTTGCGTGGCTTGGAGCAAAAAAATGAAATAAAAATGCGATAAGCAATATGCTAATTGCCATCAAAAAAAGAAATTGCATTATTTTTTCTTATTTTCAAAACTAAGCAAGTCCCAGTTAAATTAGAATTATTCATACAATCTATACAATTCAGTTCCAATAAAATTGAGCAGATCACATAGGCTGTTTATTAGTGGCCTTTTTAGTGGGTTTTTGACAGTTGCTGAAATTTTAACATGATGCTGTTGTTCAGGTGACGGGATCCCTCTGTGTCACGTCTGATTGGCTTTTCATCTGGGCCATAATGATAGCACGAGGGCCAAGAGTTAATTAATTCCATGACCTAATTACTAATATATCCTCATTGAGAGCTAGCAACGGTCAGCTGCGTTTGATACTGGCCGGGCCGCTGAAGTAACAGACGTGGTGAGGCTTTGCCAAACACCGGAAAAGGTCAGGGCAGCGAAGAGATGACAGCTGTGGTTAACCGAATGATGGAAGTTTTCATTTAATGACCACGGCCTCAACCAGACGGCTGCAGGTTCCAGTCTCGGTTGGGGCTCTACTGTTGCTGTTGGACCCTTGAGACCAGGGGCCTGTATCATGAAGTAGGATTACTGAGTTAGCTGGATAACCGCACTGAGTAAAACCCGGAACCCTCCCAAATTTGGAACATGGACTACAGTAAAACCAGCTGTTCTGGGTTTTACTTGGCACAGTTATTCAGCTAACTCAGTAATCCTGCTTTGTGAAACACCCCCCTGTCCCTGAAAACAACAGCAACAATAATAGCATTTCCCATGCAGATACCAGTTAATGCTGTAGATACATGTTTAGATATAGATTGAATGAATCTTGAACCTATTGCTAAATTAACTGAATGCTCAATTAGTTATGGATAGAGTTTCACAGATGAAGGATGTACTAACCCTAATGTATTGGACTACCAGGTGGACATCCATGGCCAGTGATTTGATTTTTACCAATATAATGAAGACTTGCCTTTCCATAATATCACATAATGGCACGTCCAGGGAAGGCTCAAAAGAACCATGCTTGGGCATTCATTTTTCTTTTTTTCTTTCTTTTTACAGAGGGTAGAGGAAAGAGAGAGAGAGAAAAAGGAAGAACACGAAGGGAGTGAGAGTGGAAAAAGAAAGAGCAAGCATTATGATGAAAGCTTGCATCCCATTAAAAAGTACAAGGTATTAGACAGATTCAGAACCCCGGGACTTCTTTGCTCTTCTGCATTCCGATACGCAGGTTTGTTTGGGGATAAACTCCCCGACTTTGATCACCGTTAATTAGACTCCTCATTGGGCACCTATGGCTCATTAGGGTTGTAAAGGTTAGCGCTACCTAATCTCCAGCTTGCAGCCAGACGTGGGTGCTCAACTCCTGCCACTCCTCGGAGCGAGGGAGAAGGTGAGAGCAGCGATGAAAGCCATCCTTCCTTCCTGTTAAGATCAATACCCTGTTCCCCTATTGCCCGCCGAGGATAAAGTCCACGAATCACAAAGGCCTTTTTGCATGAAGATCCAAACAATGGCTCACAAGCACGCTTCTGCTTTGCATAAATCCTGGCTCCTCGTCTCTCTCTCTCTCTCTATCTGTCTGTCTCTCCTGCTCTCTCTCTCTCTCTCTCTCCCTTTCTGACTTCTGCCATGACGATAGCCGAAGTTTCATGAAACCAGACGCTTTGACAAAGTTTGCTGCTAGCATTAGCGCACATTTTCCAAAGTTGGAATCGGTTAGGAGATCAACGCAGACACCTGCGGGCCGCCATTAAAGGCTCGTCGTTTTTTTAACCCCGGCGACTGAGGAAGCTGGAGCACGTTTCGGTGAACTGACGCGCTGTGCTCCTTCTCAGTGAGGCGGAACGTTTCCCCGTCAAGGACCGGAAGAAACTCAGTAGCATGAATCCTAATGATGCAAGTCGTAGCCTTGAGTCTCCACATCCCATAATGATATCTGAATGAAAATTCAACTGTCTTTTGTCACAGGCCTACCGTCTTTGAAATGTGGAATTCAAACAGTTTTACAGCATCACATTTTTTCTGAAGGAGGTGCAGAGATCTTGATCTGTGCTTCAGAACATCCTGTGGTATTTCATTTGAAGCGCGTTCCCCATCTGAAAGTGCCGACTTTCCAACTCTGGACAAATGAAATTACAGATCATATTCAACCTGAGCATTAGTGACTTGTATAAGCACTAAATTGTGTTCTCATTGTTCCAAACGTGTGAGTATAATAATAATAATAATAATAATAATAATAATAATAATAATAATAATGAAAATGGGCTTGTAACTCTGAGGTTGCAGGTTTGATTCCCAAGTGGGGCACTGCCCTTGTACTATTGAGCAAACAACTTAACCTGAACTGTATCAGCGAATATCCAGCCGTGTAAGTGGATACTATGTAAAAAATTTAACATTGTGCAAGTTGCTCTGGCTAAGACCATCTGCTAAATGCCAGTAATATAATGTACTGTTATGGGCAAAACAAATTGCGGATTGATTGCATATACCACTAAAAGCTGCACTGTGTGGATGTATAAATGGACAGTTATGCTGTGAAAGAGAAATCATCCACTTCTTGCACAGCACTCAATAATGTGTTGAACCACAGCAATAACACTTAATGAGCGTATACATCAGCAAAGCATCAAAGACTGCAGACGAGTTAGGGAAAGCTCATATAGGCCTTTTCTTTTTTGGATCACTGATTAAGCTTTCTTCAATCTTCTCAGTCTGTCAATAGCTTATAATATACAATATTAAACAGCTTAAGTAAATATATGCATCAAGCCAAAATAGATAAACTGGTAGTCCATTAAACCCTCTTGAGCCTAACAAAGACATATTTCTAAACAATATAATTAAAAATTCAGAATCCAACACATTTGAAAGCAGCATTGGGTAATGCTTCCACTTATATATGTGGCAGCCCATAGGAGTTCAGCAGATGTAGCTCACAGTAGAGAAGATAAATAAATTAAACAAGGGAAGAGGTTTTCCAGTCAGGAATTTGTGTTTAACACCATTCCACCATTGCTATTCTCTTTAAGGAGAATTGTGGGATTTATGCATTTTATTATTATTTTGCTGGTCAATGAAAGTTCACCGAATGTCCAAATGCAATACTGGATAATACACTGCAGGGTGTCTTCTCAAGACTGGTGCGGACTTGGGCATGACAGAAAACCTGAGAATGCTACATTACAATGAGATTTCAGGAACACACACACACACACACACACACACACACACACACACGTACAGACACACACAGAGAGTTAGTTCTATTATTCGGCTGTAGCAAGTGGGTGAAGGTGATAGAAGAATATATCCGGGCAAGCAGACAGTGTGAGAGAATCTTACAAGCCGAAACTTGGTGGACTCACTGGAGAAATGAAAGGAAGTCACTTTCCCTATGAGTGTCACACTCAGTGCTGATTACACGGCCCCTTTTTTTTGCAAGTAATTTCCATGGATTAGACAAAACAATCAATCCAACTAAGGACAGGAAAAGAGGGGGGAAATGATTTGAGAGGGTATCTCTCCAGAACTTCTGGGGTTTTGAAGAAAAAGAAAAAGACGGCGACTGACCTAAAAGGCTCAGTACGTTTCTTTCAGGAGTAATTCATTCCTCTGAACTATTTCCCAGAGCTCACTTGCTGTCTTTGTTGCACTTAAAAAGCTTATCCTCTCCTTTTGAGAGGTTGCCTTCTATAAAATATAAAAAGCAATAGAAACCAAATTCTGTAAAAAAATAAATAAATAAAAAAACGAATGGCACCACTTATTACATTGAGCAAACTAAGCCGCTGACCCACAGAACAGTAGAGTAATGAGGAACATGGTGCCCCCCCATCATGAGTAATAAACCCTCTCCAAACGTCCGGGGGGGGGATTGATGGGTTGTGTGATGCTGATGACAACAACAGAAATCCATAGTTTTTTCCTTTTCATTTGTATGCAAATTCACCTGCTACAAAAATGAACATTTTTACCCTGAGTCACTTCTCTTCGGCTGGTGGCCCCCTCCTTGTTTATGAAGAGGGCTGAAGTTAGAATGCTGCTCTTTGTTTACCCGCGATAATGGGTTCATGGGGGGTGCTGGTGGTGGTGGTGGGAAGGAGGGGAGGTGGGGGGGGGTTGCGGGGGGGGTCATCAAAATAAATCCCTAAAAGTCAGGAAACACACATCAGAGCTGCGGCCCCCTCTGCGTGAGAGGGAGCGATTGAAATGCAAAGCGCAACTGTATCTCTTTAGAGGGGCGGCCAGCGCTAATCACTCCCAGTGGCTTTAAGGTGACCCTCCAGGACCATCTACAAATCCTGTTATTTGGTCGCCTGGCTAAGAAATCCCCACCTCTCTTTTTTAAGTCTCTTTATGGCTTGGCACCTATGACAAATGCCAGAGTCTGCGCGAGGGGGCTGGGAAAGGGGTAACGACTGAGCTTTCTAATTGATGGGGGTTTAATTATGATAATGAATGCAGTGTTTTTCTTTAGCCACATTCACCCTGTTCTCTGGGGGAGTTGTATAGCTTGCACTCACATGCACAGGTGTCCCTTTAGTGAATATCACGCTATTCTCGGTCTGTCACAGCAGACAACAGCCAAACAGACAGAAACTACATCGCTGTGATACGTTTAGAGGAAAACTAAAACCCATAAGAGCTATTAATGGTGTGTGAGGTTGTCAGAAGAAATGCACTTCAATGATACTCACTCCAAAAGGACGATTAAAAAGAACTCAAAGGTGGATTTGGGTGCTGAACAGGAAGTGGTACGTGCTTCACACTAACGGACAGTTAGAGAGAAGTTCCAGCGTGGAGAATGAATCCACTTTGGACAAATGAAACGCAGGCCTGGTAGTGGAGGCTTTCCTTCAAACGTTTCCCTCTGGGAGCCCCGCATGCCGGCATAATCCAGCTTTGAAGTGAACGCTCGGAACATCCTGTGGCCCTACAACCGCAAGTGCCATCTCCCGGCGACCTGAAAAAACAGGATCTGAGGCCGCAGTCAACTGCTCCGAGATCAGCCCTCCTGCCCCCAAATCTAAATTCTGCTCCCGACTGTTCCACATTAAAAGATGAATGCAGATCAGTGGTCAGCACCCGAGGACAGGCTATGCTGGTATTAAAGTCTTCTGAGCATGAAGAGAAGGGCTACAGATAACATAAAGGGTTGCCAGAGACGTTGGCCAGGATTCAATCAACACTTGTCCTTAACTTTGACTTACAAGTAAGCGCGAGCATTACAAACTCCATTTGGTGTGTTCGTTTTGCTGAACTAGCCAAAATGTGTTTGTGAAGAGAAAGACTATTCTTGCTCATAGTTGTTACTTTGAAGAAGAAATGTTGATTGAATCCCAGCCAATCAAAACAAAGGACTGTATTCAATAAACATTTGTCCTAAAGTTTGACTAAACGCTAGTGTTTGGGGAGTCATCTTTAGTGATCACAGAACTTGTTGAATTGTGAAAAAAATCAAATTCTTCTTTTAATTGTTAGTTAAAGTTAAGGAAAAATATTGATTGAATCACAGCCAAAATCTATACATATATTCAGTGTATATTAGTTAAATTCATATTGCCGTTTGGCTGCAGGACTGACCCTGACCAAGGGCCCAACGAGAGCTGACAGTTTCCACAGCATCAGCAGTGTTGAGAAAGAGATCCATGTTTTTGCGGTGTGGGTTCCTGGACCACTGACTTGGCTTTTACATCAGCTTTGAGAAAAAAAAAAATTAGTTTGTTATATTTCTCAAAAACAACGAAACCAGCCAATTGAGTTACTATTGAGATACTGGTATGGCTTTCTTCCTCTTTAAAATCAAACAGGAGAGTATTACAAGAACCAGAGGACCCTGGGTATTGCGTACTCTGCCACTAAAGAAAATGTTTAAAGTATTGCTGATAGAAACAGACAGGCATCATCCCAACCCCTTGTCAAGAGGTCGAATTTTAGTCACTGGCTCTCCAGACAAACCTTCCCTGACTGCTCGGAGGATTTCGGCCATCTCCAGTCACCCAAATGGCCGAAAACCAGCCCGGAGCGGTTTTAACAACACAGAGGGCTAGGCTAACAAGGTCAAAAAAAAAATGTGACTGGACTCTGTGTCTGAAACATTCAGAGGTGATGCCACATGACAGAATGACATTGCAGGATTCCTATGCTTCAGGTACCCAGTAATATGCGCCCAGCACAACAATACGAACAGGGGCTGAGAGACAGGATTACATAAACAGCAGGGGCAATGAGACTGGCTAAGCACTGCGCCTGTTTACTGATGCCACGGTCACAGAGACTACGAGTGGGATAGCTGTGGATATGGGGAGCAGGAGGTTATCGTGTGCTTTATAGACTTCATTAGGTCATGGCCCAGCTCTGCCGTAGCACGCTAACTTAAACAGAAGCCGTGGAGCGCTTGGGTAAGTGGGAAGGAGACTCCTTCATAAACGGGTCACGGTGGTTCCACTGAGGGAGGTGAAACTAAAGGAGCACTAAAGAGATCACGGCCGTAGCCAAACGGCGGATGATGTCACCCGGCACGCGCACGGCGTTGGCCGAGGGTCAGCCCGCGGGATCACGCGACTCCCTCTGCTTCGCTCCGCGCCCGGGTTGGAAATGTGCACCGCAGAGTCATTTCAGGGCGAGGAAATCTAAATAAAGCAGACACAAGGGTGGCGGCTGATTACTCGGTGAGGTCACAGACACGTTTAAGGTGCAGAGGTCAGAAACGACACCAGCATACTGTATAGACATTCAAGCAAAATTGGGACAGATTGTGCCAATTTAAATTTACCAAAAAATAAGCTGTAGAGTTGCCAAATGCCATAAAAACTTGCTTCAGGAATTTACAAATTAACTTCTCAGTATCACTTCAAACTTTGACATTCTCTTCTAGAGCATTTCAGTGCATTAAAGATTTATAGGAAAAATAGGGCAGTTGATTTACTGTTATTGAATTTTTGTTGTCGGAGATATGAATTCCAACTTACAGCAAGCCTTTAGAGAGGGATTTTCGAAACCCTTGGTACCCTGCAATATTTGGCTTTGTTGAAGCTGAAAGAGAACTGCAGCCAGGGGTTTGTTCACAGCTTGTTTATGCAAGAGTGAGTCATTCTCCAAGAACCAAGCAGGACTGCTGCTGTCATTGAAATTATGCCTGTGTGGCACAATACTGGCAACCATTGCTGAAAGGTGGGAGAAACATCAAAGTGGTTTGGTGGCTCTAAAGCCTTTACGTCCAACATCACCCAAGTGCGCAAACAGGACCTGATATCGCTTGTGTGTTTTGACAAGTCACCAACTGCTATCTTTCCTAGCTAAACAGCTACTCTATCACTTAATGCAGAATTATCTCATCTCTAGCTCAGCTTGATTAGCCCAACGCAGCAACAGGGCGCTGCAGTCAGGAAAACGCGAATGAATAAATCTTTAATGATTACGAGCCTCTCATTCAAGCGCCCTCCCATTCAAGATATCGTGAATGCAAGTGGAATTTCTTTCTAGCTGAGTTCATATCAACTGGTTGATGTAGCAATGATTGGATTTTAAAGAATCTGAAAATGAAAATTTCTGTAAAATATGCTATTTTAAGGAGGCTCTCTAGTATTTATTTGGCTAATGGTACTGCAGTGCAGAGACAGATATGATGCCATTTTGAAACTTGGAATTATAATCTAATTTCTGATTACTATGAAAATGAAACTCTAAAAAAAAGAACCAGCCAATACATATTGATGATGTGAGATGATGATGTCATGTCTTATCAATGGTTAGATGATTTATTTATTTATTTATTTTGAAAATGAAGCCTCAGATCAACAGTAAATCCAGCATTAACAACATAATATTTGAAATATAAATTCATCTTATCTCAGACTGGCATACATTTCTTTGCATACAAATTTAAATTTTGAAAACCACCACAGGACAGACTGTATGAATTCAAAATGGTGTCCAGTTGCTCCCTCAGTGGACTGCAAGCTTAATGATAGCAACTAACAAAAGCAGGAACACTTTTGGTGGCGAACACACTGATCACACCACAGTCACATGACCTCCTATCATTACATTACAGGCATTTAGCAGATGCTTATCCAGGGTGACTCACACAACTTTTTTTTTCTTTTTCTATCATGCTCTAGTGTATGAAAATGACAACAAAAGCAAACTGCAGGGAGTTGCAAAACTTGCACAGACCTCTGTAACAGACACTTTCTTCAGTGTTTGCTGGTGAGTTGGATTGTGTGCATGGCATTTGTGAAATTGTCATTTATATTAAAGTGTTTAACTTTGTTCTTTTTGATTCCTGCTCTCATTGCCTTGTTTTTCCTTTTCTGAAGTCCAGGACTCCCCAGGTTAAATAAATAAAATGAATGAAAGTGAGTATGTGGGAAAATGTGAATATCTGAATCACCTGCATATTTAGCTTGGAGGCAGTTCCTCTGATGTTGAAGCTGATTGCGACCGGGAATCTCTTTCTGGGGAAAAATACACGTTTTCTGGCTTCCGAAGACAAAAAAAAAAACATGTGAGCAGAAAAAATGATTCCACATTTGCCAGGTAAAAAAAGGCTGACACAAAGTCAATTACAAAGGTTTCATGAACAGAATACTGAATGGAACTGAAGATTTTGATCAACCAATGAAAACGATCAGCTCACTTGTATCAGTGAGCTCATGGATGCCAGTCCATTCAACTTCATAAACAATTTGCCAAATAATGCCAGCTGAACACTTTCCAGGGGTTTAAACTTATTGCAGGTCAATTTTTTTCCTAAAAACAAACCTACCAATTGAATACATATTTCATTTTATATGTAATGTGAAATATTTCAAAATATTAAAAGGAAACATTTGAGGGAAATGCCCTTTGACTCATCGGACTTATTGTAATGATATCTCAGCATGTGATTTCAAATACCTTATCTACAGTCAAATTTTATGCGAATGCTTTTCATTTAATGGTGATAGTTGCTGTAATTGCCATAATACTGCAGTTTAATGCATTACGGGAAGCACTTCAATTGACATTAAATTGAAATTTTAAAGCAAATGGTAAAAATGACTGTGGGGGAAATAAACCCTATTAAATCTAATATCTAATTTACCAAGCACTGCAGCGGTGAAACTAGATTCACAGGACCTTTTTTATTAAGTCCTTGTGTCCAAAGGGCATTTAGGTAGCATTGCGCATTGGGTCCTTCTCAAATCTGCCAATAGCTGGCACAAAGGTCCAAGGGTTATATACCCTTTTAATTTCCATTTTCTTTCTGAAGAAAACCCATATTTTATGGCACACCTGCCCCTGAGTTGAATGGTTCAGTCCAAAGGAAGATAATGGAATGCGTGGAGTTCTACAGCTAGGTCCTACCATAGGGTAACATTCTAGGAGAGGATAAAGATGAGAGGTCAGTGATCAAAAATCCTTTCATCTGGTTATGAAGCTCACTACAGACTATCCAACCTTGTGTGTGTATATGTGGCCAGGTGTAAGAAGCAGGTGATTCCCTAGCTAAGAACCTTGGAAGGCCCTATAGAACAAAAAGTATTACCAATGTGTAATGGCCAGAATACATCACTTTCTTTGGCAGGATTGAAGCGATTATACATTTGTCACAGTGCCCTACTTTATGGCATTCATTGGATGGAGTTCCATCTGACCCCTGCGGTGCTTTTCACTTTGAGAAATGCATGTATGCAAGCTTTGCATTTATTTATTAATTTATTTGACATGCGAAACACAGCGTTTAAAATCGATTCCAGCGGTCGCTGAACTCACTGTAACTAAAAAATGTGCGCAAGAATCAAAAGAACGTGCTAGCGACAGGGAGCAAATGACAAAGTGCCGTGATAGTTAGACTTTGGCGCCAACCTCAGCGTTCAACCAGATGGGAGCCCTACAAGTACAAGATGGCCGACTCGGGCGGTGGCTGGGGGGGGATGTTCGGCGTGGTAACACTTTTTAATATTTGGACAGTCTCTATTCTTCAGTTTACAGGTCAAACAGGATCTAGGTTTGTCTTTTTGCGGATCTGTTTGAGTTTGCACGCCTGATGAATCTGGCGGTAGTTCAGGCTTAGCGGTGTCTGTTTTGTCAAGAATTTAATTGCCTCTGTGAGTATTTTGGCAGCGCAGAGCAGCGAGCGGCAGACCCGGCTCTGCCGAGGCCGGAGTTAAAGAGTTTATCGGCCGGGGGCGACGCAGTCCTGATGAGAAGAAACGGGGAGCTCGACGGCACATACCAGGCCCGAAGGGCTGGAATTCTGACGGGAAATACGATTTCGCCGTCGTTCGGCTCGCAGGTTTGGAAGGCGCATTCTTCGCGAGCGGTGGACGCAGGCGCCTGCTATTTGAGTCCCAAACTTGTGGGATTTTTCATCCCTCCTCCATTAAAAACACATTGGTCAAAAAGCTTCATGCTGGGTGAAACTCAAGGTGCCAATCAAATTTTATCACTGCCAAGGAGTACGTTTTTAATAACATACTGTCATGTGGGTTTTTATTTGAATTTATTCCCCTCGAATGGATCTTGTAATATATCAAAGTGTGTCTTTTAAGAGAGTTAATAATTGGGTTCTGATGTTCCCTCAAAGACGTATTCTGCATTTCAGCAAGCTTCTCTAGTGATTTTTACACTTCTTAAAGTCTCCAGAAAATCCCATACAGAGCTCATAAACATTAGCGTGTAGTAAAATGATCTCAACCTTCTTGCAGGAACATTGAACGGAACAATGGGGGAAAACCTGTAATTAATGCCTGAAATTGCCATTATTGATCACAGGCACAATCACAAAGGTTCCCAAAATGACTCATGGTGATCAAACAAAATTCTCCTCAACTTTAACGGGAAAGCGTGCATGCACGTGAATGCACGCATGCACACATACAGCACGCACACACAAATGCACACCTCTCATGTGCCAAAATAACATGATCTGTAAAAAGAAGCGCTACAAGGGGTCACCCTCCGAGTTTCATTAGTAATATCTCAAACTCAGATATCTGTCAGCTGAGTGGGATGGAAAGTTTGGAATTGTGAAACAAAGCTAATTGTTTTGCCTCAGTGTGGGGTCCTCAGAGCATCTACCAATGAGACAGATGGGAGACTGTGTCATGATAAAAAGAAACATTTAAATTAGTTACACACACACACAAGTTTTTGGTGTGCTCTGTTCCGAATTCCCTGAAAAGTTAATAAATAATAACACCCAAGTAAAAAACCTTACACATCTCCGCAAAATCACACCACCCTCATTTTTCATACGAGGACAAAAAGTACTGCAAAAACTTAAAACTTGTGAATTCTTAAAAATTACTTTACATACTGGGGCATTGGTAAAAACTTGTCGGAGGTGGAACTTGAACTCAACGGGGGGAAGTGAAAAGAGAAACTGGATTTTACCGGTCTCCTCTGGGAGAAGGTCTCAAAGGGACAATAGCGTGGCTCAAAACGGGGCTGTTTATCATTCGAATGACGCCGAACGGCGCCTTAGTAACATAATTATTCTGGTTTCGGCGTTCGGTGACCATGATCCCTTACTAATATTTGTCAATTGGAAAGGCAGCGACAATGCTGAGGCCCTGTACACAGAATCCCTAATTACAGATTAGAGGCAAACAAACCCCTACCCTACAGTTTCCATGTGTCAGCTGACGAGGGGTACAAAGGAAACAAAGATAGCACAGCCCCCCCCCCCTCCCTCCTCCTCCTCTGCACTCCACCCCCCCCCCCCATCTTTTTCAGCTGTGGAAATGTAAAATACATTAGATAGTGACTGTGGGTAGGGGAGCCTCGGGCAGAAAACTGCAGCTGCGCCTGGTTGTGTAGGAGGACAGTTTTTTTTGTGATGCACCCGGGGGCCCACGTAACCCCGGCTAAGTCTATTAATATCGCAGTTAAGCGCCCCGCCCCCCCCCCCCCCCCCCACACCCACACCCACACCCACCCCACCCCGTATCTCCCTCTCCCAATAAACTGCGTCGCGTTTAACGTTTGGCTCCAACCGGAGCTATTCATTACGTCTTATCGAGATAAGAATCCTTTTATTTCTCTCCCTCTCTCTTTCCCGCTCTCTTTTTCTTTGACTCTCTCTGCTGACTGACCTTTTCATTGCTTGTATTTGCCTGGCGTGACACCACTAGCCTTCTAAATTTGATAAAAAAGTGCAATAAAAGTATGCATAATATTTAGAGCTAGGCTACGGATCACTTCAATTAATCCGCAAAACAGGTGTGAGGGGGGGATTAGAAACATAGCATTTCATGTCATTTGCAAACATTCATAACCACTAATAAACATAAATCAGACAATATTATAAGAAATAACAAAAAGGAAACATTTTGTGCGATGCAACAGTGCAATCAGCCATAAAATGCAATTCAGACATTTCCTGCAAAAATAAACATTTAATAAACAGTGCACAGGTTTGTTGTTTATTTGCTGAATCCTAGTAAAAACACTACATCAAGAAGACGGTAACACTAATTCAGTTCTGCGAATATGATGACATTTCGGGAACTCAATGTGAACTTCAGAAAAGCTGTCACAGACAGGCAAAATGGAGCCCAGCCTGAGACAAAATGGAAATCAACTGCGCTTCTCCCCCGTCCCGCCGGAAAAACAACAAACAGTAAGGTAACAAATGGGGTGTAGTCAAATGTTGTAGCCTGCGCCTTCTGTCACGGCCGCCGCGGCGTGTACGTTAAATGAAATTCCGCGCGGTAATTTACTTTCACAGCCCGAATTACCTCATGAAGCATGTATTTAATTCTAAGATTATAATTATGCTACTTCATTAATCCTTTCACTTCCATGAAAGGGCCTCACGGTGTTAATGGTAAATAAATTATGAATCATTACTTGCTTGTTGGGGTGACTGTTTTTAGCATACCCAACAGTATGTGGGGGGGGGGGGGGGTAACAAACATGAACAAACATGTTGGCTCTGATTTCATCAGCGTGCAGGCCCTGCGCTGCGTATTCCCAGTGCGGATCTGAATCACAGCTGTTTGTCTTGCCGCTTTCTTCAAGATTAATTAAATGCAAATGTTACACCGCAAACCCGGGGAATACCTGACAGAGCCCTCATTATTCATACCTTAACCCCTCCCCCTTTTTTGCCAGAGCACTCATTATTAATGCCTGAGCTGAAAAGCCCCACCCCCCACCCCCATCCCCACCCCCCTTTTCCACAGCCACTCATTGGCTAAAGAGGGCAATCGGCGAACGCAAGTGCTCCCGCTGCCGAAACCGTGATTGGTGGACAGGTGCCAAATTTCCTCGAGAGGGCATGAGGGGCCACCCGTAGGCCCCTTTGCGAATTTGAGGGCGCCATGGCGACCTGGCAATCTGGTGCCGCGCCGCACTTGAGCGCAGGAGCGCCGGGAGTGCCTGGAGTGCCCGATCTCGGCCTCAGCGGGAGCCGGGAGAGGGAAGAGGAGAATTCCGGCGCGGACGACAAAAAGAGACCTGACCATAAACTGGGAACGTGGCACCACACGTGTGGGATGCACGACCGCGGTCATGCGTTTTATGTTTCATTTTTGTTTTTTTGTTTTTTTTGCTAGGTACAAAATAAATACACTTTTAAAAGAAAGTTTATATGAAAAAAACAGGTCTCCTGTCTGGGAATTCGGGGACATGCGCAGCCATGGAAACGTGCGCACAAGTCTGGGTTTAATTTCGGGGCGGGGGTGGGCGCCACAGGGAGGGGAGATCTGAGGGCGCCACAGGTTTTGGGCAGATGGCTCGGTGTCAGCTGTGACAGGCAGTCGGGCTGGGCTAGTAGAACCCCCCCCCCCCCACATCCCCCCCACCCCTTCCAGCGCTCTAGCCTGCCCCGCCCTGCCCTGCTCCTCTCTGATCAGGTGAGTATCGACAGGCTCTGGAAGGTTCCGGACCTGGATCCCGCCTCGGGCTGTGAGCCCGTGACTCCGCCGCATCTGTCACTGAACTCCGGTGGTTTCGGCATCCAGGAGGGACCTGAACTTCTTCCTCAGAACAGCCCAGGAAAAAGCAGATGTGTCAACCTGAAGAGGAGAAACGGGGAAGGAGGGAGGAAGAGAGGGAAGGAAGGAGAGAAAAGGACAGACGGAGACAGAGAGAGAGAGGGAGAGAGGGGACAAGAGGGAGAGGGAGGGGTGAAGAGAGAGGGAGAGAGGAAAGAAAAAGAAAACCAGGAGACAGAAGACAGAAAGACAGAAAAAGAAAGAGAGAGAAACAAAGAAAGGGAGAAAGACAGTGAATGTGAGGTAGCAAGCTCACGCAGCACATTTAGTCAGTCCTTCAGTGGCATTACGGAATGTTTCCTGAGGTTAAAGACCAGGAATATTCCCTTCATTACTGGATTATGGATCTCCCAGGTTCCACAGTAATTTTCAACTGTAGCCCTCTGTTAAAAAAGAATGCTTTAGTTAAATGCAAAACATATCATTTAAAATTTTTTTTTTTTTTTTTTTAGGTTTGTTGGCATGTCTAAGGAAGCAGTTTCCCTGAGGTTCATTTTTAAATGCGCATGGGTTTTCCACCCCAGGACTTCAAGGTCCAATTACATGTACGTGTTATATAATAACTGCAAGGTAAATTATTGTGTGGTCATGGACTCCTAAAAACGGCTCAGTGTTTCCTTTAATGCGTAATACCATCTACTGCGGAGGACTGTGTCCTGGAGGCCTGGTAGCACAAAAGCTGTCGATCCCTCTGTTTGGAATTCAAGTCGGCGCAAACAGCAAACGCTTCAAAGGGAAGCTCTCAACGCTGAAATCCCGTCTTAAAGCGCGGGAGCCCAGCCTGCGCTGAAAAGATCTGTTTTTCTGTGTACGGCGCAGGAGAGGCGATGTCTGTCCCCTAAGCAGCCATGAATAACATCACTAAATCACTCAAATCAAACTGTGCTTTATTGATATACCAAAAAAGGACAGAAATGCCACGCATCAGCTGCACAATGGAGCCCGCAAAAGGACCAAAGAGTTCTGATGGAGACTCGCATCGTGAAATATCACACAGGACATCGACGCGCAGTCCTGAGAAAATAAAACCAAGAAAAAAAAAAGTATTCATTTGGCCTTACCAGCCATTTAAATTCAAGGTTGCCTGGGCCACGGAAGTGACAGTGATTGGCATGCATCTTATCCACTTAACATGGGATTCATTTTAAAATACTTCACTTCTTTCCAGAAAATGCATTACATTAATGAACAGATGATGTTAAAAATTAATAAACAGACATATTAAAAAACAGACTGAATTGCATATTTAAAAACCCATAATCAAATACATAAGGAGTGGGTTATTTTAGCTTGAAAGGCCAAAAATGGTTTTCTGTAATACTGAAGAATGCCGATTTTAAAGAGCTCTTTCTCAGTGCAGTGATGAGCCAGGTTTGAGTTCTCTCCACACCTGCACTGGCTGGGACAATCGGCCTCACGCCGAGGCAAACAACCAGCCATAGCATCATCCAAGAAAGTATCATTTGGGACAGTTTGGTGCTCATTGACTCATTGCGCTACAGCGCCCCCTCTGGGGACATAAGCAACTGCAGGCTGCCTTCACAGTGTGAGCAGCGGCGTTCAGCACAACTCAACTATTGTCTTGCAGACAGATTTGCGAGGATGTGGGGGCTGGTCCACACACCCCTACGCAGATGAGAAGTGCCGCTATAATGGAAACGGGGTACAAATACAATCGGGCGTTCACAATTTGGATGAAAAAATATATGGCGATATAAAAATCAACACGCTAAACAATCAAAGAAAAGCAGCATACTTGTCACTCAGCATATAATAAATCTCAGATAGGGAAGCGAGAAAACTTAATACAAAATCCACTCACTTGACCTTATTAACACACCAAAGTTCCGAAGCGGAAACGCGAGAGTTACGACAGCCAATGGGAAAGCAGGGAACACTCACAGGAAATACCTGTGGAACGACTTCCTTCTTTTAAGCTTTTGTCCTGTCCAAATCCATTTCCCGTTGTGAAAATATGCAGTCAGAAGCCATCCTTCTTGCAGTTGTGTGATCTACACCTCAAAGAGCAGTTCTTTTTGTAACTGAAAATTAGGCTAAGTCACAAGGGGTAAAAGGATGAAAATAAATACTGTGAGAATAACCCAAAATAACTCTAACAGCAACAGATGGCTAACAGAACACGCTGTACACTTCATTGGAAATCCTACATTTTTTTGAAAGGAGAAAATGCATTCAGGAATGGAGCTCATATAAAAAGTAACAGAATAAATGATGGAAGTTTTCTTTGGCACGTATTAGACACGATTAATGAAAGTCAGAACTGGGGGACACTGGCACATCATTTGGGACTGGTTAAATTCTTGTTACCTTTAATGAAAATCACACAGCCTCAATGTAAGTTCAGGAGGGCCATAAACCCCTTTGGTATGGATTGTTCCATCGTGGTGGCTTGGTAGGAACATTACAGAATGCAGGGAGTCGAGATGGAATCAATACTAGCTCGCCTCATGCAAGATTCTCACGTTTCGAATCCGACGCCTGTCAGAAGTAGCTTTGGGAGTGGATCACGCAAGGAACGGGATGGGGGGGGGATTCGGGGGCGGGGGGTCCTAACACATTTAAAGACAGCGAGATGGACGTCTGCAGTGATTGGCCCGCCACACTTTCAGGAAGTGACAAATTTCCCGGACTTTGCACTCAGTAGCTTAAGAGAAAAACACTAGTCTGCAAACGACTCCCTCAGACCTTTGGCCAAGACATAGCAGCTGAGTGAGCAAATTTAGGGGGACTTCACACACACTATATATATATATATATATATATATATATATATATATTTATTTTTTGGCTTTATCAGTCAAGATTCAAGTGTTGTCCCTGATGAATTAATGAATTGATGAACACAGGTGACCTGGCTTCTTTGCAACACACACAGAGACAGAACATTTTGATGATCTTTTCTGCACCAGTCTGTTATACAGATAAAGAACTATATAAAATAAAATGTTTATATATATATATATATATATATATATATATGATGTCTATTCTGTACTATTACATTTTTTTGTGTTGATTTGCATGCATGATCAATCCGATGTGTCAGATTTATTTACAGTTGGATATATTTACTGAAGTAGTTCAGGTCAAATTAAAGACTAAAGGCTCTGTGACATTGCCCCATGATGGACTTGAACCTGAAAGCGTCCAGTTACTAGACCAAGTTCCCAAAACACTATGCCACACTTCAGCCCACATTTATATTACCTTTATTCAATTTTATGTCCATTGCAGGCATTTAAAAAGAATACCGTGAATACATTTACCCTCACTGTGATCTCCTATCTCCTTTCCAAAAGGGATCAGTTATTTAGCCCCTAAAGTCATTTGCTTACAGTCACCTCCACCTTCCTATCAGCCACTTTAAAGCTTATTAATGCACTCACATACAATTTTTACCTACGTATCGCAACAGCATCACAAACTGTGGAATCACGCACACTTGAGAACAGGCATTTCAGTCCATCTGCAACAGCTTTTCCCTTTACCTTTCTATATATTCTCAGTAACACGTAATCCTGGCCCAATAAATTAAGCAGCCACACAGAAAACACTTAGGGAGTAAAATTTCCATTAAATTGTTTCACTTTCACAGTGTCAGCAAACTATAAAATCTCAGCTTAGTGTCGAGTCAATTTTATGTACAATCCCTCCCTCCCTCCAGTAACGCACACTTAAAGTCTATGAAGGATTCATTTTATTCTCTTTTGGTTTCTAGTCCCAAGTTTTTATTTTATTTTATTTTGGAGGGGGGGGGTGAAAAACTTTATGATAATATCTAAAATTAGACTGAAGTCACATCAGGGCTAGAACCATGCCAGTAATATCCTTTGAAGTCAAAGCCTGTAACTCCATAATGGTGTGGATACAGTGGCAAGCTGTAAAAAATGTTACTTTTACAAACCAATTTCTGTGGCATTGGTTATTAACTAGTGAAGAATAATTCATATAAAATGTAGTTTTTGTTTCTGTCTGCTTGACAACTTTAACTCTTTACCAGAGGGCTTTGCACACGTTTCAATACAATTACAATTTTTACATAAAAACACACAGTGTCCACCATAATAATTCAGATGTAAAAAAAAGGCTGTATAAAATAAACAGTATAGGTGTAGCTATGCTGGATGCTCAAAAATGGGAAAAAATATATTTCTAAATTCAAAAACAATTGCTCAGAAAAAAAAAAAAAAAATCTCAAGTAATATTCCAGAAACATATGTCACAATTTTACAGGTCACAAAATTATTCACATCCCTGTTTCACGAACTTTGTTCACCCTCCCTTTGCGGAGATAACAGTACTCATTGATTGAGTCATTGATCTTTGTTGAATACGAGGTATGCTTGTGATCATTGTCTTGCTGAAAGATCCATGTGTGGCCATGCGTGAGTTTCCTGGCAGGCAGACACCAGGTTTTTGGCCAAAATGTCTTGGCACTTGCTTGGGTTCCATGATTCCATTGACCTTGACAAGAGCCCCAGGACCAGAAGATGCAAAACAACCCCGTAACATCAAACGTCCAAATGCTATGTTTCCATGTAGGTATGACGTCCTTTCAAGCATCCTTTGTCCAATGATTTGCGGCCAAAAACTTGATTTCGGTCTCATCTGACAATAACACCCGGTTCCAATCAATGTCAACACTGGAACTTGGATTGTAACCGGATGTTATGTTTGTTTCATACATCCTTCTTTGCTCATCATTACCAGAGGGTGTGAATAATTTTGGAGGGCAATGTATCTGCGGGATAGGGCTAGATCCTTAATTGCGTGATACGAATAAAGGATAAAATCAATACTTCAACCGCATTTCCTTCACTTCAAGAAATACTATGTTTCCTATATTCAAACTTTCAGGAAATATCTCATATTTGTTGAGTCGTTTCAAAAGAATGCTTGACACATTCATATATTTACACCTAAATTAGTCTCATACTATAAACAACTGACTTGTACAAATCGAATGTAGAAAAGGAAAAACAGAGAAAAAAAAAAAAAAACAACAGGTTGATGATCTCTGCAGTTGTGTAGTCCATAGAATGTAGACCTTGTTAATCACACAAGTTACCCGCTGACTGCGTAAATTCTTATGCCTTTCCACCAACAGCTAAGGCAGTCAGAAACGAAGTCCACTCACCTCATGTGCCAGAGACCTTCGATTTATCTTTAGTTACGTAATGCATGCACTGCTCACTGTATTTACTTCCTGAACCTTTAGCAACCGACCGACTGTGCCGCACTGAAGAGTGACAGGTCGTTACCTTAACATGATGTCTTCTTGCGACTTCGGGCCTCCTGCAAAAAGCCTGCAGTCTCTTAGAGAGCTGTTCAGGTGTCGAGTAAAGATATTCAGCTCCCAGGAGGAAAAAAAAAAAAAAGAAAAGGGAAAAAAAGCACAAATACATATTTAATGAAACAAAACCTCAAAGCAGAACCTAGATATTAGTCACTTTAGCAATTAAAAATGCATATTGCTCGGTGGCGTCTCGTGTTGTACATTATTAAAGTGCGAATTTTTTCGAAGTTACTCCGGCTAAAAAAGGATTTTTAATGCAAAGCAGTCCTGCGCCGTGTCTGCGTGCGCAAGGCTCATTTCCTTCGGGTAAATTAACAGCCTCGCGCCGAACGGAAAACAGGAAAATCTAACATATGCATAAATTTACTGATCGGTTTCTTCAGACGGAGAAAAAAACAACAAAAAAATAACTGAAACTAGCACAGACCCGAGAACGCGTTCAACCTCAGCCACCCGTGGCTCATTTCCTTTTGTGCATTTTGAACACCTTTGTCAGAATATATATATATATACACATCATTTAATTATTAGTGTAGATGTCGGATTAAGATGTGCATGGAATACGTGTCTCTTCTGAATATGTTAAAACATACACTGATATCATACACACACATTTAGACTGGTAGCATACACGCACATTTACACTGATAGCATAAGGCATAACGCACATTTTGACTGGAGGGGGGTATCCACACAGGGGAGTATCCTCAATACTCACCAGGAAATATTTCAGGATACACCAAAGCCTTCGGGCACAGTGGATAGCAGCCACAATGGACAGCTTCTAGCCTTAAACAAAACAAAACAAAACAGAAGACGATTCCACAATTATAAAATGAAAGGATCGAACTGCCCTCCAATAACAGGTACACACCACATAAAACCTAATTTAATAAATACACACATGAAAGTTTGCAACGACCCTTTTTCACAAACATGAAAAGCACAGGAGGGAGAAACGTGTGTTCTTACCTTGACTGATAAAATCAAGTAAAAAAAAAAACAACAACAAAAAACACTGAACCACCAACTCCTTCTCAACAAAAAGGACTGACAGTCTTGTTTCTCTCTCCGTACAGCGAGATTGCAAAGTTTGAACGCTGCCGTCAGCAAGGCATCTATGTTTACACTGAGCTGAATGATTCAAAGGCAAGGATCTGGTCTCCATTAACAGCTGTTTTAGGGAAAAATGCTCAGATCTTGCTCCCTTTTTTGAAGATTACAAACAGCAGCGAGAATCCTCTTCTGCAAACTGGATACAGTTTCCAGACATCCCAGCGAAACACAGAAGGTACCAGCTTCACGTTTGTATTCGTTGGAGATTTTTTTTTCCTTTTCATTCAAATGTCTTATTTTAAGCGTGGGGGATGTAAACATTTTGGCTGTAAACAAACCACTGAAAATAATTCTGACAATCAGGAATACTGTGGTTCATGTCACATGTCTCTTACTGATGCTGCGCCTTGTGTTGATGTCCCATTACCTCAATATTCAACACTCCCCCCCACCCCCCCCCACACATGACTAATGTTATTAATAAATGGTATGCTACGTATGTTGCTAGATTTGTGCTATCCCAGCAATTCTGGGTAATTTAATAAATGAGCAGCAGTTAAATATAAGCACTTGAGACATACAAGATAAATTTGCGATTTGATCTATTTCCGTCCTGAACAGCACAACAGCTGACGGAGGGTGGCATGCTCGCATGACTGAAATTGTTCGCATTATCTATTAAAATAAAAATAAAAAATAAATAAAAATAACGCATCGCCCGGGCACTTGTGTCTGTGAAAACTGGAGGTAGTGAACTGGCCTGATGATCACAAGGTTGCTGCTTCAATCCTTAGGTGGGGCACTACGGTCATATGATATTCACACATGGATTTAACAAGAATTAGTTAGTAAATTATTCTACAGATCCACGCATTTAAACTGATTTTTAAAAAATGCAAATTATATGTGTGCCTATTGATAAATAATAATAATAATAATAATAATAACAATAATAATAATAGTAATAATAATAATAATAATGAAACAAGCATCTTCATGAAAATGCTAGCACACCATCAAGTAAAATTTCAACATATGGTACATTTTGTGGAAAATGAATGAAATATTTGTCCAAAGACCACAAATCATTTAAGTGGTTGCTGTTAACTGCCATTCTGTGAAACGTTATTTGTGGGTATTTACTACATTTTAAAGTGGTATGAAGATGTTGGTTGAATTCATTTTAAATAATGAAAGGAGAATACAGGATCAGAGCTTCTCTAGATTGTCAGCACGTCACTCTTCCTGTTATATAGGGTAGATTAGAGACGTTTCCTTAGTGTGGAGCTCAGGTTAAATAACGCATTTAACCAAATACAGATCACCTTTGCCTGTATGTTTGCATGTGTGGTGTACAGCTAATAATCTACTGTTTTAAATACACTGTTTCATAAAGAGGGCAGAACAGAGATAAACCATACCCCTTCATTAAAATGGCATAAAAATAGATTTTAATACCAACATTGCTATGTCAGAGATTCTCACACACCGCCATTGTATACTGCTATACTTGTAATTTTCAATGCATCCTTTGGGGCTGTTAATTGCACAGTATATAATGAAATTCAATTAAAATGCACCCCAGCAAATGGAAGGAAGCCATCTGAAATTCTAAAAATATAAATTAGAAAATGAAATCACAAGGTGGTAATTCCTTCAATATATTTCCAATTATTTGCAAATGCGCACCGCAGCAAATTGAATGATCATGATATACATTTCTGCCTTCACTCAAAAAGCAGAAGAAAACAGCGGTTCAATGACATGATCGTGAATTTCTACAGAGCGCTTTTATTTGAAGGTTTGCTATTGTACCAGTAAACTAACGTATAAAATTGACCCCGGCGTTATTTATTAAATTCTACGCTGAATTCTAACTGATCTGGTGTCAAAACGGCAAGACAATGACTCCTGTTCCAATTAAGGCATTGTCGACAAAAATCTATGAAGATTAATATTAAGGGCCTATTCAGTTTGCTATTCAAGTCCCATAATGTGTATGCAAATAGTTACTGGGCCTTTGATTCTAAACATAATTAGCTGATAATTTTGTTTGGCTGAATTACTTTTTTTTTTTTTTTTTTCCTTCGGAGAGGAGAGGGACTTTGATTCGGTCTCGCTGAATAATGCAAGCCAAAGTCCATTTAGTTTAGTAATGAGAAAAAGACCCGATGCAACATCTTTATTCTGCCAGCGCGAGCGATCTGCTCATTCCTGACAGCAGCCTATCCTGCTCCAAGACATGGCGTAAGTGTTAAAACATCTTCTTTATTAAAGAAAGGGGGAAAAAAACAGGGGATGGGGGGGGTACAGGTCCTGGCTCTGCATGGAGACAGGACATCCCTCGATGCGATTTCTGCAGCTGCGGTTCGTTTCGCCTGTTAACTGGATTTAAGTGTTGCCACACTCGGCATATAGAATGAAATATTTTACTATATATATGTAAAGAACTCTCAGATATACATGTAGCTACTGTTATCATTATTACTATTATTAGTAGTAGTAGCAGTATTATTATTATTCGTAGTAGTATTAGTAGTAGTAGTATTAGTAGTAGATAGCAGTATTATTTGTAGTAATATTTTGTGGCACTATACAGCATGTGCAGTTTCTTTTTTAATGGAAGAGACTGAAGAGAAGTGAAAAACTGAGCTTAGTGGCTGTTACGACCATGGTATCTGGGGTCACAGTTTTGCCTGGGGGTGGGGGGGAGGTGCATGGGTGAGGGGTTGCAGAGAAAAAAACAAAAATTCAGACGGCTGCTATGCTACAATGTTTTAACTTCAAAAGCCCCCCCTCCCCACCTCTCCCTAGTTTTTCCACACTCTCGGCAATCCCCACCAAAAACTGGAGCTCACAGTAGAGGGAGGGAGGAAGGGAGGTGGGGGGTCGGGGGTTTGCAGCGGAGTGGGTGGCCGCGGCCCCCCACCACCATCGACCCCCCCCCACCCCCTGCCCCCCCAACCCCCAACACAGGGTTGAGGCCATCAAAGGTAACTCACTGCTGGCAAGTGAGTTTCTGAGGGAACATCACGATTCCCAAACTCATAAGGGGACCACATTTTTCTGTGAAATAATGGGCGCACAGTAACCTCCATTATGCTGGGGGCCGGGACTTTATACTTATATTAAACCCAGGTTCCCTTTCTTCTTGTTGTAGGGCAAGACTCCATCAGGCACTCTACGCCCGTTTTTTTTTTTTTTTGGTTCAGACACCGTTGCCTAGGGCAAATGCAGACAGACAGACAGACTGGGGAGTGTAAGATCAAGATTTTGAAATAACCTCTGCACTCCACCCCCAAGACTCCAAACAGCTCCCATCTCTTGATGTGTTTCTTCAGTTTTCCTGTCTCTTGCAAGACACCCCTTGCAGGACAAACTGATCAGTTATCATGTGACATGTTCAATCAATTAACAGGTCTCCATGAAACGCATCACATTAGAATTTTTAAAATTGTGCTAATTACAATCTCCATAGTTTATTTTATTTACACCCTCAAAGCCTTCGGATCAATACATTCGTCTATTTTTTTAAAGTCCAGAGCAAATTTAAGCAACCATTCTGCCTTTCTGTTTCTTACAGTACATGAGATTTAAATTTTCATACAAAATGTGCTGTCTTTCCATGGTTGCTTTAAAGTTAAATTGACTGCTCAAGGAAAAAGTGAACTGTGACTTGAACAAACCAATGCCTATATGTATTTTCGCACTTTTGAAGGGGAAATACTGGCCAGTGTTTACCGTCCTATCTTTGCAGCAATATCAGCCATAAACAAGCCACAAATGTGATGAAAGCCACTTGAAAATGAAAAGTTAATCAAACGTGACCCGAGGGTTTAATGTTCCCTTAAGCTGTCATTTAAAATAATACCTGCAATCACTCCAGCTCAGAATATAACCCTGGTACGAATCGCTTCATGTCAGCAATGTAGTAAATGATACCTTTAATTAACCGACTGCCATAAAATGTTTTTCTACCCTTTTTTATTTCTGTAACAGGCAAACTGTTTAGGTGCAGTTTTTTTTTTTTTACAATATCCTAACACAGATTCTCCTCAACTTTCATATTACTAAAATAAAATACATTTTCTACTTCATTACAAATGATTGGATTGATATAATATAATTTTTTTTTTTTTTGTTCCAGCAGGTTGAACCATCACTTGGAAAAATGCAAAGCAGGCTATGTGGCCTATATTGTGTAGAATAATAATCCAGGCTAACGGCTAACAGTGTAGTCACAGCCAATGACAAGCACCTGTTTAAAATAATCATAACCTTGGACTTCAGGGATAGCCTGTTTAATTATACACACAGTAGGCACAAAGCTAACGCTAAACATATTGTACCAGAGGGTAAACGCTGCTCTGTGCTGTGCAGCAGGTACAGTTCCACTGGGAACAGGTTGTGGACCAGCTTCTGATTCTGCTGTTCAGACTGCTAACTATGCCACACTGCACTGGACCAGTCCAATGGGAAATGGAGCCGCACGGTTGAAAGTGGGCTCCGCTCATTCTTCACCCCAAGGGTCCATTGTAAGATTCAGTGGGCAGGGCAAGGGCTGGTGGGGGAGGGGATGTTTAAGATCCTCTTCAGGAAACCAGGACAACCCCGAGCACCCCCCCCCACCCCACCCCCACGTATACACACACTAAACACGCACACGCAACATCCCCCTCCCTGAGCCACACACGGCTGCGTGTCTAGAGAGAGGAACCTCTTAGCCTCCCGAGTAATTAAACACCGAGATGAGCGGAGGTGAGGGGGATTCTGGGTAATTCACAGGGGACGATAATCCGGCTGTGCGCGGTTCTTCCGGGCATCCCGGCTGCACGTCCTTTGTCAGCAGCCACGGGGGACGTTCCTGGCAAATGACGACCCACCTGACTTCCTGTTCCACTCAGACGGCACCTAAAGGCTAAGCTGCTTTTTTAGTTTTTTTTTTAAACCGCCACACAATGTGAAATGGAATACCCTGTACGTGTATACATTCCACTGCATTCACCTGACAAAGGGCCACAAAAGGGCAGTTCGTGGAAAGAATGGGATTGGTAATGTTGTTACTGTAGGGACTCAAACATATAAATACCGTCAGATGTCAAGATTATATACGTATGTTAACCGCGCGGTTGCAGGAAATTGACAAGCTGTTTGCCTGTTAGCTACCAGGGTGATGCATTTTCGCTCTTTTCCAGCTATTATTGGACACAAGCTTTTATTTTCATTTTAATGTTTTTTTTTCCCCCAGCTATTAAAATTGACCACCTCTTCTAACAGACTCAGCATCAAATGGAGGTTTCACAGCATACTGTATGTGCTAGAAAAGTTATTGTTTAATAGAACATGCTTCTCATAATCCCTGATGGCACCACCATGTGCTTTGCTTGGTACAGTGTAAGTAAAATGAACACACCTGTACGGAGAAGCAATCTGATCATTTCATATGTGATTTACCAGCCCTGACACCACACAACATAATCAGGTCATGTTGTAGGTCTGTTTTTTATTTTTATTTTTTCATCTTTCAAAGAATGCCCCAGGACGAAAAAAAAAAAAAAAAACCGCTCCTGCTTGTTGGACTCAATTTGATGTCGGATTGACTGGAATACCTGAACAAGCAAAGAAAAGAAGGAGGAGAACTCACATTGCCACTCCAAAAAACTCGTGCTTGGCTGTGGAAACGACAACGTCTGCTTGGCAAAGCACCCTGAAGTAGTCTTCTTTGCTAGGTGCATAGCCCCAATGAGAAACGCAGGCATCCAACTTCTCTCTGGCTTCGGCAAATACATCTGTGAGAGAGAGAGAGAGAGAGAAAGAGAGCAAGTGTGTGAGAGAGAATGAGAGAGAACCTTGACTGAATGTTTCAAACTGATCCTGGATGGCAGCACTGGTTAATCTGAAGGTCAGGTTAATTGACTGCCTCTTATTTTTAATGAACTTCTTGTAGTTGTTTGCTTGTATAATCAAGGCATAGAAGCAGAACCACAAACTAAGGTGCCTACAAATTAACTGGAAAAACCCTGCAAAACAGGGTGTCCACTCCCACCCAAAACACATACACGTGCACACACTCACATGTGCGTGCACATGCACCCATACACCCACACATGTGCATGCACATGCACACACGCACATGCACACACGTGTGGGCACATGCATGTGGGCACACACACACACAGAGACACACACACGTCCATCCACGCACAGCCGACTGCCTGCTCCATAAAACTCAGTCAGCAGACACTGAAACAAAATGGACTGTAAAGTTCTTTAGATGAAAATATTAAAAAATAATTAACCTAATGGAGATAAAATTAAAAGAAATGAGGCAACAAACACATCACGCCAAAAACGGCAGCGCTCTGACAGCTAAGATTCCTCATGACGGACAACTTTGGGAAAAATTAAATGGCGCTCCGCGCTTAAATTTCTTTGAGGAGTAATGATCCTTGAACGATGCTCACTCCGGTCCCTGACTGGATGAGAGGAAGTGGGCTGAACGTCTGCGGGGATAACAAAGGAGGACGTCCCGCTCAAAGCATTACCGCCAGTTCCGCCGTAAATACTCAGGCAAGTCCAAAAAATGACCGGGGCCTTCGCCGGATTGGCCGAAAACGACGTGAAAACAGAGGAACAATCAATATGGCGTCCTTATTAAGAAAATCAAACCAGATTAAAATGGTTTAAAAGTAATTACCAACAGAGCAGCCCTGAGGGTGATCCTTAAATTACGAGTAAAATTTACTGTGGGCTTTCCGTTCGGTTTATGCTACTATAAAACTCAATATTCCAATATACGAGAGTACATGTCCTGCTCTGAGTTTTGATTTGGGGTTGTAAGGGGGGTTGGGGGGGGGAGGAGCGTACCGACATCCGTGGTGGCCGTTTAGGATTAATTAGCGAATTCAGCGCTGCGAAAATCCTTGCGTGTCCAAAAGCATTAAAAGGCCATCATCTACTCAAACGGAGAGTGTGTTTAATTGATAAAATTGGATGCTAGCGCTGAGTGCTTCGGTCTGCCAGGTGAACTGAACCCTACTTAAAACCAGAGACGTTTAATAAATCATGGGACGCTCCACTTACACTAAAAACAGTGGCAGAGCTCACGTTGGAGCAGAGGCGCCTGTCCCTTCCTTCAGCTACAGAATATATTTGCAATAATTAGTAATAAAACGCTGGAGCAGACTCACTTAAAAAGTTGGACCTACGGAGACTTCTCTGCTGTCTGTGTGCAAATTCAGCTTTTTCAGGGCTGGTTTACAGTCATCACAGACAGAAAAAAAATTTTTTTTAAGGAAGACTGCGGAGTGAAAAAAGTCCCTGATGCAGGGAGGCATTTTCAGAGTTGGGGAGCTACTCCCTTTAAGGAAAAAGGCGGGAAGGCGACGACAAATAATTGGGTCCAACAGGCTTCTCGTTCGACGACCTTAAATGGCTTCTCCCCTGTTAAGCGGGATTCATTATATCTGTCCACCGTAGGAAAAAAATAAACCTGTCTTTCGGAATATTAATGAGCCCCAAACGCTTCGACATCAAAAGCGCACGCCCCTCACGTGCGGGTGGGCAGGCAGGCGGGCGGGCGGGTGTGACGCGCAGTACCTGGCACCTCGGTAAAGGTCTCGCCAAGGACGGACACTTGAAAGCGCAGTCCCTTCTCTTTCAGCTTCAGTAACGTCTTGAAGAAGACCTCCGGGTCTTTGTCGTGTTCCCTTGAAACGAAAACAAATAGAATTCAGGTCTTTTGATTGGCAACGCAGGCGGGCGAAGGCAGACGTCTCTCTCCCTACTGTAAGCCCAGGCCTCGACTTCACAGCCGAAGTCATCCTTTCTGAACCTGCATTGAAGTGCTTAAACATCTGAAGCAACCCAGGTCTTAAGAGGTTGCGCTCAAACTTTTTCTCCCCCAAATTTTGTCACAAACGCTGAAGAAATTACAGAATAATTCATTGACCGCTCCCCCCTCCCCATCCCCCACCCATCAAGGTTTTGTGACAGGTGCTAACACAGTAAAAAGTACTTTCATTAAGACTACAATCGCTAGTGATTTTTTCACAAGGCCTTCCATTTGTTTTCCAGCATTGCATCCTATTACTGCAGAGTTACATGATCTAATTTTAGGCTCACACGAACAGTGTATTTTTGCTTAAGGTTCTAACCAACAAAAGAAAAAGACATAACTGTGGTGAGAGGCGGAGTTGTTTCCGACGTGATTTGAAAGCAGCGTCCGTTAGTCGAGTGTTTCTGACCGTGACCAAAAGAGGAGGACTGACTAAAAGATACGAGTTGGTTTCGTTTAGCACCTTTCGTTTAGCTTCGTTTAGCACCTGTGCGAAAATGTCTACGAGGTGGCAACCCACTGACCGCCCGTGTGATTACCAGGCCAGACAAAGCGTTGAGCAGACAGAACGAGGGGCAGCGTGGCATGCTGGGTAATCTCATACACGGGAGCACGCAGGCTCACTTCCCTGGTGGCTACATTCATAAAACATCTGCACTGTGAATCGGAAACGCCGGTAATACACACACATGTGCGAAGCAATTCAAAAGTGAACTGTTCATTGTGCGCCTGATCCGTTAATACAGCTGGGTATTTACAGAAGCAGTCCGGCTATGAAATTCAGTCAACGCTGAAGCTCCTCTCAGCAGTGACCCACTGGAGAACATACTTTTAAATAGAAATGGACGTGGCTCTTATTTCAGCCCCTTTGAGTTAAAAACTCTAAGAAATCCAGCTACTGCATTCAGTAAAGATCCACACACATTTTTAGTTAAGATTACTAAAATATTCAAACTTTTTGGCATACCGCCTTCATCAGGGAAATGGTGTTGTATGCTGATGGTTATAAAATAAATGATTCACATTTCTTGCTTGTTTTTTAATTTCCAAAAACTTGAATCATACTGTTTATGCTCCACCTTCTCCACCTTCCTTGCTGAAAGTAACAGGCCTTACATTACAAAAGCTTCGGAGCACTGTGGATGAGTCTAATAAGCCGTCTTTCGAATCAGTAAAGTGGTGAAGATGGGGAAGATGTCTGCCAGCATTGAAATGGTGCAAATCATTCAGCACATTACGCAGTAATAACAAATAGCAGAAACATGCCTTTTAAAATTCAGATTAGAATGAAGCTGTGCTTCACCCACTCATACTTCGCAAAGATTATCACAATGTTTATCATGCATTGTCTAAGGCCAAGACATGACAGAATTCATAAACAATTTTTTTTTAAATGAACAATGGAATTTATATTTGCCATACATATCTGCCGCCACAGTTTATTCTGATCCGACATGTTATTCATGTGCCATTACAAAAGTACGGCACCTAAAATATTTAACAAGTGCACAAAGCACAGAAGTGTGTATTAACAGGAAAATTTATTTAAAACTGAGGTTGCTTTCATTGTTAGAACTTATGTACCAGACAGGTGATAATGCGTATGTTCAGATCGTCATCAAGGTAGGCGACACTGAAGAAGGTGATCGGCACAATAGCAGAGCATTGGGGCGGAGAAAACTCCAATGTTCACACACGATGCGTTCGGCTGCAGATACCCCTAATGTTTTATACTTCCTTAGCACTGGCTAAGGACTTCTTTGGAAGCACCTTTCATCTAAAAAAAATAAATAATGTGAGGGAAATTTAAACAGCCTCAGATTGTCTTAGGAAATCCAGACAAGAAAACCATCAAACACCATTCCTGTGTATCACTATTATGTTGGTAGCAAAACAGACATAAACATATCTATAAATAACCAAACTCCATAATGGAAAGAAAATGTCCTTATTCGGTGTAAGATAAAGATGTTCATATAAAGGCTATATGAACACATGTTATCTGGTATGAACACACTGAACACATAAATAAAAGCCAGCTGTCCAGATAATAGAAACCTGCTATTTTTCACATATACATCTGTTCACTGGCTGCTCTTTTACATTAAGGTATCATGAAAGAAAGATAATCCCAAAGATTAAATATGTATTGGGGAAATTAGGATACTGAAGCACTTCATCATTTAAATTCAAAGCACTATGTCACAGGAGAACGAGTCATTAAAGGAAATGGGGGGGGGGGGGGAGTAGATTAAAAGCACCATCACATTTGTAGATATCTTGGATAATCTCACTCTTGATTTGCAAAAAAAAAAGAAAAAAAATCAAAATGTTCTTTACATGTAAAAAAAAACCTCTATGGTAGATATAGAATCCATTTTTAAAAAACTATACAAATGTACAAATGCTTTGATCAGTAACAACATGTGTGCTATAACCTATGAATGAGGTCCAGGAAGACTGCCAGCCTTTACATTCAATCACTAGAGATTTGTCACCTCATTTACTTACTTAATTATTCCTACACGTATGCATTTTAATAAATGTAATAAATGGTCTTTCCTTTGTTCAAACAGAAAGAGGAGCGAAGGACGATGTTTGCCTCTGTGCCTACGACAAGGGTCACCAAAGGTAGGCAATGAAGTATCAAGAATATTCACCTTGTTGTACAGTTACACAATAAAGCGTTCCATTATATGTTTTTATAGACGATACAGGTAGACAAGGACCTGAGAAGACAGACGGTATTCATGATTTGCTCAGCAAAGCCCAGGTGGGGGAACAGATGGAAACACACTGAGCGCCTTTTCATTCATAAAAATGGAGAACGCCAGGCTCTTTTGAACGTGTTACAACAACACATCACAAGAGGACAGTGAATTCAATTCAACTCTACCTACTTTATTCTATTTTAACTTAAAATGTTCAAAGACAACGCACATTACAATAGTCTGGTGCCCATGCATTGAGGAGTATTTACCAATCCCTCCTCAACTCTTTTCTCCATGAGGTTACAGTTCTCTACCATCACTTGCTAAAACGAACTTGTGTGGATCAAGAGTTCCTGTTGCTCAGGTGATGGTGACTTAAATGAATTTGGCCTTTTGTTCTGGAAGATGGTGGATTTGTTTACCAAGATACTGCTTCCTGAAGGTCAAAAGAAAAGCCTGCATGGCACTGCCATGATGTTCTGGTAACGTCTCTCCAAACAGAAACGCCACCCCGACAATCACCAGAGTTCTGGATTCCTAAGGTGAGGTATTAGCAGGGCTTATTTATTTTCATTTCCGTGGCTCTTATTTGCTCCGTGTCCCCGCGGTAAAGCTGATCTCTGCCACGATTTCCCTTCTTAATTTTAATACCCTGTTTTTGCTCATCACACAGACACTAGATCCCCCCCCCCCCCACCACCACCACCCGCCCCCCCCTCCGAAATAAGAGAACTCCCGCGCAGGAAGACAAGGCCACCACTGGGATGGTGCTAAACCAGCTTCTTTTTCTCGCAATTAATTGGGATATGGCCATGCGCGTATATGATAACAGATTTTTTTTTCCCTGACAAGAAAGAGGGAGGTTAATTAATGTAAGAACAGTGTTCGCTGAGATGCTGAATTTACAATGCCCCCGCCCCCCGCCCCCACCCAGCCTACTCTCTCAACACACCCCCACCCACGCCCCCCCGGCCCTCAGTACGATGCCATAAGAGTCTTGATACCACACTAATGACCTAGTTCTTTTAATGAGAAACATTAACCCCTGGCTACAGTCGCCCGGGTCTTAATTGTCAACTGAGGATGAGGAGGTGGAATTGGTTGTACAGCAGGTATGAAGCACATTAACACTTGTCATCCACTGCCTTAATAAATAAATTTGTTGCAGCGAAAAGCGGGGACCGTAACTGTGGCCATCTTTAGTTTCATTTCTTCTTTTTCCTCCCTTGCTTTCTCCTCATCCTTTTTTGCCACACAAATGTGTCGGACATACTTTGGCCACGGTGACGGGGGACATACACGGCGAAATAAAACTATTATATTATATTAGAAAACTATTAGAAACATGCATCTGCTTTAGAACCAGAAAACTCATTAGATTTTTTTTTATTTTCCCCTTTTTTACAGCAAAACACAAGATCCTTTCATTTCAAAATCCATGATTAAAAATTCTCCTTTATGTCGCACCCAAGAGGTGCGTTTTAAAATTCAAACACTATTTACTATAAAGTACAATATAAAATAAATTAATTAACAAGATACAGAAATATAGACACCTAATTAAAACGACACTTAAAACCCTGGAAAATGGCCATTGGGTTTAATAAAGAAATCAAAAATAACAGGGGAAGTTTAAAGTTGAAATAAAATTACAGACTGGTTGATAGTGTTGCTCATATTAGCATTTATCTAAGAGTACATTAAAAATACAGATACGCATATTACAAGCATATTAACTTGATATTCAGTATGACAAAACTAAGTTACAGTATACTACAGCATAAATTCAGCTGGCTAAGCTTTCTAAAGGTGCTGTAATCAACAAAACAGAGACATCTGTTGTGTGTCTTTATGATCATTCAGCAATCGGTATTGCTTTCCACCTTTTTGTACTGAGACACTGTTGAAATTGTTCAAGTTTTATAAGAAAATAAAACCCAGGGAATTTGTTAGGCTGGACCGACGAACCAATCATTATGCATGTCAGATTTGTAAGGATTTTATATCTACCAATAGCCCAAACAATTTCAAGTTCAAAAGTATATGTATATACATACATCCAATGTATAATCACTTTCTAGTATAATAGTTAGTTATAATTGCTATATTTTTCAGTTACAAAAAAATTAAAATAAAATGTTGATTCTCTCAAGAACCATGCATTAGAACATCTAACAGCACTTGATGAATTCTAAAGTACATTGAATGATGCGGTCTGATTTTCAGAAAACCTGAATAAAAGTAAAAAAAAAAAAACAGGTGATAATGGTACCAAGGCCACGGTTGACGTTAAGGTTATGGCTGCTATTACTGAACACCCCAGCAGTGAAATAAACTGTCATTCTTGCAGGGAACGACGCTACAGACAAGCCCCCAAACCCCTCCCCATCCTGATGAGATAACCTGTCAGTCGAGCCTCAGGACGGTACCCTCAACCTGAGTTGTCAGAAAGGACAAACGTCAATGATGGGGTTGAGCAAGTTCAGGGCATCGGTATTAGAGACATGAACATGAAATCCTGTGCATTTGTGTACAAAGATGCCTGTATTTATTTAGGCAGTTAGTCTTTAACAACCTGTCAGACATCTATAACACCCTGCCGCCCATTCTGCTTCCGTCCCAAGGACTACGTCACCATCCAAAACCAAATACCTTTCGTTCCGTACCTACATGAGCTAACTTCTAAAACCAACAAATCAGAGGTTGAAAAACTGCCTGAATACAGACTACTTCATAGTAAATAAACAGAAAAAGATATCAGTGTACATCAAAGGAGCAACAGCATGAGATGGCAGCATAGAATAATGGTTATGAAACTGGGGTCATAACTCAAAGCCTGTGGGTTTGATTCCCAGTTGGAATCATACTTAAGCAAGACACTTAACCTGTATTGCTTCAGTAAAAATATCCAGCTATATAAATGGATTGTGTGTAAATGTAATCTGCGTAAGTTGATGTGCTTATGGGCTTCTACGAAATGCCGCAATGTAATGCTATTCCCAACCCGGTGAAGAAGTGGACTATTGTCATCATAACCTCTGTGACCATCATCTTGACTCCATGAAGGACCCCGGCAGACTCTTCACCATATTTCCTGTCATTTATCCATGGCAGTCCTGGCTACAGATTACTGTCCATGACAGCATCTTTTTTTCTTTTTTTTTCCTCTTCCTGGGGGCTGTTTTTACCTTGTAATTGTCGGCCTCGTCTTCAGGCCAGGAGTGACAGATGGTTATAGGCTCACAGTAGTATTAAGAGTTTGTTTCTCCTGCTTGTTTAATGCTGCTGCTCGCTGTGTGAACACTGAACGACTCTCAGCTGTGGGCCAGGGGTCCTGCTGGCCTCGAATATGTTACAGCGAGCGCTCATCACACATCACAACGTCTTTCCAGCCCCCCTTCTCGCTGGTTCCACCCACAACTCTCCAGCAAGTTTTCATTGCCACTCCTAACTGCATTAGTACAGGTCATGGCAAATTTTGTCATTAAAAAAAAATCCTTGTTTCATATGCAGTATTATTTTGAGGGACTGATGTATTTGTGCAGTAAGAATGTCTTTTGTTAAATGATAACATTTGCATGAAATAGTTTGTTACATGCAGGTTTTATGAAATGCAAAGTGTAAAACTCAACATTTTTTATATATGCCCTACATATTTTATTATTTTTTATGTATTTATTTATTTATTTTACACACTCCATACACACACATACACTACAAATTGCATTTTCGCCAAGCTGTGAAGGAGAATATTGTAACGTGTCTGTGATTTCATTAACTGTGAACCAATTTTGAAATGCTGCTATAAAACAGGTGTTTCTTAAAGGTATACTATTTAGGATGTTGTGGTCCTTGTAGACTCTGTGTTTGTAAACCCCACTCACATCTCCTTAGTCCCCAACCCCACCCACATATTCATATACTGAACATATCATTTTAGCAACATGAATGATTCCATATCGATGGTAACAGTAATCATTCAGTGTTATAATGAACTTTACACCGAGTGCACCCCTAAGCACATTGGAATATTGTATGGTAACATTATATTCCTTTTTCTCATATTTCATATAGATGGTAACGGGGGTTTCTTCTGACGCCATCAAAAAAATAATAATTTCAAGGTTGACTCTAGTTTTTGAGCTCTATTGGCTTGCCTTTTTGCTTAGCTGTATCTAGGTTTCTTAGCATCTGACATTGCAGCAAACTAGCAACAAACACATTGTTGGAATCTGATCCCAAACCACAGGTTATGTAGCCACACCCACCCCTCCCCACACAGAAAAGAGTGCCACGCCCAGAAACATCCTAAACACATTTTAGAATAACAAATACAAGCAAAAGTTGCATTCATTCAGTAAAGTCTGAGATTGACAGTGCATCATAGATAAGCCGTACCGTAGTTATTTTATTATATTTTCAAATAAAAAATCCTGCATAGTATGCCTTTAACATACCCTTTTCAAAGATGCTATGATGTGAACTATTAAGCATTTAAATTTGTCAGAGATAATGAGTGCTGATGACTCCACGATAAACGAACTGAGGAAAGAAATCAGAAATCTTAAAGCCCTACATGCCTTACATTACAGACACAAAACCTGACAGCCATTTTACATATAACACAGAACAAGATGCTAATCCAGCGGGATAGACAGTAATGCATCTATCCGATCTGACATGTTTTATCAGATCCTCAAAATATAATGCATCAACCATATGGAGAGGTTATGACATATTCATATGCAGGTCAATGCGGATGTACTGTGCGCATTTGAACAAATGCGGATTAGCTGAAATCCGGTACTCTCTGTATTGGCTGCAGGGTAGTATCTAGAGGGGAAATGAACAGATACCCCAGGTACCCAAGAAATAAGCCCTAGGGAAATAAAGCATGATGGGGTACAGTGACTATGACGTGAATTAAGATTTGGGAAATTCCTCATGTGTCCTGAGTCTCCTTTGGAAGACTGTATTTGTGTGTAATTTAAAAATTAGTTTTTCCTCCTGAAACTTCCATGTTGCAAATCTAGCATAAAAGTATCTTTGTAATTCTGTGGTGTTACGAGAACTGAAGCATAAACTGTGTGTGACCTGAATAAATATTAATAAAATGTACTATATCTTCACCAGCTTAATCTGTTGATCACAATATACCAATGGCAAGTAAAATGCCAGGAAGTGTCTTTACTTGACACTTTATACATGTACAATTATCTTTAATAAAAAAATACATTTTCCTTAAATGTTCATGTTTAAGCCTGGATAGTTTCTGAGTTCAAAGGTTTAATGCAGGACGAAGTTCCCCTGCACAGGACCAGTCTATAAAAGGGCCCTGTCCCCAAAACCAACTAGGTTACGTTGCAGTTCCAGGCCCCATGCAGATTCGTAATGAACCCACAACCTTCCAGGCTCAAAGCTGACACTATCCACCAAACCAAAAACATTCTTAAACTACAAATGGTGAGAGGGAATAGAGTCTGAGCATTCGAGGGGAGTGTACAATTAATACTGTGCACGCCTAGAGCATGGCCTCGAGGACCAGCCCCTCGGAATCGTTTGTCACATCTCGGGCCGAGGAGCGGTTACTAAGGAGGGCAGGAGGCGAATCACCGAGGCGTACACCATATGGGAAACACAGGCGTGCACTCAGGGCAAACTCCCGTCGCCGCCGGTCACCTCATTTTCCTTTTTCTCTTTTGGGGAGCCATTTTGCGTTTGTTGATTGTTTGTATTTACTTTGCAGTATCTCAGAAAGAAGATAAAAATCCCCTTTTGCCAGCAGCTGCTCTCGATCAGCGGGGCGGCAGGTTTTCGCAAGCTTTAATGCGCCGGGACTCAAATCCGCCGCAAAGGCGATTTCGCTCCCGGCGGCGCGGCGCAGGCACGCATCTTCACCTGCAACCCACCCCCCCACCCCCCTCCCCAAATGAAAAGCCACACAGGCCTACTGATCCCCCCCCCCCCCCCTTCCCCATTTTAATCTGTTGGGGATGAAGCCGACCTCTAATCAGGCCACATGCAGATTAACGGACCTAAAGGAATAATCATGTAAAAGAACAGGGTAGAAGAAGAAAAAAAAAAACAGATTGAAACGCGAGTGCTGCCCCACGAGGAGATTATCAGACCGTTTTACCGCTTTAAATCCTAATTTACCACCGGTATGAAACCAAAGTTCACGAGGACGGGGATGTTAGCGGTGATAATCCATCTTTGTTTTGCAGAAGATTACAAAATGTATGTTTTTTGCGGGTTTTTTTGGTTACGGATATTTCAAGCAGGTGGGAGGGAAGACCGGATATAACGGGTGGAAGATTCCGGCACTCTGAACACTTTCCCCATCAAGCTATTATTTTTTCCAGCTCCAGCAAACCAAACCATTTTCCATTTCAAGAACTGTCTCAAACTATAATGGCAAACAATACTTGCATTGTCTATTCAATTGTCTAAGCATTTATTTTAAACATACTGTGAGCAGGTAAATATATGCACTAAAATGTTAATCATTTCGCCATTATTTTTACAGCTGTCTTTAAATTTATTTTATTTTTGCCTTTCAACATAACATTAAATCCCATTTCATGAACTATGTGTGTCTTTTATTCCCATAATGCATTTTGAGAATAAAACGAAAGCAAGTACATTTTGATTGATTGAGTTGAGACACCCTTCGGCAAGCTTTGTGGGGGATCTGTGTCTTGCCGTCCTGTAGAGTCTGGATTTACAGGAAAATAACATGTTTTTTGCTGAGGGGGCAGATTTTCTGTCAATAGCTTTTTGGCAGAAAAGTGAACAAAGTTGAAGCGTACGGATGCCAAGTGCCTCTTTGCCCCAGCAGATGGGGAAATCAGACTTTTTGGATGCACAGAAGCACCCTTCTTCTCGGGATTCATAAGATTCTTATTATGGCCCTAAATTTTGTGAATTCAACTGATTAGCTAATCCATTCAGTACTTGCGTTTTTTTTCAAAAATGTTTCCTTGTTTCCTAGAAAGTTTGCCCATTTTTTTTACACTGTTATATTTATTACATTTCACACACTTCCAAAGAGTTTACCCTTAATTAATGGTAAATTTCTCTGGGAGGGAAACGGCCAAACGTGTTTAGCCAAGCATTTCCAATGGTTGAAGTGTGAGAGGGCCTAATTTTGACAAATTCCATTAAGGAGCAAAAAGGCTTATATTCCATGTGTGATTTCTGTTTTGCGTGAATGCAAATATAATTCAAATGCAGTGTGGTTTCTCATTAATGTTGAGTAAAGCATACTGCAAAACAGCATTGCTTTTATCCACCCTTAGTACTGCAAGTTTGGCAGTCACTTAAAATGAAAAAGACTTCACTCATATAGCAACTACAGAATATTGATGGGAAAGCAAAGCTGGATCCAAATAATGGGTGGAGCCAACACATGACATCAGTCAATCACTCACTTGCCTGATCCAATCAAAAGATTTTCCACCCAAAAATCCAGTGATTGATCCAGATCAGCTGCCACTGATAACATGAGATAGCATTATCCATATTTTGGTTCATGAAGCCCCGCCCACACACCACTGTTTAAAAGTGATAATATTCTATGGTGAGGACCTGCACTTGCAGAAATGTACAGGCAGTAGAGTAATCCCTTACCACCTATGGGGCCAAACGATGTGCAGGGGTCTCTGCTGATCAGGGCTTCCATCAGAGTCCTTTTCCACTTTGCAGGGTTTCAGTTCAGTTAGCTCATCATCGTCCTCCTGGCAAGGAATCCCTTCCCCAGGGTCTCCATACTGCGCCGCCCCCTGCTGGCTCAGGTCATGGGTCTCCTCCTGGGGTCCCGCAGGGGATCCCGAGAGATGTTTTGGGGTCGGCTGTGTCCCCTCGGTGCAGCTCCGGGGACTGGCCTGGTTCGGTATGGCCAGGGATTCTCCCTTTTCCGCAGCGTACACCTCTTCCTTGTGTGCCGGGAAAAACCTGAGAAAAAGCAGTTTAGTGAAATAGAAGCCACATTCTCATCTTCAGAAAAGCAGCAGAAAACCTCACATTGTCCCAGAAGAACAAACACATGCACAAAAGCAATCTTGCACATAGTGTATACACACCTCATCCACAGATCATAATTATCACAGCAGGATTGCCGGGGTATTTTATCTTTTGTGTTTTTTTTCTTTACTTTAGTATTGAGTACAGTAGGGCAATGCATTTTCCTACAAAAAACATAGTTTCAAGGTAGCTTCTTTCCGTCAACCAGCAAGACAGTCCTTTTTCCCCTCGTTCAACTTCTTCAGGAAGACTTATTTGCCGCAAAGGTTTCACTTTCAGTCCGATTCAAAATGTATCTTTCCGTTGTCACACTTTTTTCAGTCACTTTGTTATTGTGAGTGAAATCACGATGGAATAACACGCCAAATCTACGCAGTGACTTTTTTTTAACATTCCCACACAACGCCAACTCCATGTTTCATCAGAGTGATGGATATTTAATGGTGAAATGCAACAGGAGAGCAAAAAGCAGAGATACTGTAATGCTTTTGTACAGTCTTTTGTCAGCTTATTTTCTTTTTTGGTGGTGGGGGGATGGGGGGGTGGAGGGAGAAAAGGAGGGAAGAGTAAGAAAGAGTGAGGATGGAAAGACTCTGATGTCAAAGTCAAAGGAATAGAAACCACATTTGAAGAGCTGGCACCGAAGTTGGCGTTGAAGGCCAGATGAATTTATGACCGAGAGCGATCTGGATTCTGTGGCGTCGAACACCGCAGATAGCTTTTATCCCCGTACTCGCAGAGAGCGAGCGAAGATGTTCGCTCCGCTCGACGAAGAAAACCCACTAAGAGCCAGAACAGGTTGTATCTATTAGGGTGGCTTAGTAATTTAAGAAACTGCAATTTAAGAGAGGAATGAAGGAGGGAATAAAGAAAAAGGGAAAAAAAAGAACTGATGTCGCTCTTGAAACAAGGCTTTTGAAAAGAATGTGGGGTGCGTGATCAGAAGGGGGGTATGAGGCATTGCCAGGGTGGCGGCCAATAACCTGCCACTGAAAGACACATTTATGTCAATCCATTTCCACCAATTAACCAAGATCACCTGGATGAAAAGCAATAATTGGTTTTGTGGACTATGGCCTCTGCCCCTGCCCAAGGCTTTAGGTAGCGCTTTACCACACTAGAAGAATGAATGATTCAATGCAGTCTATGGCTACAGTCAATTAACACCGGAGCTGCAACAAACACCAGCATCTTCAGAGGACCCCGTTGCATTATGGGATATAAAAAGGTATTTAGTAAGAAGAGATTTTTTTTTTTGGTTTATATTGACACCGTAGTGTAACAGGACTGTCCCAGGTAAAGCTGATCATCTGTGTGTCCGCACTGAGCGCAAAACTCCTTTTGCTTCATGCTAACTCTGACCAGACCGGTGGACCTCAGTGCGTACAGTAAGTAATATGGAGAATCACGCGGATCAAAGTTCTCAAGACAAGCTGTTGGCGTGAGCCCCACACAGCACCATCTGCCACCGTAATATTGAGCACGCAGTACTGCAGGCCCCAGCCATTCAGATGCAGCAAAGCTCTGGAAGCTAACGGGATCGATTAAAATCTCATTTAAGGCAATATGACTGCTCTTCATCCCTCACACAACATCCCGAAAGCTTTTTTAAACCAAAGAATAAACAAAAAACCGTTGTGGACTTTGCAACAAAAATGAAAACCCCCTCTAGGGCAGTGGGAACACAAAGTCATACAGGGAAACTGTATCCTAACTCTCTAATAGTTAAGTATTTTATGAGAAAAACACTTCCAAATGTTTCTCAGAAAACTCCAAAACCACACCAAAGAAATGCTATAGTAATATTATGTTTCCCTCCGAGTCTCCATCATGGTAGCTTGACTTCACTGTAATTGCATCAGAAACTTGGTCTTTAGTCTCTGTATGACATAGTGTGCTATTTGTGTTCGCATAAACAGTGTGCAATTTTGTACGAGGAGAACAGCCTAACCCGTCTAACCCTGAGCAACTTTGATTTTTATCAAGAGAGTTTAGGGCAGGGTGCAACACCTCTCACCTCCGAATTCTCGGTTAATTGAACAGCAGGAATCATTTTAGAGATGTTTTATCGCTGCCCGCTTACTTTAACCAATGAGGGCAGAGAACACTTCCTGTGGTTCTTGACAGATGAGCTAACGAAGCAAGGCCGACTGGAGCCTTGAGATGCTGTCATACTTTCCCAATCTCGCTGATAAAGATGTAAATATTTTATTATGAACTCATAAACGCATTTACATAATTTGGCTGCTTTGAGTGTAACATCAAAATTCTCTTCTCCGTAGTCACGTCTGAAATGCTTCATTTACAATCAGGAAAGCACAACAGAAGAATTGCGTCAAGTGCCGCAAATCAGCGCAAATGTGAAATGAATCTTTAAAGACAAGAACAAATTTGATACCCCACCCCCAGTCTGTTTGGCAGCATAATCTACTAAAGATTAAAAATTACTATCATAAAACAGACATTCCCTGTAACTAATCCCCCCCCTTCAACCCCCTCCCCCCGCCACCACCAAGAAAAACAGCACCAAAGCCTTTGCTTCAAGTTATGTCTGTATTTTAAACAGTTCTAATCATGTACCTTTGTGAACACTTAATTAAAATTACAAAACCAATTTTAATCTGAAGTCCAATTAATATGCAAATGTATGCAAATGCAGTAAAACAAGGTGGTGATTAAGTTAAGGGCACTATTTCATGTCTCCTTTAAGTGTGAAAACAAACCATCTTTTACTTTAGTGCTCACGCTGATGGATAGTAATATTTACCGAAGACATGCTGGGCAGAACAAAATGGACTTTTTAGCATGAATGCAAACAATTATGTTTCCTGGAAACTCAGATGAAGCCAGTTGGTAACTACATGTGTGGTCAAGACAACAGGTCATCCCACACACATAAATTGACTAATTTCCTATTTTGGATTTAGAGTTTTATAAAATAAAAAAATACAGTCTTTTCAGACTTGCAGTGTACAAAATGTAAAAACTTTCAATTGGGTTGGGGGACTGGGGAGGCGGGCACATAACACAAGCCAAACAGCTGTATTTCTGTCATATTTAAACTCGCTCAATTACTACTCTTTCCAATTATTTATTTTTTCAACGAGACCAAAATTGGTGCCCAACACATTCCGAGCTAACACAGAAAACACAAGGAGAACTGGCTTTAATGAGGCAAATTGCAGAAAGAACTGTCAAAGCAATCTATATCTATAAAGATGGTCAACAGAACAGAAGTGTAGAGCAGCTAATCTTTTCCTCCTCTCACTTCACATATAGAACACTGGTCCCAGCACTGCTGAGGTAATATAATTGTGGGCTGTGCGGTAGACTTTGTCAAATTAGCTTTGGTTCGAGAGCAGGAGTCAAGCTTGCTTACTCATTCCTACTATTCTCCTCAACGGAGCAGAACAAAAGCAAGGGCTGAGAGCTGGGCATCGAGTGTTAAAAGGCACAGACCACAGCCTAAAGCAGTCTACCAGCTGTACATAAAGCGCCCACCCAATATACAGAAGGATGGACTATCCTTTTTTCTAGCCTTGCATTTCAAGGGGAAAACTTCACTGACAAAGCCTGTAGCACATACATTCTAAATGAGGCTTTATTTTTGCTACATCACAATACATGTTACATAATAACTATGCTTGTTCAATGAGTTAACCCTCCCGAGGGGATTGGTTTGGTTGGTCGGTTGGATGTACGGAGTATTTATAAATAACCCCCGTGAGGGCCATTGACTTCAGCTTGGCATGGCTAACTAAGCGCTTTCTCATACTCAATTTCAAAGTCATTATCATAGTTTTTTTTCCCCATACCCTCAGAACACTTACAATGAATTTCAAGCTCCAATTAGATGTGTGTGCTAAATAATAATCATAGGGTAAACTGCTAATCATTTCTAAACATTGCCTAAGGCTTCCTTTAACATGTGCACTGGTGAATCTGAATCTCCAGCTTCACGTACAATGCAACCGAAGCACTAAAACCAGGCTCTGCTATTACAAAGACTTGCGCACACTGCCAGTGACTCCAGAAGACGCGGCTGCTGGGACCCAATCCGGCAACTTAATTTAACATAATGTAATGGCCAGAGGCAGAGATTATGGAACTGACTGCCAAGAAGTTGCATGAGGAATCGTTAGAACTCATAACAGATCAGGTAAGCGCGGGGTACTCACACACTGGGAATGGGGTACCATTCCAGCTTCTGCACGGAGAAGTAGATGCAAAGCTCACTGTAATGCCGCTGGTGTGCATTCATGTCAACAAGGCAGCAGATCCAATGTGAAATCAAAAGGGGCTAAAAGAATGCATGTAAATTGGCCTGTGTCACTTTGGAACCAGACCATTCAGTTACATGATTTGGAATAAGGAACAACTGCACGTAATACTGATATACTCGAGAGCAGAGGGGTGGAGTTGATTGACACCCGCTGTGCTGGCTGGATAATTTGGCGGGCACTCGTGGCTACGGAGGGCAGATCGCACGAGAGCACGGGCCTACGCTACCGCGCAACGCATTTCGCGAAGGCAGCGAGCGGCACAGGAACGCTCAGCAATGCAGCCTGTGTAAGCATTATCGTGTGCCCAGCTCAAGAGTTCAGCCGCTACAGGCACAAGAGCAGAGGAGAAACAACTAAATAAACACAGCCAAGGATGCGAGAGTTGACTGGGTATGCACATGTGAAAATACAGAATTTTTAAGGCAAGATTTTTTTTTTTTTTTTATCAAGTCAGATACAGGACACTGATTTGGGCTCGCTGAGAAAAGGCTTAGGTCTTTTTTTCTTGCTGGAACAAATAATGAAGGGAATGATGTTGGAGTTATCCATTACGTATGCTAGAAGCCATGCAGCCTGTCGATACATGAGATTGCCTATAGACTGCTATTTGCTGGGATTGATTGTACAGTTCTGAGTTGGTAGAAACTGGACACCATTAATTGTGAGCCTGAATGAACAAAGAACACAAGCCCCAGTAAAACCGCTTGATGTACGCAAAACGTTACGGAGTTTTAAGAAGATTTTGAACTCACAAAATTTAATTTGTAAAAAGCCAAGAAATACTGGGAGAGATAAACTATGTACTCTGCAAATACTAGTGCCCTGCCAAGCTCTGCTCTACTTAAGAAGTGGATGGGGAGAGGGGGGTTCTTGTGAAAAGGTATTAATGATGGTAGCATCTGGCAGGTCATGGGAGAATTCCATTCAATAGGCAATTTTAAAACTGGTTTGACTAAGCAATAAAACTAAACTCTCAGCACCAGCAAAAGGTACTTAGGAGGAAAGCCTCCAATTATCATGTTTATAAATCAACGGCAATTTCACTGATGACTTTATCTTTAATTTGATTAAACACAAATTTAAAAGCAAAAAAGTCATGTGATGCAATTCCCTTTATTGGTAATAATCATGCACATCTCAAGCAATCAAAAAATCACATTGATTTTAGACTGTCTAGAGAAATGCTTTGAAGATGTAAGCAGGAACACTGAGTCAATCTCTGTGGCCCCGCAAGTGACCGCAAAATGCTGAGTTTTACTTCTCCACTTTTGGCTAAAACACATACAAATAAGGCCTGTATTCAATCAACATTTGGCCTTAAATTTCACTTTGTACAAAGTAAATGCAAACACTGCACTTTTTCTTCTCAAACTCAGTTTGACCAGTTTGTTTCAGTGATTACTGAACTTGCCAAACTGTATTTGTACAGGAAAATGAAACCTTGCTGTTGCTAGTCAAACATAAAAACAATTATTAACGAATGACGGCCTAAATGTCAAAGACCCTCCTTGATAATTGTGTCATCATTATAGTTTTGCATCCTGCTGATATCACATTCCGCACCTTACATCATCATCATCATCATCATCCTCTGAGTGCACTCATTCCACACAAGTGAAAGCACCCAGCCATCCACAATGCTACAATCCAAATAAATAAATAAAAATAAATAAAAATAACTCTTCACATGCAGTGAACAGGTCTTTCAAGCAACAAAAAAAAAGACCTGTCACAACACTGGTCCAGCAATGCCAATGTCAGAATAGGAAACTAAAGGCTGTATTTTAAGGGCACAGATTCAGCAAATTGTGTATTCTGCTTCATGGGCCGATCATTCCACTGACTAGATCACATAAAATTATTCAACCCTTCAGTAAATCTACAATTCTAACCAAATGAAAGGATCAGACACTTCAAGTTTTATCGGTTTGTTGGGGAAAATACAAAAACACATGCAGGTAGTATGATGACCTGCATGCAAAATCTCAGTATCAATATGTTTCAATAAAAACATTTAAAAATCACCCCAAAAAAAACACTCTGAAATTCAGAATTTACAAAAAAGCACCAGAAGATTCAGAGACATTTTCATACAGAGCCTTTTGGGAGTTTTTATTAAATCTAAAAGTGATTGCACTGTGCCAAATCATAATAAACTCACAACTATTTGTAAAAGACCACCATTAGTGTTCAGCTATTGTTGGTCTTGCAGACTCAGAATGCAACAGAGATTCTATTCAGATATGAATAACAACTAGCTGACAACAGTATTCCATCTAGCTCCGGGAAAAGAAACAAACCTTGCTCCGTGCTTCAGAGAACTTATGACTCCAAAAGTTGTGGGTAAGTCAAGTATAGGGCTGTAAAAACCTGCATAGGGGAGCATAGGGGAGCACAACCTAACCCGATCAAAGGGAGGCACTGTTTGTAAACACGGTTTCGGTGCCATACCTTAATCCTTTCCAGTTTTGCTATTAAGATCAAATCACAGGCACAGTTTTTGATCCTTAATTCAGCCGCAACTGATCACGTCCATTTCTCAGAACTTCCCGAGACCATATGGACTCCATTGCCATCAATTCTGTGCGGGAGAAGAGCATGGTAAGTTTGCAGAGAATACCTTTCCACTGCCTTTGTTGCTATTTATTTACATTTCTTTGAGTCTCCTAAACAAACGGTGGGTAAGAGGAGGAACTCTTTGAAACGGCAGAGAACCAGGACGCGGCAGACACAAACCAGAAAACAAATAACTGAAAAGGTAACTGACAGCTGCTTTCATCAATTCTGGCCAAAGCGCTTAAATCACAACAGTCTGATTAAAATGTGGGAGAGCTTCCTCTCGATCACGTCGCCGTGGCTACGGGCAGTCGAGTAATCAGAGTGCATGTGCGGGTCATTTGAGGATGGGGAGCTCGGAGTAAACAGCGGCCAAGGCCTAAACTTAAAAAAAAAAAAACCTCAATGCATTTCAGTTTTAAAGAGACTTTTTTTGTTTGTTTGTTGTTGAAAACATTTTTATAGAATACCGATGAAAGGCTGCCGATTCAGTGGCTAAGATAGTCAAAAGGAAATTCGCAGCATTAATTATTTAAAGATTCATGAAATTGGGACGTTTGTTGTGTTTCTAAAGAGTGTTATTAATTTCCCGGTTGAAAAACATTATATCTGGTGACACATGGAGAGTATTTGGTACAGGAAGGACATTATGAATTTCAGAATTCTGCCCTGATGTACTCAACAAATAAGGTTGCGGTTTACAAACTCCAACTTCCAACTGTCGTCGTCTCTTGCTAATTTATTCACATGCCACAGAGACATTGCCAAAGAATGCTTCTTGGTGAGGAGAGAAATGTTTCAAATAGCCAATATCTGAAAAAAAAGAAAGGAAGAAAAAAGAAAAAAACTTTCAACAATCCTCAGCTACTTTCTTTCTTGCTTATTTCTTTCATGAGGTCTCACTTGTTCCTCTCTCGTTATAAGCCCCCCCCCCCCAACTGCCTTCACAAGGAAAAGAAAACCCAGTAGTATTCTCCAGCCCTTGATTTACTAAATTATTAAACAAAAAAATTAATATCAAATGCATAAAGTACCTTGCAGTACCTCTGCGCTTCTTACAGAAAAAGGTTTTGAGCACGATTTCCTGGCAGCTGCCATGGTTACGGAAGCATTCCAATATTAACTCAGTCATTTGAGGGCCTCACTGGTCCCTGAGAGGCACATCAATGTACTGCAGGTCCCACGTGCTAGAGGTGGCCACAGATTTTTTTCTGAGCTACTTTTTTTTTGCTGATTATCTTCTAGTGAGGGCAGATCATCTGCAGCTGGTGAAAGGGAAAACCCTGAACTCCAGCCCCTCTCTGCATTTAAGCAGGCGTCAAACTTCAAAAAGCCAACGCGTTTTATTCTGCATGAAAGGCTCGCTGTACTTCTGGCACGCTCCGTGAAAAGAGATCCCCTTGTCCAAAAACCAGAACAGGGCGTCTTTGATCTCGGACGGTCTCAGGTTCGCCTGACAATTCCGAAACGTTTTAAGCCTCGCGAAGCGGCCCGCGCGTCCGCACGGATCGTTACGTAAAGACGGATCGTCGTTTAATCTCCCGCGCGCGCTCGGCTGCGGTCCTCCCCGTTAGCCTTCTCCGTCGTTCGACGTTTGTCGTCTAAAGCGGGCCGCGCTTCGGCCGAAGGCAAAACGCTAACTATAGCCGACCGTTTTTCGGGCCGGCGCGACGGAACGCCGCGGCTCCCCTGAATTAGCCACCTGCTAGTCGCGAGCGCAGTCGATTGGGTCAGAGCTGCCGGTCCCAGCGCGCTGAAAGGCGGAGCTCGGGAAAGCAGACACCCCGTGCAGCCGGGCCGCGCGGTGATGAATGAGTGCGCATTGTCTCGCCGCGGCCGCCCGCTAACCGGGGTCAGTCCTTATTCAATTACCGCTTGTCAATGTCTCCAACGCTGATTGATTAATGAGCGCGCCGAGGCAAAAGGATACAAAGGGTTTTATTTTCAACTATTTGTTTTACCTAAACCAGCTCCGCTGTGGGAGTGTGCACGCATGCGCGGGCGGGGGTGCGTGCGTGCGCGACGTACAGGCACAAATTTAACAATATTTATAATTTTTCCCCTCTCAGTTCTGTCCCTGAAATCAATAACATTTTTCCCACCAGAGACACATCTCTAACGGTGTTAGAGGCCCACTCTATGTTGTGCTACGGAGAACAATATAAAAAAAACATTGTTCACCTGTGCCCCAGTTTCCAGTGTATGCAAGACAGAGATTCACATTGAGAAATATAGTTTTCCTTTTTTTCATGTCTAAAAAAAAGACAGAAATGCAGCAATCTCTTCCTGTACTTTCGCAAACTGTTTCCACATACGTACCATCACACATGGTTTCTAATAAGCCTTTCGAATATTCAAGCGTTTGAGTTTCTGACACAGGGCGTACAATGAAACTATAATACATTCTACATTGCACATGTAAACCTGCACTCATTAATAATTGCACGCAAACCAGCCAATGCAGTGTACGTCTGATTTGTTTGAATGCCTATAGAGGATTAAAAAAATGTGCTTTTCACACGCAACTTGTGAGGCACTTCAAAGCCACTCGCAACCCACCAGTGGGTCCCCCCACCCACAGCTTGGACCATACAGGCATGCATGTTCCACCGTGTGCAGATACAAAAAAAAACAAAGAATAAAAACAGAAAATTATCTCATAATGTTGTAGTGTTAACGATATCTGTAGAACAGTCATTTCTATCCTGTCATTTGTTCCATATGCTTTCAATAAATACTGATGCTGGAACATGATCTACATTCCAACATTCTTCTTTCTTTTTCAAATGACAAACTTACATCACAGCAAAGCAAATACTAATACTACTCCTACAAATACAACTACTACTACTACTACTACTAGTACTACTACTACAATAATAATAATAATAATAATAATAATAATAATAATAATAATAATAATAATAATTATCTGGTCAGATTTTTGCATTTAGATTGTTTCTTTTTATTTTCTTTTCATCGGAGGTCAACATGCATGCAGTTTTATTCTCTCTCGTATGCATGCACACGCACACACAAATGCATGCACACACAAACACAGAGGGAAAGACCAGATCTTAACCACACAATTATTGTAAGCAAAGATTCTGTCAGCTTTCTACTTTCAGTGATGATCTGTCCTCTAGGACCAAACTTCAGAAACTACTCTTTAATAATTTTTTGTTTGTGTTCAAATATATACATTTACATGGACGGTACTTTTCTGTGTACTTATACAAGATTAAGACTGCTACCAAATAGCAGAATATAGCAATATTGCTGTAAAACCAAAACTCATCTGATAACTCTTTTATTCACTGTATTTTCATGTTTCTTTCAACAGCACAACACAAAAGAAATGCGCACTTTATATAAATGGGTTAAAATAATTTAGTTAAAATGTTCATTCTGGAAATGCAGGTATCTGACTCAGAGCCTAACAGAAAAGGAACTTTCTGTCTTTGCCTCCGATTTATAATTCCATTTCTATTGTGATGTCACCACATTTGCATCGAGGAAAAGCTGGTGTTCATTTTCACTTTAATGAGAAGCACACCAGTGCTATGAAAATGCTTTTGCAACATTTCTGATTTTGGATTCTTTTGGCAAGGAAGAAAAACAAACAAATAAAGGAAAAAAAGATTTTGTTTAGCCACCGAACCGAGATCCCAATTTACAAATAAAAAGATGCTGTTCTGTTCCGCTCTGCACAGTATCTCTATTGTACTTTGTTCTACTGGAAAACTAAAACCAAAACCCAACTTTCAAACTTCATAATCAAGATTTGTTGAATAGGAGTGAACCTCTTTCTTTAAATTTCAACGGTAAGTAGGTGTGGTAAACAGAACTAATGTTGTTACTGCTGAACTTTATTTAAAACCGGATTAAGAATGAGGTGGAAATGATACACAAATAGCATAATGTACACCCGACAGATGAACAGGACAGGACAGTGGACAGACAGCCAGAACGCTGACCTCGAAACGAGTGACGAACATCTGCACGCGCCCCGTCTTTCGACGCGCACTTTTGAGACTTTACTCCGGATCCTTGTTTACTGGGTACCTAAACTTTAGCAGCTTGCCACGGAGGGATTAGAGGCAAATGCGCTGCTTTTTAATCAATGTGTGGTTATCCCTGGAAGGCAAATTACTGTCTCTGCGTGAGCTTGAAAAATACCAACCTTTTGACATGGGGAAATTCGATAGGAAAGTAGAGCACTTGGCACTTGGGTCTGATGAGCGCTTCCAGAGCTCTAGGTCTGTGGTCAGGAATCAGCTTCATGAAAGCAGATATGGACGTGAGAAAGGACTCCATGTTGAAAGCAGAGTTAAACACCACTACATCTGCCACCAAGCTGCAAAATGGAGAAAATACAAAAAAAGAAAGATAAAGAGAACTGATGTAAGCGACGGTTAAGTAAACCTGGAGAAGGAACTGCAGAGTTTGCAAAACGATATTGAACTTAAGGAAAAATAGGATGTTTCTTCAAGAACATTCTGAAGAAATAACAGCTTTGTTTGAAGGCACTGTGTACAATATGGCATAGCGTGTATACAGAAACTGTCATTAAAAAATTGATTGCGTAATCATTTCTAACCCTTTTCAGTTTAGGTCATTTTTCTCAGTTCCTTTTTTTGCCCCCCCCCCTCCCCCCTTAATTAAAATGCAGCCAAAGTTTGAGCCGTTGCAGACAGAATTATCAAAGTTTGCCACGGCATGCTTTTTCCACCAACTCTGTTACTTTGGTGTGACACCTCTTCCCACACAACGAGACGGCATGACTCAGAGATGGTGATGAATAAAAATTCACATCAAGGTAAGAAGAAAAGATATGCATCTGCCACCATTTTGTTCACATTTCATTTCAAGAAATACGTTTGATGATGGTTCTGATGAAGTTGATTTTATCTAAAAATAGATTCAAGTATCAAACAACTCAGGTAAAACACTTTCAGAGAACAGCTACATGGCGGCCATTTTTATTCCTAATATTTTTGTTAGTATTAATGTGTTGTTTTTATTCAAATGCGTTGTTTTATTCTGTCTTCAAATAGTTTTTAAAAAACACAATATGCAAATAAAGACATTGTTTGGGACTCTAAATAAGCTGATCTATTTCGTAAATTATACGCACCATTAAATCACATTTAAGAGTGGTGAAACATTATGCTGAATTTAATCCAATAAAACATTTCTTAATGAATAATTTACTTTGCAAAGTTTACTTTCTAAGGTCAGGCAGTCGCCATCTCTATCTGGTTTAATGAATTAAATCTTGATTGAATGGGTAATTTGGAAAATTAAAGTTATTGACATTTTGCCCGATGGAAATCAACAATAATTTTTTATGGAGTGCTCCTCTTTCTTGCATATTAATTTTGCATTATTGTGATTAATTACGATGCCGCTTCTCCAGAAGAATGGCTATACACCCAAACAGACAGCACCGATTCGGGCTGTCATAATTAAACGCCTTTGACAGAAAACCATGGGCTGATTGTGCTTCCTGAAACAAATACGCTTTCAAAAGGGATTTTTAGAAAGCACCGATGTGCACATTTATAGGCACAGTTACAGTACCTCTTTTGCATAAACGCGTAACTCACTTTTGATTCTCTGTTTTATTTTGACACAGGCCGAGGTAGGTTGTGCATGTGCTTAATATTACAGGAACTGAAAAGTAGCCTGCCGTCCCTCCCCAGTGTTTCTGTGGCTTAAATGTGTTTGCTGTTCAAGCATTTATTGCCCTTATTGAATAAACGATTCAGGGGGCAAAAACCGTTGGAACTGAAAATTCAATATGGCGCTCTGTCAGGAGTGTGAATGTGTCCCGACTAAAACAAAAAAATGAAAATGTCATAAGACCGTGTTTATCATCAGTTGACAACAACAGAACATTTCACTTTGTTATCCTTTTTTTTAAAGCAGTGTATGCAGCAGACAGACTGGTACAGCACTAGATATTTCTGTAGCTCACAGGCACGCTTTTCATGAATGCGTGCGCGGACCTCCGATCCTTCAGCAGCGCCCACCCTGCTGATGCAGGTTAATGCAGGTACCAGAACTTTTCCCTGCAGGACTCCAGGTCCAGACGGAGGTAAGGCGAGTCGATGCTTACACGATACAGCACGCACGATTTATGAGGATCCCTCCATGTATTCTCATTAAACAGGATTTATTCGATGCGAACGTAATACGTTTAGCAAACATGACCTCATGATTCAGGCTACGGGCGGGATAAACACGCAGCACGACTCCATAAATCAACTCAAATTACAGGCCTTAACTTTCAGAGCAGGTGATGGAGAGGGCTTCAGAATTGCACAGAGGAGACAGGCAGAGAGGACAGACGTGCGTTTACCATGAGAGGACCTGGTTGTATCCGTACTGGAAGTCCCGTTCCTGGCTCTTCCGGACCGGGTAGATCAGTTGGTTCTCGTGGAAGTACAGGACCTTCTTCAGCCGGGCCAGGTCGGGTCGGAGGGCGGCCAGTTCCGCCAGGTTGAGCACCGAGCTGGCCAACAGCACTCTGGGAAACGAAAGGCGGGTCAGCGTGGCGGCTCCGCGGCGTTTAAACGCCCTCTTCCTTCATCCCCCGCCCAGCCCCTCGGAACCCACAGGCCCGACTCCCTACAGGGCCGTTTTTCGGCACCGGGCCCCGCCAGTTCAGGGTTTTGATCTTGCCAGGGAGGCGCTGAAAGAAAAGTCTGGACTCTTTTCATGATTTTTTATTTCTCCTCCCTTACTCAAGCTGTAGCGAGGCCTCGGAGGTTTTCTGAAGTCTGACACAAAAGACAAAAGAGAAGTTTGTTTTTTTTCCAGAACATGAAAACAGCAAAAAAATAAAAATAAAAAATACTCCATAAAAACTAAAAGATGGCAATGAAAAGGGAAACAGATTTCCCAGTGGTGGCTGGATATCATTTTGCGAGAACATCTGCCCACAAATTTCTTGGTTAAGATGCAAGTGTCAGTGCCACAGGAACTGCTTAAGACTTCAGAAAGGTTGAAGGTCAAGACGGAAAAAAAAAAAAAAAAAAAACACAAGGCCAGAAATTCTACAAAGGAAAATAAGAACAACGGTGGATCAGTTAAGACAAGAACATTATGACTACTCATAATAATACCCTTCTGGAGGATGAAACTGGGGAAACTGATGACGCAAGGAAATATTTTTTTTTATGACTCTACGAGATGGTCCACCGGATGTGCACTGAAAGACCATGCAGACTAGATTAAATTAAAGGACCATCAGCTACTTTATTTATTTAGCAGAAACAATTTTCAATTGTTTTCAGTTTTTTTAATATATTTTTTTACTTTAGGTAGAGAAGAATTCAGTTAATGATGAGCATTCATTGAATAAGAAACCAACCAAAAAATAAAGCTTTTTTCAATTTCTACCTACAATAACACAAAAAAAGATCCGTTTTACAAAAAAAATATATTTGACTTTCCTCAAAATATCCTCTTTTAACTTTAATTACAACAAAACAAATTACTGGCAGTCTATCCAATCATTTTGCAAAGTGGGAGGTGGCGGGGTGGGAGGAAGGTGACAAATATCTTGTGGTGTCTAGCAAAAGAAACCGCACAACTACAGTCTGAACTCAACGCAACTTGAGATAAACCAGTTTCCCTGACTACAGTGAAACTATGAGCTGCTTGTGTATCTGCCTTTTCCCAACCTTTCTTGGTCCAGAGTTGATGGAGCTTGGCCTATGAGAGTCTTTTTTTTCATGTTAACAGCAAGCAGCAAGGGCTTTTTCACAGACACACATTCTTTTAAAGCATCCATTTCACTCTAGTCAGGGATGCTGGTTCCTCTATAGGTTGCATTGAGTTCATCTTGTAGTTATTATGCGATTTCTTTTGCTTGAAAATTCTTTCTGCTAAATAAATAAAGTAACCATTAAAATAAGTAACATCAAGTAACAATAGGTTATAAAGGGCAAGTCGTATCCTGGGAAGAGCATTGACAGAAAATAAATCAGAAAATAAATAAATCTAGCAATGATTCTAGTCAGCATTCTAGTGAAAAATGTTGTTCGAAAGAGACCCTTTCACTTTGCCATATGTGAGGCCAGTGAAAAATAGTGAAAAGCCAAGTTAAGGCTCAGATATCTCATACAGGATAAAAGCAGCTAGCTTCACTTGGCCTGCCTGAGCTGCAAGCCAGCGACTATCTACTGTATTTGGCAAACATACTGGAAACCCTTCAGATGTTAGTGGACCTGAAGTGCAGGAGTGCCAGTGGAATATGTCCAGGGCTCTAAATATTCTAAAGATGACCTGTGTTAAAAGCTTCACCTGGCTGAATCATCACTACAGTACAGTCTATGCGTTAAAAAACATGTGGACTCATGACAAGTGTTAGACTGACTCCATTAAAGCCATTAATATATAGTGGTACTATAAAACCCCTTGTAAGAACTCAAAATCATTTAAAAGACAACTGAGTCTAAAGTACACCTGTGGAAAAGTACACGTTTCTATCAAAGTCTCAATTTATCATAAATATCCTCACTGTCATATTCCAGCAAAACAAATTCACAAATAGAGAAAAATCATTGCCCTGAATAAAAATAAATCTTTGCAGTTGACCCAGCTTAAAATAAGCTACGTAGAGGAATTAAAGACTGCATTAATTGTATTTTTCATGTCGTCAAAATCGAAGGCAATCTTCATTAGAGAGGAAAAGGGGGGATTAAAACCATTAGGTGTCCCAGGATTAAACAACAACATTCCTTAAAAATGATGAGCCCGAAACATTTTTCTTCAAATGAAGATGCAGCAAGTTTACAGCCTTCCAAGCAAACAATGCAATCCCTGAATGGCATAATCAATTTTCAGGTAGCAACTCCTTAGTTAACTCTATGGGGGGACTCAATCCTTTAATTGCTAATTCGTTGGTTAACAGGCTTAGCACAGACTTAATACCATGGTCAGCATTCTGCATTTTAAATGCCGTTGATCCTAATTATTCCTTCAGAAAGGTTTAATATCCACCAACTCCTGTGCAACACAATGATAAAAGCTTCTGCTTTCAGACATTATTATTACAAGCATACACATGATGAGCCCTTTCAGACATTATTATTACAAGCATACACATGATGAGCCCGCCTTGTGAGGCTGAACGTTTATTAACATTCATAAACCTGGCACTGATTAAAGCAGATTATGTCAAAGAAATGCATTTATAACTAATGATAAAGTCTATATTGGTTGTTTGTTAGCTTGACATAGACAGAGTACTGACTTTAAGCTAACATGGACTTGCAACTGGCAACTGAAATACAGTTTTGAAGACAGATTCACAGTAAAATTATGAGTGACTGAATGAGAGATAGAGTGAGAGAGAGAGAGAGGGTATACTAAATCTGGAGCAGAATGTTGGGAAGTGCTTACATCATAATAATATGCAAATTAGGATCTAAAATTCTGATAAAGTTGTGCGCCACAGTGGATGAAAATGAGGAATTGAAAGCTGTAATAATGCTATGCTAATTGAGTGTTTTCATGTTCTTAAAATAACTGTCAATGCCACTTCACAAACTGAAAGAAATACATGTTCTCAATGTTTATAGTTTACAGTCAATAATCTTACAAATCTTTTGTAGGCCTTTGGTGAAGATTCTCAGTACTGCGACAGACAAATCCAATCAATCAGGAAATGGCTGTCATAGTTTTGTATGTTGAGTGAAACATTACCTAAACGACTGAAAGAAATGCTCCTTAGGAACATTCAGCCCAGAGTCAAATCCCCACCCAATGATGTAACTGGAACAAGGGCAGCTACTCGGTCCAAACCCCACCCGGGCCATCAGTGATGTGACAGGAACAAAGAAAACTCTGGGTTGTTAAGAGGTCAATGGGAGCATGGAGATGGTTATTCGCAGGATAAATTAATTCCCAGCTACTTCCCATGCACAAAAAAAAACACCTTTATTGAGTACTTTGATCTGAGTGCTTCTAAATGCACAGCCTCCAGGCATCTTCTAATCCCAAAACGTGCACCGTTCCGGTCACATCTCAGCACTGCAGAGCCATGAAACTGCATTTCCCAGGTATGAAAGGATCGCTTATGGTGCTTTACATTTAAGATGGTTTCACACTTACACCACCCCCCCCCCCCCCCAGGCCTCCTCCCCCCCTACTCAGTCACTACAGTGAGTTCAAAACCACGAGATGACGGACTCCATTAATAAAAGGCACGTTCTTAAGCTGGGCGGAGTGCAAGTTGAACCCGAGAGGGCTTTGAAGCTCATGGCCTTGCTAAGTTAACCCAGTCCCCAGTCATCTGCCCCATTCGCTCGTGCGCCTTTCATGTGGAAACGCCACAAGCCATTCGCGCCGCAGCGCTATCACGTCACCCGCACATCTTCGGAGCAGCCATTCTGCGCATTTCCTGGCCCGGTCTTGAGCTTCGATCAAAAAAAAAAAAAACTAAAAAAAGCACCCCTAAGTAATAAAGAGACCTGACTCAAACCAGATGAAAAATCTCTATTTTTACCTTTCTCTGCCAAGCCTACCCTCACACATCCTGGGTAGGCAAGCTTCAGACCAGCAAAATCGTAGCAGTCAGTAACTCTGCAGTTTACCATGCACAGGGAAAAAAGGCACAATTTTATTGCTGTACTAGCTGCCAAAAAATATAGTACTTAACAAGTACAATACTGACCAATTTCAGAGTAATGTAATGGATTCTCCTCGAGGGTATATACCAAAACCTCTGTACCAGCTTATTATTTATTGCCTCCCTTGAAAATACACACCTGTGATCATTCATGAGAGAGACTTCTTAAATGTCTGTAAACCAGAAACAATTACAGTGTCATGTAATAAGAAACAGATTGAGTGTGAGCCAGGAGGATACCACTCAGCTTTTAATCTGATTAAAATGTGGCTCTCAGTGGAAAAAAGAAAAAAAAAACTTGATCAAAGGACTGCCACATAAAGCCAAGAGAAACAGAGACTGAACCTGGTAGTTTCTTTGTTGCATTTGAGGCAGTTTTATTCATCATTTCACATTTTAATAATTTTATTTAACTTTTCATGAAGATTGAGGTTAATCTTCTGCATTCAATCCCAGGAGTCTCTGTTAAGATTTGGTAGAACTTCAAAGTCAGGTTGAGGTTGCACTTTTCAGCTGTTTGATTTGCCACTGCGGACGGAAAACATAACAGCAGTTGTTCTTCTCATAAGGACAGAAGGACAAAACTTAAATATGTTTTATACATATGTTCCAGGTAAGTGAAAAAGCTGTTTAAAAGTTAAAAGGCAGTATCAGACCCAGAGAAAGTTGGGTTGGCCAGTCAATGCTTTCATGCCAGTCAAGTGAGTGATATTTAGAACTACACCATGTTCCAGGGGATACTTAAGAACAGAAATACTGAGACTAATTAATCAAGGGAATTCCAACAAGATAACTATATTAAATTATAAATTGCCACTTTTCAGGATTTCCCACAGAAATAACCACAATGACAACAGACTCTCAGCCCTTAGAAACATTCATTTCTGTACCTTCTGACCTCATGTCAAGAGACAGAATTCCACAAACAACTTCCACACAATAAAGCCCCAAACTTTGGGGATTTTGCCTTCTTTCCTTCTTTTTCCTGCTGATTATATTTATCACAAATGCTGCTACTTCACTAGAAGCTTACAGAGTAACTTGTTTGCCCATGAAACCTTTGGACAGGCACGGGTTCAAATCCTTCGTTAGCTGCAGACAAGTTTTAACACGTTAAACTGGCTTGCTTGCTAGCGAAAAATTGCCTGATGATTTTAAACTATTGCTTTTGCAACTGTATAATCTTTGGGGGAAATTTATATTTCTGAAATCCAAATAAAATACACCCACACTTTAGACAGTTTTGCATTCGCCATTTTGACTGAGTTTAATGTTAGCTACCTTGCTGCAGACCGAGGGTATAAACATTTGTATAGATGGCTCTGAAATCTGCGTTGCGATTTGGTCCAGTAGGTAATGTTACCGGTAGCATGGCAACTGGGAAAAGATAATGGTTTCTTCACGGTAGGTATATCGATTTTCATCAAGTGAGTTCTCCGCTGAGAGATTTCTACATGTTGCCTACTTTTTAACTAGGTTACTGTAGTTACCCTGCAACAGCACATTTCTAAATGTTAGCTAGCCCTATAGATACTCTTTACACAGCATACAAACCAAGACACTTTCATTTATTTGTCATACAAATTACTAGGAAACATTGGGTAGCACTGCTTCGGAATACAGCTAGTTTAATTTCAGTGAGCCAAGATAGCCAATGGTGTTTCATGTAACTCTGCCTAATTTTGACATCAATACTTTTAATGACAGGCCTAGATTTTGCGAGTTTGAATTAATTACTTATAGACAGTGCTTTGTAAGTGAGAGTAACTTGGCATTTCTGTATGTTGAAAATATGTTTTTCTTCAGATGCATACAGTACATGGCCAAAAGTATGTGGACACCAACATCCAACATCTCATCTAAAATGATGGGCATTAATATGATGTTGGTCCACTCTTTGCTGCTATAACATCTGTCATTCTTCTGGGAAGACTTTATACTGCGCATTGCTGCAGAGATTTGCTTCCATTCAGCCAGAAGAGCATGCGTGAGGTCGGGCACTGATTTGGCGATTAGGCCTGGCTCGCAGTTGGCTTTCCAACTGATCCCAAAAGTGTTGGATGTGGTTGAGGGCTTTGTGCAAGCCAGTCAAGTTCTTCCACACCAAAAAAAAAAATTAAAAAAAAATAAAAAAAACATTTCTATATGGAACTTCCTGCCAGCCCAGGAATATTGTCATGCTGAAACAGTTAAGGGCCTGGTCCAAACTGTTGGGGAAGCACAGAATCATCTAGAATATGATTATATGCTGTCGTATTTAGGTTTGCTTTCACTGGAACTGAGGGGCCTAGCCAAAACCATGAAAAACAGCCCCATGCCAAAAGGTGTCCAGATACTTTTGGTCATATAGTGTATTTCACTGAGACAGACAGCAAGATCTATAGTGATTGTCCAGTGGCCTGTCAACAGGAATCCTGAAACAGATAAACAGTAGCTAGAATCTAAAATATGTTTTAGGACTCATAAGACTTGCAGTCTTCACCAAATACAGGGGGGTGTTTAAAAAGTATTTATCAATGCTTCTGTGTCAATAGGGGTTGACACTGTGCTGCCAGGAAAGATCCTCCTTTTCATAGCCCTGCACAGAACAGCTGTTTTGACAGTGGGACCTCCCCACATTACATTTACATGCCATTTAAGTGAATCATAAAATGCAAATATTGCAAATAACACCTACACTTCTGTGGTCTAAAGTGATTTCTAAAGGGATAAGCACCATTTTAATAAAATGAATGATTAACAGGGTGGTTCTCTCTCCTGAAAGGATCCACTCACATACATTACAATATACTCTTAAACTCAGTTACTCAGTCGTTGTACCTTAGTAAATGACAAAAAAAATAAAAAATGTCTGCAAAGACAAATTATGTCTTACGCTTGACGCACATACTTGCACACTCATGGAGATGACGGGCAGTTAGTTTGTTAACTTGGTATCAAGAACACTTGCACATTAAAGCAAATTGGGCAAAGGCAGCATCTGATGGCTGCAAGAGAGAGACAGACACAGCCTGGTCTCTGTAAACAAGGCCTTGTGCCAATGTGGCAAAACTGGACGTTTTCAATCAGTGAGCACTTGACAAAAGAGATTAGTGCACTCAGCCATCCCTGCAGGCCCTGGTATCAGAGTCATGGACAAGAATTAGACACAGTGGTGAGAATGCAGTGCGCAAAACTTCTAAAACAAGTGGGAGGATTGGCTCTTTCAGGTTTTCGTGTGAGCAGCCAATGCAGAACTGTTTGTTCTTTTTTTTTTTTGGACAGCTTCACGCTACCTTTGAAGCCACTGTTCATGTAGGTGACTGTTTTTTAGGTCATGGCTCACTTCTTGTCGACCTTAAGTAAATCGAGCTGAGGTAGCAGGTGTTCGCTGGGCAAAAAGTCACATACTTCCTGACTGTTCGCAGGTTCCTCGCAATGGAAAATTGACACTTCTCTCAAATCATTAAGATAATTGAAACATTTAGCTAATTCATGTACAGGACCCAGTCTTGGGACAATGAGTCGGCACAAACAAGCACTTGCTTCAGTTCCAGTGCCTACGCTATTTTTATTCATTCACTTTTTTCCCACTTTACTTTCATATATCACAACAGACATCAACATATTTCCCCTTGCATCTAAAAACAACACCAAGAAAAGAAGTACAGCCCAAGTTACAAAACACAGACGATACTTGCAGTTACCCAGCATCAAAGTTCCATGGCTGAGCCCACCAAAAACCTCCAGTGAGTTTCTCCACTCAAACGTTGTGGTCTTGCATTATAATTAGAGGAAATCCCTTTTACAGCCAATGACAGTTGCTCTTCTGCTTAGGGCATTTACCAGAATGTCTTCTTCACAAACTGACACACCCAACAGAATGCCCAGTTTGTGATAATGACTCGACCCCTTCGATCGTGCACCTCTCAGCTTTACATTATGCAATAAAGAATAGCTCTGCACACAGGTGTTTTCCCCTCCTACTGTACTAGTACAAAAATGATGACGGTGAAAAGTCCCTGGAAGTATGCTTTAAAAATAAAGTCTGTATTGTATGTTACCATACGCCTGTGGAGGGTGGGGTGGGGGTGGCAGATAAAATGCAAACCGATGGCTGAACTTCAAGGCCCGAGGCAAAGAGGAGCGTTTTGATGAGTAAACAACTCCCACGGCATTTAGGAAGAGGGCCGATGATTGCGCTTTGATCATGTAGAAGCAATTACGGACAGCAGCGTGCAATCGCTCTGCCACTGAGCGGTAAACATCTGTGGTGGCGGCCATGTTGTGTTAACTTCAACTGCTGGGAAAACCCATTACTGAAGCAGGGAAAGTTTAATTATTTTTAATACGCAGGTGAGATTCAGTTACCCACGCACACATAAACAAACACACACACACAGAAATCTAAATCACTGCTGCCACCAACAATATAATCCATCAAAAGTTCATGAGTCAGCCAATCATTCACACTGGAAATGCTTCATGACGCTACAGTAAGAATCAGAATCACAATAGTTTCACATTTAAATGTTCATGCTGCTTTACAAAAAAAAAGAAAAAAAGACATGTGTCGAAATTTCTGCAGTTTGTTTGTGAGATGGTGAAAAATGGCCCAATCCATACCCTACAACATCTAAAATATTATTAATATTTTCTTCCCGTTAAAGAAACGCTCCCAGCAGGCTGACCCGACAAATTCATATCCATTTTATGGAATTAAAGAACTTAATCTCGCCATAATAACGTCCCGAAGGAACGTTTCGAACAGAGTTTATCAGTCGCCAACATTTTACTTTAATTCCACTTGGCTCGTGTTCCTAAGAATACTGAGGAGACTGGGAAAGCATTATTTGTCCCTCAGTTTGTTAGTGTGTTTTTTTTCTTCCCCCGACACTGAAAAGAATTAGACAATGACGAGGGACAGGGCAGCCGCCCTGCGTGGTATCGACATGGCCTACACCGCCGCACAGAGTGGCTTTGTGTGTAAGGAGGGCCCAGAGAGAAAGAAAGATCATCTTAATTATCGTTGAGAAGGATCTCAGAGCTACACCTGGGCTAGAATAATATCACTTACGGACACAGAGATAGGCGAATAATTCCGGTTAGATCACAGACGTTGTCCAAATGAGGGGGGAATGACAGATTCTAACAGGCCAAGAGCGGGATAAGCCTACTCATTTGTCCCTCCAATTTGTTATAAAATACATAACAACATTTACATCAAAATAGTTATGTTACCCACAAAATGAACACGATAAAAAACTAAAAGTTGTTCAGGCATTTGGTGTGTAGAGAGCCTAGCTTTAACCTCAAGGTGACTGAGTGATTTCCACAGCCTCAACTGGGTTATGATTTTGAGTTGATGGGAAAACCATTTCAACCGATAAACTTTGATGGGCTACTGCTAATCCCATGCCAAACGCGTTCAGTGTAATGTCATACGCAGATATTAAGGCGCCTGATCATATTTACGATGCACTAAAGGGCAATGGGTCAACAGACACGAAAAGACGTGTGGAAAATACTAGGCACCCATTTGAACTGACCATATGTACACCACACAAAGAAACAAACTTTCAGCATTTTCCACTGCATTTTATTATAAAAGAACCAAACAAAAATAAAAATAATAATAATAATAATAATAATAACAACAACAATAATAATAAACATTTATCATTTAATTTGTAAGCATCACAAGTAGTTCTGATGCACAGGAAAATATGGATCAGAGTTTTCCAGCAGTAGTGGCCACACCCCATCACTGACATGAAGTGCAAACCCCCTTGTCCCCCGCAAAAACCAAACCTATACCAAGGAGGGAAAAACAGCATCCCAATATGTAGCTCTGTTTCCATCCTGATCAAAACATAAATGCATATATTTTAAAATGCAGGTCTTACTGAGACAAAGAAGTAAAAAATATGTGCGACAGGGAAAAGTGAGCGCATCCGAAGTCTTACAGTTCCAAATCCTCACCATGGTTATGGGCATCCACAACTGAAATGAATAAGGTGATAAAGGGTGTTTAACTGATGAATGCTCTCACCTGTAGGAGGAACTGGCTGGAATGGTCTGCATGAAATATATGGCCGCCGTTCTGGCTCTCCAGTGCCATTTCTTGGCTGGCAGTGTGTAGGTGACGCAGTCCTCCAGGTCCTCCTGGAGAAGGTCAATCAGCTGTTTGTGAGAGCCTCCGTAGAAGGCCTCAACCAGCAACACACTCATGCCCGAAACCCTGCGGGAGAGGGGAGGCTGGGAGGGGGTGGCGCAGACAGACACCGAACGTACCCATGAAATCCATAGAACGAAATATCAGTTTGAAGCAAATGACAATACGCATTAAGAAGTTTCAAGTTTTTGGTTTGGGGTTTTTTGATGTCATGAGGGAGAATGCCTATTCATAAACAGAAGCAGCCTAATTTTTTTTTTTTAAATGCTACCAGCTAACTTTGTGTAACTGTAAAACAAAAATTAAATAAAACTAAGGGGTTAGGACTACAAAAGCACAGACGTTTTAAAATTAGAACTTTGATAAAAAGTATTGATAAAAATAAGTTTCAACTTCACATTTCGAAACAAGAAAAGGCAATAAGGGGGATTCCCAGCAGCCCACTTCATTATTAAATGGACAGGGTTTCCGTAAATGTGGTGTAACTGCTCGCCATGTTCTGCTTCTGGTCCGTGGGCGAGTTCTTCAGTGTGTACAGCGCTAGCCCGAAAAACGAGGCGTGGAGGCTAGGGATTCCCAGGGCGCAGTGCTGTTACACGTGCGGACGCGGCTGGGAATCCCCCATCATGCACCAGGCCTCTGACGCAAAACCGTATAACCCCTTATAGTAGATCCCAAAGATATGCATCTCCAGGAATTTCAGAGTTTTTCTCAAACTGTTTTAAATCACTAAGTCATCAGGGCTGTTGAGTCCTACTTTAACAAGGGGGCGGAGCTGGCAATTGGAAGGGGGTGGAGCCACCAGAATGGAAAATACCGGCCTTCCACTACAGCTGTCTTCATGGCCTTACAATATGTATATCCAAGACTTTTGACTGCACTGTGAAACAATCCATGCCCAACAAATACAGTACATGAATATCATTACTCTATCAATTAAACATGCGCTCATTTAATTTGTTTAGTAATTTCCTTACCAAGCATATTGTTCTGCAGATTTCTTTAGCAAAAAGTTTTTTTGTTTATTTTTTTTAAATAAAGTTATGTTTGATTGATTAAAAGTAATGATAAGCTTTACACTTTGCAGTTCATTATTACTGCATTTTTGACCTGATTGAGACACTTGCTATAGCAATAAATAACATAAGAAAGCCTAGGAGGGGCATTTCATTGTCTGCAACAAGCATAGATGGATATTCCGACTTTAGCTGATTAATATGAGGTAGTAGGTACAGTACTGACAGTGCATTCACACGATAGCCTTTATTTAACATTCAAACTCACTCACTTCTCTCTGTTCACAAACACCCACTCAGAAATGGTGCCTGAAACCTTTCTACAAACCCACACTGGAGACTCAGCAGCTCATAATGGGCAGAAAAATGGATTTGAAATTAAGTTCTGCTTCATTTTGAGTCTTCATATTAGATGGTGCATTTCTCTAAAAACGGCCAACAGCTGCAGTGCATAAAGTTCAGCTTCCTTTAAAGAAAAGGGGAAAATATCTTTATGCATTTGAATATTTTCCACACGCTGATCTGGTAAGTACTGCTCGCTCACCTCATGATGGTTCTTGTAATCAGTGTCAAGTGCATTAATAATCCAGATTAAATTATTTCTAATGAATATGAATTGAGGTCATCATAATGGATGCATCTTTCAGATGATGCGTTCAAACTTATTATTTTATTACTTCCATGTTTGATTTCTATAAAATATCGCATCATGATAAATTATTCATGCCCCTTAGCTTTTCATCTTCTAAGATACAAACTCATCTGATGCTTTTTACAACTATTTATTTTATTCTAAAAACAGAATTCTCCCAAGAAGCATCCCGCTATCACCCGAGGATGTATTTCTTAAATAAAAGCAGCAGCACTTTGCATACCTAAGATCTGCATATTAAAGGAATGAGCAATGTGAATTAGGAATCTTCAGCAGTGAAATTTAATCAGTGCCTACCTCTGACTGCAGTTCAAAACTCTTTTGGGTGTGGAATCTGAGGCTTTATACCCCCACGGTTGCAAATTATTTTATTTTATTTTTTTGCTATTCTCAGTGCGATTCAAGCTCCCCGCTCAACTTCCATATGGACTCAAGGCTACCTCTGTTCACTCAATGGGTGGTTTATGATAACTGAATTGCCTCAGTAAATGGAGAGACGTGCAGACTTAATATAGGCACTACCTTTTAGTCAACCTGTGCTGAATGGTTCTGTCTGTGATTCAGTAATGTGAAACAAGCCTTTCGGGAACCTAAAGCCCGGCTGAGGGGATAAATGACATTTTGCTTCCACAGATCTATGCAAACAGACACTGACTTGCTTGCTACAGGCCAGATCTGAGGTATCCTTGCAACTGAATGAAATTGGTACTGCATTTCAATGTCACATCTCACACTTACACAGTTCTGAAGTATGAACTTACACAGGCATGCGGTCACCCAACAGAACATTCCACCTCTTAACATAACTAATGGGACGCTTCAACTTGGACCTGCGAATGGCATTTCCAGACATTTCTGGCATCCTGAACCAAAGGAGCAAGTGCACAGTGAAGAGACTGGAAACGAGGATGAAGAATATTCCACTCCTGACGTGGAACCGAGATGGAGGTGAAACGGAGACCGGGTCGGCAGCCCGCCACCTTGCATTCCGTTCTCTGATCTCCACTGGGGGAAACTGTGGGCCCAGACACATCAGCTCAACGTGGGTGTGAAATTACAGCTACTACTGAACTGACAGACACTGAAACCTAACGGCAAGCCTCTTCCTTCATTAGCAAGTTTGTGTGTGATTATATGTCAGGAGTATTTTTGCTTTTCGGAAGGCAGCACATCAGCTAACTGATCCTTACACTTCGTACATGTCAGGCCCCGAGTTAAACTACATGTCATGGTTCACTATATGAATAGCAACTGGGAGCCAAAAACCTGGGACTGAAATGCTAAGCTGTTTCATATACCTCCATTGGTACTTTCAGTTTTGAAGTTTACTTACTCACAGCAGACGCAAGGTTATTGGAGAACTGGGCTTGTAACCAAAAATGTAAGGTTAAATGAGAGGGAGAAGTGCTGTTGGGCTTGAGCCCGACAATCATGTGCTCTCCTGCATTGATTCACCAAATGGTCAACTGTGCAAATAGACACTGAGGAAGTTTTAGTCATTGACATTTCATTCTTGACTAATGAAACTATCACTAGGAACTCCTTTGGTTCACGCCACAGAACTATAAACACGCTCATTCCATAAAGCTGCCATGGGTTTCAGATGTAGAAACTTTGTACCTGCATTCTGCAATGACTAGCGAGTAGGAGTTCAGTTCTCATCAGAACGGACAAACATATCGCGCTAAGCACCTTTAGTTTCTAGGTCCTCAGGGGCGCGATTGTTCGAGGGTTGCCATGACGGTAATGTCCTGGCTAGCGCTGACCTGGAAGTCACATCTAGCCACTTAGCTGGGACCTACTTCTCCGGTGTCATCGCTAATCAGGTCGGAGGAGAGGCTAGCGAAGCGACCTCGGCGTGGTCCTAATCAGCCCCTCGTCCCAGCCCCGCTCATCATTCCATTCTAGCCCGAGTATGACACTCCTATTCATCGCCTCTCGTCTTGAGTCGGTCCATTAAACGGAAAGGGGCACAGGCCCATTTTTCCAAGGTTTTCTCCGACTGTTCCAATAATGCAAAATAAACAACTTGTGCTGAGTTCGGCGTTACAGAACCTAAATGCTGTCACAGCTAAACCAACTTAAGTTACTGGACTCTGGTAGTGACCAGTGAACCCCTTTGAGAGATCAATCATTGCAAAACCGTGATGTCAGGCTCCCTTTTTATTTCACAGAATTTCAGACCACAGCGAATGGTTTAAACAGAAATGATGACTCCATTCTCAAATTATACTCAAATGGAACCGAGTGTAGCCTCATTAACATCTTAAGTGTCTTCAGCAACTACAAAATATGTGATTGTGTCATTTGCACAATTTTCATATTTCACATTAATCCATGTGTGGTCTACAGAGCGTCTGTGAAGATATTTTGAGAAAAAAAAATGTGCCCGAAAATGTAAGACTGAACTTACAATGTATGATTTTTGGCTGATAGAACTATATTTTCCTTGGATTAAATTCTGCATACAATTAAAAATAAACTGTACATTGAGTTATATTGCCTTGAATAATATTTCTCTTGAATTTTGCATCATAGGTGTATCTCGCAAGAACAAAAACCTTCCAAATGCTGTTACAGATTGCCAAGCCAAGAGGACCACTGAATTTATAACTGGAGCAATTTACAAGTGCTGTACAGTGTCTGAATTACAGCGGGTCTGCAACAGGGAAAGACCCACTCCTAGCATATTAATACCACGCAACACAAATCTATGTCAGACTAATGGAAATGTTCACCTCCTACCTGAGCACTCAGTTCAAGGGCAAAGCCTTTCAGTAGCTGGAACAGATTCAACGCACTGCTACATAAAGCCAATCGGATCCTTAGCAGAGGGCAGCTGCTGTACCTCTGAGCAAGGTACTTGACCTTAATTACAATGAACAAGGTACTTAACTTGAATTACATCAGTGAATACCCAGCAGCGCAAACATGACATCTCAATTATGCGCTGCCGTGGGCAACTCCCCTGGAAGAGGGCGTCTCCTAAGTAATTAGAAAGGCGGTGCAATCATTTCCTATATCATGTCCGATCCTTATACTGTTATATACCCTTACTGCTGAAGCTGGAGGATGCAGCATCCGCGGGCTTGCACTCAAGCCATCCACTTCAACCGCCTCATTCAAGTAATCACTGTCTTCACGAAACCCATTCAACCCCGCTCCCCACTTCTGGATGTGTTAGCATTTTAAGGAGAACTTGAAAACCTGCTGGATTTTGACCCTCCGGGTGCCCTGTCCCACCCTGTACTTAAGCCTCATCCTTTTTTGTATTCAGTTAAGGCCAGGTTCTGTTCCTCTGATGGGGAGACCAAGGCAATTCATATCTGTTTCAATTGATTATTCAATCAGTCAGACCCGACATCAACTTTTTTTCTTTTTTTTCGGTAATGGAATCTGCATTTGAGAAGTGTTTGACTACTTTTAAATCAGTGTTTCATGTATACCAAAGTGCTAGGAAGCCTGCCAAATGTGATTGGATCTCTTGAATTGCAACAGCCATTAAGATGGCTGTATGTTCTGCCACACAAGCAGTTTAATTTGTTATATAAAAGTTTTATTTATTTATTTGTTTATTTAATCTACAGCTGTGCTATGAAACTGCTGAAAACAAAGGCTGGCAATGAAAAACATTTCAGAAATTATGTGAAGAATCTTTGGGCTGTTAAGCGTTCTAAAAGCAGAAGCAAAAAATATGTATCAGACCTTGATGGCAAACATTTATCAAAAACACTGCGAACAGATTCACCCAGTGAATGAAGGGGCTTACCTACAGTCTAGGTAGAAAACACACCGACCATGATTGTACATATTTTACCAATTTTACAAGTTTATACGTTTTTTGAATGGAAATTTCAAGACAAGAAACACACTCGATGTTACCTGCTGAAATTAGGTTGCCAATACCGCATACCAATATTACATATGATATTCTGATATTTTCTTAAATGTGTGGGTGCTGATACATGCATCTATAGTTACATGCACAAAAGGGGATTACAGAGCACCACAGGAATATGGATCCTGTGCGTTTCCTGTAAAGACATGTCTCACATTACACAGGACGCAATGGGGAAATTTACAGTGAGACGAGCTATGTTAAATGGCCCATACTCATATCTAGCTTAAATTTACATTACAATTTAAGTGCCATGCTCAAGGGTGCGACAACAGTTCTGTATTAGGAAATCAAACCTGCAACCTCCAGGTTACAACCGTTCCTAAGAATCCCTCTCTCGCTCTACACTCCTTACACAGGGGAATGACAAATGAGCGTGCATTTCAGTGGAGAATGATGTGGAATCAAACCTCAAATGCCAGCGGTCCCATAAATTTCCTGTTATCCAAGCCAATTTTTAATGAACTTGAAAGACCGATGCCCAAATGGAGGCTTGAAGATGCCAGTAAGGTAAACAGGAGTGGGGAGTCATTAAAGGAAAGGCAGAGCTCATTTTCAATCAACAAACATTTATTTTTCTTCTGGTTTCCAGGTTTTAAACTTGCCAGTCTCCCACAAACCTCTCACCATTCATTTCTAGTGTCACTGAGAGTTTGGTATGAATTAAGACAGCAGAATTCATTTCTGTAACGTTTAATTTTTTTTTCTTTTTTTTTTTTTGGCAATATATGTAAAATCTTCCAGATACAGGTTATGATTCCAAATGGAATTAAGTTCTATGAGCAACTAAAACTCAGTGGAAAGGTGCTGGATGTCCACATCCATGCGTATCTTAATCAGTCTGGAATGTTCCACTGGACTCAGACAGTGCCTCCTTCATGCATTCAAATAAACATGGGTTATACTTTCTGTCTCCAAAACAAAAAAAGCAAACGTAAATAGAGGAATAACTTCAAACTGATTTGATGGTACAGTTGTAGAATTAAAATATCCAGAAAGCGAGAGAGAAAACAATTTCAAAGAAGATGCTTAGAGTAGCATAACAGTACACTGGTGGGGTGGAACCGCACATACATTTACATCCTATTAATGGCATAATGCCATGCACTACATATACAAATAAATGGCGCAGAAAACACGGCAGTTACCGATTTTATAAACGTCTTAGCAGGCGGATTACAAAAGACATTCCTCCGCTTCAACACAGTTCTTACCACCTGAAATGACATGCAAATTAGTATGCACATAATATTCTGCCCGTGAATAAGTGGGTAATAAAAGCTCAAAACCGTCTTTTTGTATGAAAGCGCTAACGGTTCAACAATGCCACTTTCAGCGGTTTTACATTAAAAGGGCTGTGGTAGAATAATACTTTCCGCGAGGTCTTTGATCTCCCGTTCAAAAGGGGAGGAAACCGAAATTTCCAGATTACCGTTTCAAAGCAGCAGTGACTGAGAACTGACTTTTTTTAATTGAGCGAGTCAAGTGTCCTCGTTCATCACAAAGTATTGGCTTTGTATTAAGGCTAATCATTTCAGAAGTTCCCTCTGAAAGAAATACAACTAATTATTCGTATCCAAAAGTGTGTGGTAATCTCTCTAGTTTAGGGATTGGAGCACAGTAAATGTCCACATTACTCGTATTAATGAAAAATCGCACAAGCCTACCAGTTTTCTGATCGTGGTACTATGGTTTTTTTTTTTTTTTTTTTGCATTAAATTAGAAACTCATCGAGTGTTATAATGGAGTTTAAAGCTATTTTATTCAAGTATAAATTACCCACTGCTACACAAGTGAGGGCATTGTCTTGTCGATTAGAAAAAAATAAATAACTCATTGCTTTTGGAAGTGTACTTTTAATTCACCCCCACTCCAGTGATCAAAACAGCTCCATTGTGACATAATGCCTGTAATGTAATGTAACATAATGTTGCATTTTAGCAAACACCCTTAGCCAAAGCAATTCACACAGCTTATATATTCTCATATGATCCGTTTATAGACCTGGATATTTACTGAAGTAACACAGGTTAGGTATCTAAGGGGACAACAACAGCTTCTTACCTGAAAATGCAACCTCTAGGTTACATGTCTTGTTCCCCAACCTGCTGCCCCTCGTTTTATGGCTAATATAAATCCATGACCGCAGAGTTACCTGGCTGAATACAGTACCATTACCAAATCTCTCCAGACAGAAAGCAAAACTCTCCAATCTCTAAATATAGATCTCTAAATCTGACCATAGTCACACTTATTGTTGCATACTAAATCAAATATTGAATCACAGCATTTGGTAACACTATGCTTCATGTACACAAAGCTATATTTTAATCCAAAATTAATTTTAGATGCGTGTCTGTGATTCTGGCACCTGGATATAAGGCCTAATTGAGGCCCTGTTATGGTGTTTAGGATCAGCACTCATACAATGTTCTGCTCAAAGCAGCAAGTGCTAAATGTCAGGCAATACAGCCCGAGAATGTCCTTGTGTGACTCAACTTTGTTAGAACCACTCACATAGTGCATGACTGGCAAATGAAATTTAGCACATCCCTATCCGGAGTCATTTTTAAACACCATTTACTCCACCCCCTTCCCCACACCTAAATAAAACTTTAAAAATTGCAAGGAAGGTAAAAGGCTATGTACAGTAGATTGTTTTCCGATGAGCAAGAACTGTAATCAACCCTTTGGCCTAGAGGCAGAGTAAGTTATAAGGAAAATTTAGTAGGGACATTTCATTCCATGACCCCAATTTGCGGCTAATATTTATTTGACTTAAAAGATATCCGTTAATCCAGTGGTAACCAACCCTGTTCCTGGAAATCTTACATCCTGTAGCTTTTCATTTTAACCCTAATTTGGTACACCGGATTCTATTAGTCAGAAGCTCAACAAGATCTGTAGCTGTTGAATAAGGTGTGCTGTTAGGGCTGGAATGAAAACCTACAGGATGGTAGATCTCCAGGAACAGGGTTTGTTACAACTGCTTTAATCCAAAGAAGAAAATGAATGAACCCTTATTCTTTGAAAGCGATACAGTCATCGTTTGGCCAGAGAGTAATGTATCATTTCCAGAATTGCTCTGACCAGAGGCATTTTTAAATGTAACTGCACTGAACCATATCTGAAAACTATTACAAACTGAAAGAGTGGAGGCTGTTTGAGAGTTATCCATTTGTACTGGCTAAGTTAACAGCTTCATGTTTTTAAACGTACGACTGCTTGAAAATTACTTTCTGAAAAATATGAGTCATATGTGAATTCCACACTTCCTTTCAGTCAGCAGATGCAGAAAATGCATGCTCTCTCTAACAAAAGTCTGCCCTGATGTGGCATTTAATAGCACTGGTATACAGCAAACTATTACAAGCGGCCTCTTGAATGGAGTTCAGTGATGACAGGTCTGTGCAGAGCAATGTTCAGAAGAGTCCGCTATGGCAACTCTAGACACCATCTCTACTCAAAAGTCATAGTTTTGGGAATTTGTCATCTTTGAAGATTTTTACAAGTAGGGCAGTCTAAGAAACTAAAGGAAGATGCTTAGCAACAACAGAAGCAAGCAAACAAATAAACAAACAAGCACATGAATAAATAGCCATCTACCCTGTTAAATAGCAATCCTGAAAGGCTTTAGTTTTGGTCAAGTACAAATCAAGGGACTGCCTAACTGCAAGCTTCTTGGTGTTGTCTGCTGCACCAATATTCTTTTAAATAATCTTGGCACACCTCATTCTAATTAGCAACTCGAGGAGATCTCTTGATTTCGAATCACACGTGCCTTAGGGCTGGACTGAAAACCTACGGGACGCTACCTGCCTTGGTACCGCCGGTTGGAAAGCCCTGAACAAAATAGCAACTGCATTCATAAAGTTGTAGTAATAAATGGCGAATATTAGCATGCCACGAACTGAAGCACTGGTTCATTAGGCCAACACACCATGCAATGTGCATTTCCCCTTTGTTTGCTTTGGGTGACATTGTGGACAGAATTCCAGGCTACTTGCCAATATACGAATCATACTGAATTGTCCCGTTAGCTACTGTATCGGACAATATATCGGACAGCTCTGCGATTACTGGCGTATAATTATTGGCTAAATAAACGAACGTGTCCTCCACACAATCCGCGAATAGTTTTCTATTCTATTTTTTTTTCGGTTGATAGTCAGCTAACAGGTGATTAATTAGTCGATTTCGCGTCCAGAAGTAACAAGCTTGTTAACGGTTAGCTAAACTAGCTAGCCAGCTACCAAGTCAATCCACCATGTGCACATCGCGCACGCTTTAAAAACTACTAATTTAAGTATGTTATACTTCCTCCTGTCTAAATGTAATACTGAAAAATAAAACACCAGAATAAATATCGCAAATTCTATCCATCCTTCCCATTCTGATAAGACCACCATCGACTTTCTCACATGGTCAACAATTCAAGAACTCACCTCTTCCGGGAGCTGTGTCGTCACTGTCGCGAGGTGGACAAGACTTCGTACGTGATGACGACATCCTACTCATGCAGCTAGTGTGCTGTCCCGTTTTCCTTACCAGCGGGGAAGAGGGGGCGGCTCGGTATCGGCAAATAAATACCCTAATTTGTTAATACGAGGCGGTTTTGTAATATTTAAATTTACATAATATAAATTGTATCACCTTACTGTACCACTATGCACCAGATATGGCGTATGTTGGATGTAGCCTGGTTACGTTTTTTCCTCACTGTTGGACAGTGGAGCTATGATAGCCTAATTGTTTTATTTGGGGTTCAGAGTTTCTGGTTTTCTTGCATTTTGAACAAAACCATTAAAAGTAACCCAGAAGTTTTTCAACTATATCGCTTTTAAGTCTAGTGTGGTCTGTCATTTTGTCGAGCAAACAGTTAAAGGATAAACACTCGAATCATGTAATAGGCTATTTGTCAACCGCGTGCAACGGTACTGGATCAAATTTAAATGAATAAAAGCATCAGGGTGAAGAAAAAGCTTAGCAGACCCTTCCCACACTACCTCTAACCCGCGTAGATTTTACACAGTATTGTTGTCTTTGTGTCGTTCCGCTGGTGGCCTGTAGTCCCGCCGCGCACCTGCCGCATTCATATGCAGAAGGTCAAGCAAGCCTCCGATTCGGCAGCTGATTATGGGGGTGGTGGCATTCGGCGACTGACTCGTTGCTGTTTGTCATCTCATCTCTGTAGCATATATTTCCCAGTCCATAATCCCTGATAATAGCAATAGCCTACAATCAAATAAAGTTATAAAAGTACAATGTATGTAGTAGACCTGTAGTAGTTAGTAGACCTATTAGCTTTATCTTTGTTTAAGCCACAAGTCTTCAGTAAGGCTGCAGAGTTTGTGAAAATATTGTTTAAACCAGCCTGGCCAAGACAGTATCAGCAGCTGATTGCAATTATTAGTGGTGAGCCAAAAATGCCATCTTCAAAGAGAGGACTGCAGTCTAATTAAAACCTTTATATAAAACAGGCAAGTTCTAACTAATTTGGGCCTGGATATTATCCCTTCAAATGGGCATACCGCAAAACATAAAAAGTGAATATTTATTTAATAAGGAGTGATTATTCTGCGCATCTTATGTTTTTTTTTAAATTTTTTTATGTGAAAGTAAAGGCTGCTGACATGTCCTTGTGGGGGAGGTTTCATGCTAATTTACTTAATAAAATCCTTCTGATCCTCGCTGCTGTTGAAAACTGGGGGAAATGTCTCATTCATTTATACATAAGCATTTCAAGACAATTAAGAAAATAATCAAGGTATATAATTTGTTCTATTTACTGGCATATGTATTTGGGCCTAAAAAGAGATTGCCCTCATTATAAGAAGTGCACACCTCCCCCCATGCTATAGAACAAGTCCCTCACTTGAACAATCAGCACAAATCTGAAAGTCCACCTTTACTTTTAGAGAGAAAAAAAGATGTCTCAGGAACACATAGAGAGAGGCACTTCTGGCGAGGTCAGGCTATCTTTTTTTTCTCTTCTTTTTTTCAGTTTCTCCATTGGCACCCGAGTGAACCACCTGCTCCAGGGATCTTTCTGCTACCGCCAGACGGAACAGCTGGCCACTCTTCTGAGGCTCTGATTGGCTAATCCCTGCTGGTCACTTGTGCTCATTCTCCCTGCCTGTCAATGAACATTCTCTCAATTAGTGCCAGGATTGTGCCTCCAACACAGGGGCCGTCCTTCATGTGCCCGGAGAATAATGTGTGGAGCATATGGGGATATATAAATAATTTAATGGGGTCAAAAGTCTACCCTTTCCCTTGCTCCTCCATCATTCCCCACCAAACCCAACCCTCACTCAGCCTAACCCAGCAGCACTGACACTTTCTGCAGCGCAGACCTGTAACCATTTCAAAGTCTGTTTTAGCTGAATGCAGCCAGTCCTTTTAATTAAATACTTGGCCCAGTTTAGGCTGCAAATATTTCAAGGTTTTGTAAATGAGTGCCGCAGTAGAGACTAACCTCCACAGATTCACATCTGTGCAGCAGGTATTTTTTTCAATCCAAACAGCAACCACTGGGTTATTAAATCCATGCAGTGCGGAGAAGCAATGATTGCGCTGTTTTCGTTTCACAGGAAGACTGAATGAATGTGGCAAAGGCGGAAAGGTTTCCTTAAACTTATCAAAAATGGTATGAGGATGAAAACATTAAGTTATTTGTATGTGCATGGGTTGGGAGGCTAATGTTATTGGAAGTTGAGACAATGGAACAATATGCTGATAAATGCGATCATCAGCCAGAATAGGCTACTATGAGTCTTGAAATCGCAACATTTGGCCGGCAAAGTAGCCAAAAACAATCCGCGGAGCAGTGCGAAAATGAACAGGCCTATCACAATCTTTATAAACGTTTAACGTTTGATTACTTCAAATATTAAGTTTTTCTGAAAATGCAATTGAAAATGACTTCTATGCATTCCCCTTTTGCTTCACATGTCTAGTACCATCAACAAACAAATACATAAATAATGTTAATTTACACTGCCCCATGATTATTATGAACCACAGGCACTGTGTTATTTGTTGACAGCATATCATTAACAGTTTTAATAAACAAAACTGTGTACTACTGTGAGCTTTTTCCCATCTGGAGGACCAAAATAAAACTTCATCCGCTTTTATAAGATATCGATCTTTTTTCATAATTGCTGGTTTTATTTTCTCCACCGGAAGAAGTATGACATTTAAATAATTACCGACAGTAATTAGTTTCATTACCAATGTGTCATTTGCTACTGTCTCTTGTGTGTGTTTCTACCTCTTCTCAGTATTTGTATCTCCACTGCGCTGTTTCCTCAATGTTATGTGTCTGGGTTGTCGTTTACCTGGGAGGCCATTGCCGAATATGGACATCTGTCTGATAATAGAGTAGCATCTTACATGGCGCGGATTGCATTCAATCTTACACCGTTTACGCAAGGGAACGAACACGTGACAACTTCACCACTTGTCCCGCTAATGACTTCGTGGGTTTATCCAGACTACTCCAATGATCTTGAGAGAAATCCCAGAAAACCTTAATCGCAATACAACACCCACGTGTACGCACAACGGATTGTGGCTTGCACCAATTGCACCAAAATTATATTATTGTTGGCATAGTTCTTCTGTGTCCGCCCACCTTTGCTATTGTTTTTTTTTTTTTTAAATTAAAAATTAGATAACATATTAATTTTACTGCAGAACACCATGTCTGTATGTAAATGTATTTTTAGAATAACAGACTTTTACATCGTTTAAAGTTTGGTTGTGAAAACGTGTTATTTCTATTTTTTTTTCTCAGCGTTTACCTTAAATACTTTAATGTCTGCATATCCTTCTATCAGCTAAAATTATCAGCGATAAGGTTAAGACTTCAAATGGCTTTAGGATGTAAAATAGAAACGTGCAAAGCTCGTGTTGCTTGGAATCTCGCAAGCCTTTTATCTCTGCCTTTTGATGGTGTTTAATCTGCACCTTCAGTATAACCATTTAATAGTTAATTATAAACCTCCAATAAACGCGCTTTTCTGTCTTAATTATGCAGTTTAATGAAAGTTTCTTTGCAACTAATACATTTCTTTATATGCTCCAATTTTATTCCTGTTTTTATACGAAATTTTATATCAAAATACTTGATTTTCTTAATTCAAACGTCTAGCAAATTCGGTACACGTGTACTGGACGCCTTTTTAATGTTCAAGTACGAGTTTATCCATAATGTTGTGTTGGATTTATGTTATTTGATAACATTTTAATAAATATTTCTTATCTGAAATGTGAAAATGAAAATACTTGTTGATTGTAGATGTTCAATAGCATGAGCAGCCAGAGAGATGTAATCCAAATAGAAAACAAGGCATGTTTCAATCATTAATCTGAAACAGGTTTGATGTAATGATTTATTTTGAATAAATTCCTTTTTACAATCAGTGTGTTTCTAATCAAGGTGTGCATTCTTATGTTGAAACTGCTAATAACAGTTATAGAATAAACTTTGAATTTCTATTTATGTATCCACTCAGATTCAAGTAATTTATATTTTTAAATAAATCACCAAAAACACAATGTTAAATTTGGCTAATTTTATTCGAGCATGGTCATTTCCAAGAAAGAATTACAAATTAAAAATTCAATAATACTTTTACAAAGACATATCAGGAAACATTTTTTTTTTCTTTCATGGCAACATACATTGTATTTTAACAGTCCCTCTTCATTTTTAGCTAAAAAATGAAGAAAGTGGAATTTTTTTCATTTTTTTTTCAGTTGAAAATACAGTGTTTTCACAATATTGTATCAAAAGATCCCAAATTTGGAATTTCCAGTAACTGGAAAATAAAAGAAACAGAACAATTAATATAACAAAATTGAAAATTTGCATTTCACAATTAATGTTTCAAAACACAATAAATGTTCTCTTTACGTAAAATCTGCTCCAATCGTCAACGCCATGTTCCTTTTTACTAAAATATATCTATATATTGAAGAACTATTATACTGTACACTACAGTATGAAATAAATAAAATTAGGAAATACAAAATGAGCCACATAAATAAAATGTTATTTAACCTACAAATAAAATGAATGCAATTTTTGCTGTTCCAAAATAAAATTTAAAAAAAAGAAAAAAAAGTTTGGTGTAATACTGACAAAAGTTAAAGAAAAAAATACAGAAAATTGCACAAACATGTAAACTAAGAAACTGCTGCCTATTTGTCTAATACTGACAAGGGTGCATCAAAGAACAAGGTGAACTATTTCGTAATACTGGAGCTGGTGTTCAGGTAACACACGTCACCTTCCATTACACTGTACAGGGATGGCACTTGCAGAAACACACAGATTAAAAGGTTTGCATATAAGGCTTTTTCTTATTGAAAAACCACCTTACAAAGGCTTTCTCCTTCATTGTACACACTGCTCTCCCCTCTGAGTCTTCATGCCATTTCACTCCTTCATTTCACAGCCATTTTAAGACTTCAATATCTTAAAATCACACTGGTATTATATAAGTTTAACTTCATTTATACAAATTCTGAGGCCTAGAACAGTGTGGTTAGTTGGCCTGAAAAAAGGGCAAACTAGACAACACATTAAGTTGTAGATAAGTAATAATACTGACAAACTGTAGTGCAAACACTACTGCATTTTTAAAAAAAGCTGTATAAATATACATAAGCAATACTTTTTTTTAAACTTTTGTAGTGATAATAGAAGCAGAGTGCAATTTGTACAAGTGGCTAGTTTGTGCTATAGATACGATGAAACACATGGTTTTAGAATGTTAGCACCACACATATTTTAGGCCTTAATACTGTACAATTTTTAAAATTAATTTCTTTCTTTTTTCCTTTTTTTTTTTCCTTCTGTTGCATATCGCAGCTTCTTAAAACACTCCCCGCCACTTCCACCCCTTCCCAAAACAACCCAAACTTCAATCAATATCTCTCTTGGCAGAATCTCCACCCCCCAAAACCCGGTCCGTCAATACAAGCTTCTCAGAAGCTTCAGGCACGTGCACGTACAGCTTAAACACAGCAGCGTGTTTTTGAAACCAAGCAGGTAACAAATACTACTGGAAAAAACTGAAATAACAACAACAGTAAGAAACAAAAACAAACAAACAAATAAACCAACAAACGAAAAGGAAAAGAAAGGTGGGAAGCTTTCGAACGCAGTAGTTAAATCACACGCCGTCCTCCACATTGTCCTCGTGGTCTGATTTGGTTTCCGTTTTCCCGTCCACCGAGCTATCGTCCATGGAGTGCTCGGCGTTGTCTTCCTCGTCCCTCAGCGTGTCCGGGTCCGTGTCCATGCTTTTGATTTCGCTCTCTTCTTCCTCAAACTCAAACTCCTCGTCCCGCCCGCCGCCCATCTTGGCGTACGTTCCGTCCACTTCCGTCTGACGCTCTCTGGCCCCGCCCTCGGTCCCGCCCCTCATAATGTCGCTCCGGTCCTCCAGGTCGGAGAAGCCCTGAGGATTGATGCCCTGTAAGAAGGCCCTGTTAATCAGTAGCTCCGTGGGCTCCAGATGGCCCTTCTCTCGCGCCTCCCTCTCCGCCGCCTCCCTCTCCTCCGCCTCCCTCTTGCAGTAGGAGTAGCGGTGGTTCATGTGCTGGGAGTAGGAGCCGGAGTGGGAGAAGCGTTTCCCGCACTTATCGCACTGATACGGCTTCTCCCCAGAGTGCAGTCTCGAATGCTCTATAAGGTGGTGCTTGTGTTTGAACGCCTTCTTGCATATCTGACACTGATGTGGCCGTTTACCTGGCGGGGGGGAAAGAAAAAGGGAAACAAACAGGAAAAAAGACATTAGAACTATCCGCTCCTTTATAATTCAATTGTAAAATTAAAATGAAAATGTCAGGAGGAAGAAAGAAGAAAACAAAGGACAAACACAATAGGGAAACGATAAAAATAAAACAAAATAAAAATAAGCAGCATGCGACATCTCAAGTTACATTTTGTTTCCATTTGCATCGAGAAACAAAATTCAGATTTTTGCTTCTTCAACAGACTACACACAAAACCAAAGTGCACAGCTGGTATACTGTGTCCATACTTTCAACTTCCCTCTAGTCTTTATGTAAGGATGTATCAAGTCACCGACAAGTATTTTAAGCACAGGTGTGACACTGTAAGAATGTAACCCAAAAAAAGGTATTAAACGAAATAAAAACTAACAGAAAAGCTATGAGAGGAAAATAAAAATATACAATAAATGGAATCTGATAACTACTACAGCAACTTCAAAAGCTACTCGCTGATAGAAAAGCTCATTTTCATTCTGGGCTGTCTGAGCACCGTTCACAGCGGCTGAGATGCTTTGGATGCCGTGACATGCGAGGTGAAACCAGGGATGGGCCTCGTCGTTGGAGCATGAGCTCATTACATCATGCCTCTGAATTAACTTACTGAGTAAAAGTCCCCCCCTACGAGGGTGTTGGCCGTGGCTGCAAAGCATGCCCAAGCAGGAGCTACCCCTCACCACGCCCCCCCTCCCCCCACACACACCCCCCCGCCCCCCTTCAGATTTACTACAGCTCAGCACATCCGGAAATACAGCAACCAGCCTGACACACATAACAGGCCAGTGTGTCTCTGCTGGCATTTCAAACAGCTTGTGATAGAACTCCCCCTGACACACACACACACACACACTCACACTCAATCGCGCGCACATACACACACATCTGGCCAATCCCCGTCTGCAAATAGCCCTGGAATGCCCTCCACACCTTCTGTAGCTGCCATCCTCAAATGCTCAACCCCTCACCCCCCCTAAAAAAAAAAAAAAAGTAAAAATACAGGAGACAGCAGATTCTTCCCTGGCCATCAGTCGGGCGCATAGTGAAGATGCAACTGAGAGATGATGCAACCCTATGAAACACATAGCTGCACATTTAAAAATAAAAAGGTGGGGACTATTGCGTTCCGATCCAAAATTCCAGTCGCTTGGCGTGTGGCGACAAACTTCACAGCCTCACCTCACCTCCACGGGAGTGGCGCATAACTGAATAACTGATCATCTATTATGGGGGAAAGATGGAGGCCTCTCTCCATACACACAGATCTTTATAAGGAAGATAAATCTTATCTTATTAAGGCTTATTAAGGGGTCAAAAAAACAGCACCTGAGGGAACAGGCTGAAAATGCACAGCGAAAGACTTTCTCCACCCTCCCACTGAATTACTACATACCAACCACATCTTTGTCTCTTCGGACATACATTCCTATAATTTCAAACCGTTAACCTTAACTGTATTTAAAAAAAGATAATAATAATACCACTACCAATAATAATGAAAAATATTTTCTACATAGATGAGATGGGAATACTGGATGGGCATGCTGTACATGCATAGATATTTGATGGTGAAAATTTGAGATACAACAGCAGAATATATGAATATCATCTCTGAATTCTTTCTCTGCTTCCTCTCAGAGCTGTAAGTGAAATGGGCTGTTCTGCTCTGGGTAAGAGAGTCAGTGTAGAATAAGTACGGGTATGTTCTGTGGCCAAACTGGACCTCCGGGTCTATTCACTGTATCACCTTATATTCCACTTTCACTCTTTTGCTGCTACCTGATTTAAAGCATATCAGATTATCCCTGTCACCAGGAAAGAAACATGTTAGAACTCTGGGTTTAAAAAGCACCTTGGAGACTTCTCTGAAAAGATACACAGCTAAATGCTAAAGATGATAATCACTCGGGATTTTAAAAATAGCTAAGTATTAAAAAATATTCGGTTAGATGTTTCAAAAATATTAATTTAGCCTTGAAAAAACTGCTTAACTTACCGAGCCGCATCAATGCTTATTTTTTAAAAACCAATTTTATAAGTTGCAGTTAATTTCTCAAGGCAATAATATATATTTCAATAGTGCATGCTGATTAATGAATGGATACATTAATGAGTGATTATTCAATTTTTTTCAGAGAAATACCCTCGGTGCCCTTTAAGGGAACAAACAACTGAAAAAGAATGTAAAGAAACAGCAAAAGAAGTCGGAAAAAGAATTCAAAATGAAAAAAGGGCCACGTAACACAAAACACAAAGAGAGAGAAAAAGCATGGGGTAAAATAAAGTGTCTGGAACAGTATATACCTGTGTGTTCATATTTGTGTCTTAGAAGGGAACTGCTCTTCTGGAAAGTTTTGTCGCACAAGTCACACGCGTACATACCACTTTCTGTCTTCTTAATCTTCTTCCGGGACAGACAGGACTCAGGGTCCGTCAGATCTTCCAAGCCTGATATATATTCTGCTGTTGCATCAAGCAGCTCCCCCTATAAGATAACCAGATCGTTTTTTGTTTGTTTTTTTTTTCAATACACACCTGCCACCTACATTTAGGCACCTTATGTTAATTAGGGGTGTGCTATTCCATTAATGAAACTACAGAAGACCACATTTTTCATTTACTTGCCAATTAGTATGCATTAAATAAAAGTAACCAATAAGATATCCTGTAGTTTATATTCAAATATTACAATACAGTGTTCATGAAATACAACTCTGGTCTCATTATGAAGCTCAAAAAAGCTTATTATTTGGGAAATATCTTTTTTAAAAGTGTGTGCTCTTCTGAATAGGAGTTGTGGTTTCCAAAGTATGATATGTTTTAAGAATAATTACATGCACAGAATAATGAAAAAACACAAGCAGATACACACACACACACACACACGTAATCACACATACATGCACATACGCACACATATATGTTCAGATTTTTTTTTTTTTTTTTAAGTTTGCTAGGTTACCAGATAAAAAAACAAAAACATTTTATGTTCTCCAATTAAGAAATAAGTAGGCTATATGAAAACTCCAGCTCTCATTATGAATGAGGCCTTATTCAGAATATCATTAATATTTCCATATTCCATTTATTTGCATTCAAATTTGGTTGAATTTTATACCAGTGTTAATTATATGTTTATTGGTTCCTCTTACACACACACAAAAAAAAAAGATTAACACAAGAGGCTAAGGTAAATTAACGGGTGGGGGAAACATTATATTACTGTAAGGTCACAATAATGAAAACAGGTCTTGGCCATGCATATTTCCACAGTCTTCTCATTTCCTTCAACTCGGAGTGATTAAATCAAGAGTTACACTAAATTGCCAAAATTGAAAAGCACCAATGCCCTCATTAGAAGCACTTGCCCCAGCCTCAGAATGATTCTGGTTTTAAGAACAGAACACTGTAATTCCACAATCAATTTGAGCCGAACGCCTGTAGCTGTATTTTAAAATCTAATTTAATAGCTTAGCATTGGAAACATTATTAATATTTTTTAATTTTTTTATTTTTAAAGAAATGGTTTCCACTATGTTAAACAGCCTTCAGCACTTAACAGTAATGAACACTGGAGCCTGTGCATTATTCATCTGCATATTGAAACTCACTTTGGCTGTTCCCTCTTTTTAAAAAAAGAAGAAGAAAGAAGCACGCCACAGAGATGTGGTGACGGTATGATCTTCCACTCTTTAGGCACAGACCCCTTATGCTGGTTAACAAACGACTGCTGTCACCCACTCGGTTTTCACTAATTGACACCTGAGAGAAACCAAACCGGACTGAAAATGACAGTGGGGGGGGACCCTTTCCTTCATTCTACAGAAGGAGAAAAAAGACTGGCTCACGAATTGATGTTGTCGAGCCCAACAGATCTGGCGGAACCCATGTCTCATGTCATCATCACAGAACACTCAGATACCTCCTTCAAGTGTACCTCTTCACTCACTATACTACAGTTGAATGCTTACCTGTACATGATGCTTCATACTGTGAGTGTGTTATAATTACCAGCAGGTAACTGAACAACCAAAAAAAGAAACAAAACAGAGGCTTCAAGATTTCAATCCAAAAGCGTCTCATTTACCTGGAAACCTGGTTTCCGCTGGTACTTCCTTCTGTGCTGCATCTCAGCGAAAGTAGCGCCGGCCGCGTAAGTGTAGGCCATGTGTGGTAGGAAGCTCATCTGATCCAGCCCTGGGTACGGCCTCAGTCCCGGGATGCTGGCTTGGACCGGGGGCATGAAAGCGGCCGGAGCGAAGGCGCCCTGCGGCGGGAGAGACGTGTACAGAGGTTTCCCGCTGAAGGGGTTAATGCCGAACATGGGGCTAGTGCTTTTGTCCAGGTTGTGGCCATGACCGTTGCCGCCGCCGTTGACAGAGCCAGCGAACTCTTTCTTGAGATAGGCCAAGTTCAAAGGCTCCTCTCGAGAGGAGGGCACGCTGTTGTGGTCGACAGAGACGCTGTTGGGTTTGGGCCTGCTCTTCAAGGACGGGAGGTGCCGGTGCTCCCGGAGGTGTTTTGGCAATGACAGGTCCAGGGGCTCAGCCTGAAGGTCCTCCGAGGTGAAGCTGTTAGGAGTGTACGAGCTGCTGTGGGAGTTTTTCGAAGACGTGGAGGAAAGGTTCAAAGGGGATGGAGTGTTACTCCTGGAGTGGTCCAATTTATCACCTGCCACTTTGCTGATGGCCAGCTGGGTGGTTCTGGAGAGCCTGAGGGGTGCATCGCAGTTGTTGACGTTGTTGTGGAGCTCCGCTATGGAAGGTGAAGTGATGCGGTCGGCTGGCTTGACCAAAGACACGGGTGACCTGGCCGCCATGGAGTCTTTACTAGGGGTGTAGTTGGCAGCAGCCAGGATCACCTCTGCGCTGCTCCGCTCCAATGGCGGGGTCCTGGCGGTGGTGTACTGGTAGACTTTCTGCTGCTCGAACCACTCTTTCACAAATTCCTGAGGGAGGCCGACTGCTATGGAAATCTTCAGTAGTTCCTCTGAATTGGGCTCCATGTTCATGGCGAAGTAAGCTTTGAGCACGGACATGTGGTCCCTGTAGGGGTGCAGGGGGCTTGCCGGCCCCTTTTCGGATAGCATGGAAGAGAGCAGAAAGGGGCGCTTCTCGCCAATACCCCCCAGTTTATTGGGCATGGCGGGTTCGTTTGGCTGCAGAACTGCCTTGATCTCCTCATTCATGTTGCACAGGTACCTTTCGTGCTGGTGGAGGGGAATTGGACCTGGGAAGGTTTCTTTGCAATACTGGCAAGAAAAAGGCGTGAACATCATGCTGCTCTCGTGCCCCTTGTCCTCCATGCCGAAGTCTAGCGCGTGATTGGGCTTTTCCTTTTTAATGTTGCTTATCTGTCTCTTGGAGTCGGCGGTCAAGCTCTGGAGGCAGGCTTTGGCTTCGTTCACCTTCTCTAGCGTGTAGTCGATGATGCTTTTGGTGGTGCCATTGGGGCTGACCACTGGAAGTGCACCTGGAGGACCCCCAGAGGACATCAGCTCCTGCTTCTGTTCCTCCATTTGGGATCCGAGCTCTTTCATGTAGGCCTTGAGCTTGGAGATGTCCTCCGGCTTGCAGTCCATTTTCTGCCGGCACACGGTGTTGTCCACAATCTGAAGGACCTTCTGTACCTCACTCAGGTTGTTCCCCAGAGCTGGGTAGCCCAGCAGGGGTGAGTCCATACCCATCCTCAGGTGGGACATGGGGCTCTGGGCTGTACCATGGATGCCCAGTGGACTTCTGCTCCCCATCCCGTTGGCGTAAGGTCCCGACATCCCTCCAAACCCATGGGAGGCCATCATGAGCTTATAGTCGTTGAAGTCTAGCGGCTCGGTCTTGATGTCAAGGTGGCCGGCCTGGTCGAGGAGGCTTGGGGGCCGGCCGTTTTCCAGCTTGTGCCGGAGCTGGGTGATGGCGGAGTTAGTGGGGGAGGAGGAGGCTGAGGTGGGCGAGGACCCTGGTTTCACACCGCCGCGCATCCTTCCGTTTACCGCGATCAGGCCTATGCACTTCTTACTGCTGATGTGAGAGCTGTACGAGCCCGAGTGGGAGAAGCGCTTCTTGCAGTTTGGGCATTCGTATGGCTTTTCACCTGAGGAGGAACAGAAAACAAGAACTGTTTATTAATTTGATATTCGATGTAAGCAGATTCTTTGGGGTAGTTAGCAAAAATATACAGAATAATGAATACATGAGTAACTAACTCAAGTAAGAACTAAAGTAAAAAAAAAAAAAAAGGCAATCTTCTGTGACAATATTCCCCTAATTTAACTAAGTACAAGAGAGATTCTGGTACCGTGACAAAGAATCAGCAGAGTGACTCACTGATTGACAGTGGGTGGAATTTATAAAGAAATGCTAATCCGATCGATTTTGTACACCCTACATTCAAATTGAGGTGATGAATATTCAAAAGGAGCACACCAGCCCTCTTGCTACCCACCGCTGTGAATCCGCAGGTGTTCCTTCAGATGGTGTTTGTACTTGAAGGCCTTGCCACATTCTGTGCATTTGAACTTGCGGTTGCCAGCCCCTTGGGTCAGCAGTTGGTGCTGCGGAAAGAAACAGTGTTTGTGTGAACTCTGTGCAAACATCTCACAGCAAATATCTACCATCGCCCCACTGTGAAAGAGCTGTTCAAATTGTGCAAATTGTTTTAGAACACCTTGTCTTTCGTCTTTGAACAAAAAATGGCAAGTGAGAAAGAACAGTGGTGAGTGGTGATGATAATACAGCCAATCGCACACCTTTTTCATTCTTCCTGGAGCAGAAGACCAGGGCATTTGACAAGTAGCAATAATAAAACCCAAAAAGAATGTCCCGCTCTTTAGGAATAACAAGCCGACCAACTTGAATTCACTTATCATAAGCCAGGTCTACGATAAATTTCACAAAATTTTAAAGGCACTCCCAGCTTTGGAAAGACAAATAGAACTAGGATGTAAGCAAGACAAGTAATGTATACACGATTCTTAAAAATTCCCTAACAAGTAGCAAGTTGAAAGCGTATTCAAATCTCCGAATGGTCGCTTTGATAAATCTGGACTACACCATGTAGACTGGGTCTAGATACACTCTTCAGAGGTACCTGTCCCCACATGTGCTATTCAAACAAGGCCCCGCAATCAAAACATTACGACGGCAATGGCAGAGGGGACGGCGACAAATAACAGTGGCAGCACAGCGAGCGAACGCCCTGCACTCCAGGCGTACGCGATTAATTCAGAGTGGGAGGTGAGCATGTTAAACGGTTAGGAAAACACAAAAGATCTCTCAGCGGCGTAGATGCCAGCCCCCCCCCCATCCGAGGCTGACAACTGCTGGGGTGCGCTGGCTCAGCCCACATTCCTGGAGAGACAGATGGTGTTTCTCCAGACAGAGGGAGGGTTTGTTCAAACAGCAGCAGCCACCTTCAAAGATCAGGCGAAAGGGACCGGGGACGGGACCCCGTCGTTTGTGTGCTGTCGAGTTGCATAAACAACCAGCAACAGCTGCTTTACCCACCCCTCTGCCCCCAGTTTAGCCCCTCTCCCTCGACCTCCCCCCTACCCCCTTATTTGTCCCTCGCCCCTGCACCCCTGCAAGTACTGCTGGAAACCTTCATTCATGGTGCCACTAATGCGATAACATTTTCAATGCGACTAGCAAACCGGGAAAGCCACTAGCATGCAAAAGGGTCCTTCTGTGAATGTGGGATTCACCCCTGCATTCAGAGAAGGGCTGTTATGTCACTTAAAGCAACGCGGCTTAATATCTGTGTCTGGCTGTCCCTGTAAATGATGGAATGTATCATGAAATCTTTACAATTTACCTACTGCCTTGCACTATGATGTCAGAAAGTGCTGTAGTCCCTCTGTAATGCATAGGAAATGAAAGCCAATGACTTCTAACTCGTAACTCATTAACTCACTCAGGTAATTTTCTTATCTTCATAAGTGTCTTCAAAGCTTTTATTGGCAGCTGCCCAGAAACATCAAAGCCCCTGCTTTTTTTTCATAAAAGATTTTCTTAAACATTTTCACTCCCATCTCATTTCGTCTGAATGCAGTGTGAAGCGGCTTGTTAGCAAGACGCTAGAACACAGCCAAAATAGATGTAAAATCCAATTCCATTCAGGAAGACATAAACCAGCTAAGGATACAAAGAGCACACTGTATTTATGGCTTGGTTAAGGGGTTTGAAGTCTGTATTTACATGTTAAGTGATTTAGATTGTTTTTAAACTGTGAGCAACAACTTGATTTGCAAACGTAATTTACAACAGAGAGAAGGGGAGATGAAGCACCGCATTCTACAAAACGTGTGAGGTACCGATGAAGTAGGCTATGTTTGACTTAATACAAATTGGTATCTACATTTGCAGAAGTGAGGAATAGCATTACTTTTTATCCTTTACCTTCAAAGCTGTTATGATGTAAACCTTGTGATGTAAACCTTTTTTCACATGAATGCAAAAAAAAAAAAAAACTTTTAAAACTCTTTGGAATATGAGTTTGTAGACTGGATGAATAAGGAGGAGCAGTTTCTGAGAAGCAAGCCTGATTTTAAGGAAGGCTAAATGGCAGTTAAAGGATTTAATTTTGATATAGGAAATTACCACGATCATTTAATCCTGAGACAGGCTCTACTTTCTCAGGGCTGCCATCAAACATCACTTTACACCTCAGTCAGATCAATCACCATTACAGGGATATGCGCACCTCCAGGTTTTGACGCTGGGGTGCACTGAGGCTCAGAATGAGAGGGTGTAGGAAAGAGAGAGGGTGTAGCATCTCACCTGCTCGCGGTCCGGCTTGTGCGTGGCCACGTGCCGCTCCAGCTGCGCGCGGTGGGCGAAGGAGAAGCTGCAGAGCGAGCAGGTGAAGTTCTCCTCGTTCTTCTCGTGGCGGTACTTGATGTGCTCCTTGAGGGACGTCAGGCGCTTGTAGCCCCGGTCGCAGTAGGGGCACGTGAGCAGCTGGGCGAACGCGTCGGGGGTTCCAGGCTGCAGGTCTGTGAAAGGGGGGTGGGGGGGATGGGGGGGGGACCGTGTGTCAAATGATTGGCAGATCGACGGCAGCGAGCGGGCAAGCGGCCCGGGCTGGTTCGGGAGGCATCTCCGCGATCCGTGTTGCCGAGTGCCGTCATGTAGAGGCCTGGCACAAGTGCCTGTCTACAAACGCACACGCACACACACACACACACACGGGCACACACACACACACACTCACACACACACGCGTGCCCACGCTCGCAGGACAAGTCAGTACAAGTCTGAGTCAGCAGAACTCATTAGGTTGTGAGTGTACAAGCTATTTTCATAGCAGGGAAAGAGGCGGGGTTTATAATGGCACAAATAGACTGTGGGTTAATGGCAAGTGCATTCCCATTCTTAAGCAGGAAGATGGTAATATTCAACTCACTTGACTTCATGGTCAAAACAGTTTTTTCAAGGAGGGCATGTGATGGTTGTTAGCATAACCCCAGGAATCATTGTTATAAAAGCCTCATCACTCTTAAATGCCTCCAGAGGGTTTCATTTCGCCTTTGCTTGGCTTCCGGAGCCACGTTAATCACACTTTCCCAAAGTATGTTTCGTAAATCCTATCCCATTCCACCCAATATCATCTCATTTCCTTTTGCTCTCTTCCTGGGTGAAAGACGGAGGAGGACTATCCGATTTCATTCCCGCACAGCTGTTGCTGCTCGAGTCCAAAGGTAAATTCAGAGGCATCCGGCGAATCCGCAAACCCAACAGCTGCCCCCCACCCTCCCCTCTCCCTCACGCACCCCCCCCCCCCAAAATTCTTACCATTCTCTTCCTGGCCGTTGGCCTCGGGCGTGCCCAGCCGAGAGCCCAGCTCCTCAGGGGCTTCTGGGTAAATGATGGCGGTGTCGCTGCGTTGCAGGTACTCCTCGATGCTGACGGCGTGGTTCTCCCTCTCCTCCAGCTTCCGCTTGCTGAAGAACTCCTCCAGCTCTGAAGCGCAATCAACATTCTTGACTGAAAACATGGAGAGAGGAAAGAGAGAGAGGGAGTAGGAGCATGTAAGAAAGAGGGAGGGTGTAAGAGAGAGAGAGAGAGAGAGAGAGAGAGGATGAAATATGGCTGTTTCCCAACACCATAAGATGGTGGCATAACAAACACAGAAAACAGGTTGCTCTAAACGTGAGAAAGCATGCTGAGAAAACCATTATGGTAGTAGTTTGGGAAGTATACATCTGAGTTAATGTGTTGCCTTGTCACATAATGGCCGCTAAACCGAGAAATACGATTTCATTTTGGCAGAACACCGTCAGAAATGGTGGAAAAAGCTTTTAAAGATAAACATTTTTACAATAAAAATATTATCAGTTACACTAAAAAAGTGGTGCGGAATCAGCTTTGCCTGGGTAGCCGATATTGTCCCTTATTTCCCTTGTCATAGGTTAAATGAACTGGAATTTGATGACAAAGCTACTTAAATTCTGAATCTTTAGGTTCAGCCTGGCAGCCAAGCACTTATTCAAGCCAAGCTATTCTATTTAAAAAAAAAAAAAAAAACCTGTGTTCTGTCTATCCATCTAACTTCCTTCTCTATTTGCTTAAAGAATATTTAAATTAAGAAATGGAGCTTGACATAGAACGCGTGCCGCACAAATGCTCTGCGCTACCGAATGTGAAATCTACAGGAAGAACAAAAATTCTTTTTTTTTTTAACTGCGGAAAACACCCATTGTGTGCCTCAGAATGTACTGTACAGTTGCTTTTCTCCACGGAACCCAAAGGTGCAAAAGGGAGATAGCTACTCCGCGCCCGAAACAACGCTAATAAAAACCCACAACCGTCAGCCAGGAAATTACGGGCCCTCGTTGGCACATGCAGATTACGGTCCCCAAAACTCCCCCTCCTGCCAAACTTTGCTTCTGCTTTCATCATACTGTAATGTCGCCGCCATGGATATTTCCCCCCGCCTCCCGTGCGTCGGGCTGCCATTCTTTCATTCAATTAATCGAAATATTACGAGCTACATTCTATACGATTTTGACTTATATTTACAAGCTACCTTTTAATTTGATTGTTTCCTCACAGAGGAGCAAAGGTAAACTAGAGGATTTGCGTTTTTGTACGGTTGTTAACATTTTATGTTCCAATTTGTTAAAGGTCAAACCGGTGGATTGTGTCACCGGCAAAAAAAAAAAAAAAGGCTCGAAAATGTCAGTCTGTCAGCGGATCTTCAACGCTGTACGGCGCACCAGCAAACCAGAGCTGGGCCACTTCCTTCATTCTCATTAAAAGGAACTGAACTTAAAATCTTTGCGCTCTTGCACAGAGCAGTTTTCAGGCCCATGCAGACGGAGACACAGAGGGGCCGTGCTTGTGATTCAGAGCAAAAACTTCAATAATGCGCTGTAGTAAAATCTGATGGCACATGAACAAAACAGGTCAAATTTAGCACAAAATGAAACTTTAGGGAAATTACCTTGATGAAACCGCACCTGGGCGTCGCGGCAAAGCTGTGCTAACGATCCGTTTCCAAAACAAAACCCCCTCAGAAACAGAACAAGAACCCTGCTTCCTTTCCCAGGGTTTTCAGATCCTGGACAGAGAGCTAACTGATATTTATTTCTATGGAAACCAAACAGTCTCCAAAAAAAGATGTGGCAATTTTGAGGGGCGAGGGATCAAGCAGTCACAGAGGAGAGACGGGTATGCCAGTGACTTCAGAGGCGCCACAGCCAATCAGCGGCCCCAGTGATGACATCATTGCACAGGGAAGTATCCCCAAAAGGGCTGGTAGGTGGGTATTAGCTGAGTTCGCTTAATTAAAGATGGCAGGTATGACTTTGTTCCTCCGTTTCAAACAGGACCACGACTAAAAATAAGTGTACACATACACACAGGAACACAAATACAAACACACAAACACAAACATGAATGCATACACACAGTACCACACTTGGAGTTGGCTTACCTGTACCATTTCCAATTGACTCAAGAGTGGCTTCAGAACCCATGGTGTCATACCCATCTTTCATTTCATCTGAGGACAAAAACAGAAAGTACAGAGGGAGGGAGGGAGAGAGAGGGAGAGGGAGAGAGACAGAGAGAAGGGGGGTTGGTCAGTGCCGGAGTGTACCAAGCAAACTGGCTTTACAATGAGGCCTTGAGAGAAGATGGGGGAAATGAAGGGACTGGTTGGCCCCAGCTTGGCCTGCTTTTGTTTGCCGTCCTTAATGAATGCTATCGTCTACACCAGAAAGAGACTTATTTGCCTTAAACAGCAGAGAAAAAGCGCTGAGAAAGGCTCTGTCTCTCACTCCTGGGAGCAGGCCTCCCCGAATGGACAAATTAATTCAACACAGCCTGTCCACCTGAGCAATCAAAGCTGAGAGACGGCACAAAGGGGCCTGGCTTTTCCCCCTCTGACACAATGCAGCAATCTGGGACTGACAGGGGAGGGTGCGCACACACACTCACACAGACCCCAATACAAATACACCCAAACGCACGCACGCACACACACACACGCTACACATACACACACACACACACACACACACACAGCTATACACAAACACCCACACGCACACACACACGCGCACAGCTATACACATACACCCACATGCACGCACACACACGCACACACAAACCTGTACACCTATTTCTACATGCACATACTGAACACTTGAACACACACTCAGACACACACAGCGGGGGGGGGGGCAATCACGTGACTCAAATTCACAACGGCGGGCTTTATCTCTCGAGCGCCGCGCTGTTTGTTGTCAGTCACAGCCACGCGCGCGGCGGGGGGACGCCGCGGCCCTTTCCATCCCCGCGCCCGGCGTAGGTAAGACCCCCGAGAGGAACGAGAGCCTCCCGACAGGCCCGCCTCGTAAAACACGGAGACACAACAGCCTGTGACAACCGGGGGAATTCTCCGGGCGCGGCTAACAAGAGGGCACTGTCGGCGGTGCGCGCAGACAATTCACTTAAGGGGGCTCCCCCCCTCCCCGCCTCCGCTGCTCCTTCCGCCCGGCTTTGGAAATTAAATAAAGGTATTTCCGTGAAGGCTGCGGCTTGCCGTAAATTTGGCCGTCCTGGCTCTCTCTTGGCCCTCATGTGATTCCCGCTCGGCAGTCACAAGTGTAACGAGCTGTCCCCCCCCACCCCACCACCCCTGTGTGCGCGGGGAGGAAGAGAATGACCGCGTGCGGCCCTGTCTTTCTTCCTCCTTGTTTGAGTAACACCACCAGGCTTCCTTCCGTCTCACCACCAGTTGCAAGAGAAGGAACTACTCGGGTTTTTTGTTCTTTTGAGTCTGCACGGCGGATAAAATGGGTAACAAGCCAATCCTTTTAACTTGAACAAATATTACACATGTTCAAAGCATAAATTTGTACAAAATCATCAAACTTTACAAACTATGCCCTCCAAAGCAACGTGAGATTTGACTAAAAGCAAACTTAACATTGTGATACTCAAATGCACTTTGGTCCTGTCGATGAATAAAGTTTCAATTTATGCAAAGAAAAACTGAAAGACTTTGTCTGAGGTTTCTGTTCTTGTTGTTTTCACGGTTCCTTGGAAACATTTTAATTATTCTGCGAGGGCTCGGTTTCCCTCTGCACCGAGCTGATAAAAGGGCAGGCCCTGTGGCAGAGGTGGAGCGAGAAGCACAACGCGTTCCCCCCGACGCCGAGCTGCGCGGGAAGAGGCAGCTCGGCAGCCATTTTGCATTCGATTATGCGGAGGCTTTGGAGCGCCGGCCGTCTCTCGGCGATGACATCAGCCCCGGGCCGCGCTCTAAGGAAACGGCCCGTTAGCAACGCAGCACCAGTCACACTGGTGGAATGCAGGCAGTCACACGTCACCCGCGCGCTGTAAATATCGCTCCATTTTCTCCCCAACACCGGTACGCGCAGCACACACACACACAGACTGCCGTCGCTCTGCTTTTCTGCTTGCTAAGGGATCTTTCGCTTCTTTTCCTAGAAAACAGAATGACCGTAAAAACGGTACCAGCGGGTTTCTGTTTCCGTTCCGTTCGGCGGGCCGCAACGTCCTCTCGCTCTTCCCTTTTTAAATATTTTTTTTATTTATTTACTTTAAACTCGAAAGGACGCTTCTGCTTTTCCTTGGTAAAGGGACTGGTGAGAATCCGTCCACTAGGCGGTGGACTAAGCCCGATATCTCTCTTCACTTTTTGGGGCCCGAGTAAAAGTTTAGGTCATTTTTTTTAAAGCTCTTTGTCCGGCACGCTGGCTCCCATGGGTCTGAGGAACGTTGTTTTCCTAGCGAAAGCCTGGTGAGATCCGAATGTCGGCTCTCCCTGTCTGTACCTGATAAATCAGACTGGTATATAAAGGAGGCCCCCGCCCACCAAAGGGAAATATTCCCCTTTCTGCTTTGGCTCGGTAGGAGTCCAGAATACCTTTCGTCTGCTTCGCCGCTGCCTGTTTACTTAACGTCATCCATCCAGTTTGTTTTGAAAGCGTTCCTATTTTTCATACCCCATTACCTCTGGAGCAGAGGGCAGTAAAAACAAGCGGTCCCTCCCGATTTCTTACTCCTTCAGGAATATTCGAATGGGAAAAAAAGGAAAGGAAAACAGCGCCGCGGCTAAGGAAGAACACAGGTGACCGGTATAAAAATTCCTCGTTTTTTTTTTTTTTTTTACAACGTAGCGGGGCGCCCAGCGCCGGTGCGCTCCGCCCCGCGGCGGGGGAGAAGTGAACGTAGGGACGATTCCTGACATAAAACCCCGAATCCAGCGCGGGAGAAAAGCACACGCTTATCTCAGGCCAAAGCTATGTGCTGGAGGCATCGGTGTAGACAGGGAGGCACCATGTTGAAAAAATAAATAAAAAGCGGCTACAAGCTTCACGGTTCCGTTCTCAACGTCGTCAATCAGGCCGCGCTGCGAGCGGCCAGAACTGCGCTGGATGCCTCAGCACCTGAGGAATACGTTGGTCCTCACTTTGTGTGTGTGTGTGTATGTGTGTGTTTTATAGGCTATTACAGTATCAATACTCAACATGCTCAACACTTCTTCAATGTCAAAGAACATGCCCGAATTTCCAAATTGTTGTTTTTATGATTTTAATTATGAGCAAACATGGCAGATGTGTCCAGCACTGGCTACGTTCAAAGGACCTCCATGACGATGACGATAATCCAAATCAAACTCTCCACTAAATGTACTTTCTTTCTTCATATTAAAATGGTATACCATTTCCCCTTTCAGCATAGCGCCTAGCTAGTTCATTAGTAGAAATGAATTGGCTGGTTTAAATGGGGGGGGGGGGGGGTTCACAGGAACTCACCCGCCACATTCTGTTTCTGTCACAGGACTCCGAGAATCATCGAATCGTATTATACATGCAAATGGCCATCATAAAAATAAAAATTTCATTTAAGATTGTTAATGACTCTTGCAGCTGCTTGGCCTGTTTTAATGATTATCCTCTGCCCCTAATTAAAAGTATTTATCTTTCAAGCACCCACGACTGCCTTAGTGAGCTTCCCTTCCTCCTGCTGCATGTAGCACAGGTTTTTTTTTTTTTAATCCTGGGGTGTGGGGAGGGGGAGGGCAGCAACATACAAAACAGAGGCCAATAACACCTGCCCATTACCATCAGCAATAAATCATTATTGAAGAGATGTGGGAAGTCAGTCATGCTTGGATGAAGTAGAAACCTCTTGTACCTCTCAACAATGTGCACTTGGAGTACCACTATTTTGTTACGCAGTTCCCCAGAATTTCATTTGAAATGAGTTACACATTTTCCAATTGGCCATTTCCTGATTGAAATCACCAGGAAGCATTGAAATGCTTGTCTTTCTGAGGCTGGCCAGCACATGTAGGGTGTGTGCGTGTGTGACTGTGTGTGTGTGGGTGAGAGAGAGAGAGAGAGAGAGAGAGAGAGAGAGTGAGAGAATGCAATAGACCACTGATAGCCTTTTAATGGCCCATCCTTACCTGTCACATCACCATACGTCTCCACACAGACCCTGGTCTACTTTATTAGATTCGTGCAGATCTCTCTGAAAAATGAAATCCATCCAGAGCTCTAATCTGTGAACGATACCGGGGAGGGGGGCGGGGCCAAGGCGGCAAGCGGCTGCCACTCACCGTTGCCGTCCAGCGACGCCCGCAGCGCGTCGCCGTTGTGCCAGAGGTGGTCCGCTCGGCCGTCCCTCAGGTCCTCCTCGTCGTCCTCCTCCTTCATCACGGGCGCCTGGCCCGCCCGCGGCGACGCCTCCAGGTTGGGCACGCTCGCCGGGCTGCCCTCCGCCCCCCTCTCGCCGTTGAGCAGGCACTGCTCTTCCTCCGAGACCAGCGGCCTGTCGTCCTCGTCGGTCTCCGAACCCGCGTCCACCACATTCTCGTAATTCAGCACTGCCAGAGAGAAAAAAAAACCACCATCAGCGTCCCAGAAGCCATCGTGTTACCGTCTTTTCTTGCTCCCCCCTTCCCACTGCCATTTCAGACCCCACTGTATGTTTGACCCGAAACCCAACTGGGATCTGTAGTTTCGCCATTGCGGCGATGCCGGGTCCGCTACAATGCAGACGCACAGAAATAGCCTCTAATTGTCAGCTGCAGTAAATTGTCTCAGATGCCGACAAGCTGCACCTTTCAGGGAATCTGGATCAAGAGCAGGCTTCCGATGTCTAGCATGCCCTGCAGTTTTGATATTTGCTCACAGTGCTTTGCGCATAACTCACATGACTAAAAAAAGCCTCGCCACATATAGCCATTAATTAACATTATAGGACATTAAGTGAATTCCAAAGGGCACTACTCAACTTTTCCAGACAATCAGGCACCTATCGCTGGTAGAGGTGAAGAGTTACGCCATAACTACCGTGTCTTTAGACCTACAGAGCACACCCGCCTTCAAAGATTTTAAGGGACGATGACCGAGAAACAAGAAAATCTGAGACACCTACACCCCGTTTATTTCAATTTCTCCCACATCGACCGCATGTTTACCGCCGCTTTCCGAGACCGTGCCCCTCAAGCGCTTCGGAAAAGCTGCGGAAATCAAAGTATCGCGCCACGGAGGCCAGCGCGAAATGGGGTCATGACCAACTCGGGTCGCAACCGGACCGGTTCGCTGGCGCACGGCAGCTCTTCTTAAAACGGGAGGCCCCCGTAAATTAGCCCGTGAGCGCGGGGCGAAGGCGGCTGTTTGTGAATTAGCCAGCGTCCCTCCCCCGGACTCTCCAGCCTCCAGGGCCGGGACGTAAATTGTCCGCTCTAAGCGAGCCGCCGGAGAGATTAAAGCAATAAACACGGGGACGCTCGCGCGGCCGCGGGGGGGGGACGCGGCTCGGCGCACGGGCGTGCCGCACCGCCGAGCGCGCTAGCGCCGCACTTAAGAGACACGTACGTGGAGAGAGAGAGCGGGGGGAGAGAGAGAGAGACAGAGAGAGAGAGAAAAAAAAACCTGGAGCAATGACATCATGGGAACTACTCTCAAGACTGAGCGGTGGGAAAGAAAGAACAGGCAATTTTAAGGGTCATTTCAAGCTGTAGGTACGCCTAATAAAGCAATTGTTTTCGGCGCTAACAAATGCAATACCTCTAGAGCCTGTAGCCAGCCCTGGGTGCAGAGGAAGATAGCTAAAAATGTTAGGTGCGTTTATGTTCAAATTGTTTTTTTGTTTTTTTTTTTGTTTTTCTTTTCTTGACGGGTTCACTGCTGAACTTTTAGTCATATCTTCATTTTTTTTCTGAGAAGAAGGCAAGAAAGAACAAAAAAACAAAAAAAAACAAAGGCTATATCTTTGGACAAGTTATTCCAGGGACACAAAGATTACGCTGCATATATGTGTTGATAATATGATCTTTGTATAATCCACTGTCTGCACTTGCCTTTTCCCAACAACTGCGGAACAGGTGCAAATTAAAATGAAAACGGCTGTGGAGATGGAGCGAGCCGAATCCGCTGACCTGGACTGAATACCAATTGACGAGGGAAACAAAACCTATTCAAGAGGTGTGACCACAAGGGTTTAGGCAAGTTCAGGCTGGGTAATGCCCTCTGAGATAGAAAAAAAAAAAAGAAAGAGAAAAGAAATCCAAAGAAAGTGAGACGTTCAAACTTGCTGTGTGGTCCACGTATACCTTAGCACAATTGATAATGCGCTTCTATATTATTTCCCTTTGTGTTCTTGCCGCCCCCCCTTCCTCCAGTAGTAACGGAGGTTTAACCATTTCTTAGCAACGTGTGGGTGACTCCTTTTTTTGCTATGGTTTCTGGGGAGTTGGGGGGGGGGAGGTGTATTGGGGGAGGGGGGGGGGGGCTTCAGGCAACAAAGGGAGGCCAGAGAATGGACGGTCCCGCTCCTGAAAAAACGGATCAGTAGAGGAAAATGCACATAAAGACGGGTCCAGGAGGAGAGAATGAAAATAAGTTTTTGTTTAAAAAAAAAAAAAAAAAAAGGCCTTTTTGGCCTTTTTGGGTTTAGCAGTATGCCGTTCGGAATAAAACATGACCGTCCACACCAGCTTTGACTTCAGTATTAGGGGGTCCTGAAAAGAATAAGGGATGTAAGGAACAGAAAGGGGTGGAGGGATAGGAGAGAGAGAAAGGAAGAGAGGACGGACGATGGATCAGAGGCTACTGCTGGGGTTCCGAGTATCGAAACAGTCTGACCAAGAAATAAACTTGTGCCTCATAACAGCGACAACGCCTAGAGTTAACACATGTCACTTTCCCCTTACTCTCCCCAAACATTCTCTCCCAATCACAGCAAATTAAATAAGTCGCTCAGTGGTCCAATCAATCATCAACTACCAAAACCTGTGAGAAAATCTGTGCAGCAACAACATCAACCTACTGCCAGATTAGAATAGATTTTTTGATTATCCAGTATACCTAAACTAATAAAGATGTGGAAACAGCCTCCATCCTGTTGGAATCACTTTGCAGCTATAAAAATAGAAACAGACTTCTATTTGTAAGAACATTAAAGTTTGTCTTGGCATGATACTAATTTCTCAAGGATATAAAAGGTTCATAATAAATAAATAAATAAATAAACAAATAAATAAATAAATAAATATGGCAGCTTTTAAACAGAAATACATGCCTGAAGACTGCATCATGTTGAGCTGGTGCGCATCTGATATTTAGAATTTGGAAAAGGTCCGAGTTTGTGAAACACGTATTGATTTATTCTGGTTTGTGTGTGTGTGTATGTGGGGGGGGGGGAGAGCTGGACGGGGGTTGAGGTTCCGTGGGCATTCTCGCTTCTTGCATGTGCTCTTTTGTAGTGCTGCTGCAGTTGCAAAAAAAAAAAAAAAAACGCGGAGAGAGAGACCGTGACCTCTCGCTCAAAAGCCGCGCCTAGCGCTGTTTATCCGCGGGTCGCCAGGGTCAAGCAGCACATCTCCATTTTACCAGACAAACGCGACTGGAACCACAGCCCGAGTCCATTTTCATTTAAAGGAGGCCGCAGCCAGACGCCGGTCCACCATCAGTAGGTTTCACGCGCGGGCCCACAGGATTCCAGCGCTTATTTTTGTAATATGCCTCACCTTTAGCATGCACCAACCAAATATTATTCTGTTCTTTTTTAGACGAGCCCAGTAGCGCATGGTCTTGCGGGAACGCTAAAAATTCAGCGGTGTTGCCATGAAATATTGTTCAGATTTAAAATACAGAAAATGATGTTTAAAGAAATCCCAGTTAATGCTCGCACGAGGTTCTGGTTGACAACAGTAACATCAAGGGAATAAACTTGAAAAAAAAAAAATCTTCAGGTACTACTGAACGGGTCAAGTTTTTTTTGTTGTGCGCTTTGAAGCGACAGGGACTGCTTTAATTCAAAATCAGCTTTTAAAAAAAGAAAGAAGTCAAGTACAACTTCTCCAGCACAATCGCGCAGCACAAAGTAGAAAAAGCCGCCATTGTTTCAGTGACGTCTCTGACAGACGCCGAGAGCGGAGCCTTCCCACGTTCCATTGTGCTGCCCCATCGCAGTAATTCCAACCTGCTAATGTCGCCCGGGACGCTATTCTGTTCCTTACCTCTGCTCTAGTCAATCTTTTGTGTTCGTCTGAGGGGGCGACAGACAAAGAGATGTTAATGTTTACTTCTCGGGATTCTCTTAAGTTCCCTACATCTGACACTTTCCATTTTTCTTCCCTTAGTTTAAGTGTCACATCCAACAAAGGCAATTACTTCTGACATTTTCTGACTGATGTTACCTGTTTGATTTTTCTTCTCTTCCCTTTCACTCCCGGATTTCCAGTAAATAAAAGGCGCCTTGTTTCATTTGAATGCTATAGATAATTAGTGTGACATTTATAATTGCTGCTGTCCTGCTTAATGTCAGGCATAGACCTTCCTTAGTTAAGACTTTGATGACTTTTGCATTACATTGTCAGATATCAGACTAAAGAGGGTAGCTGATAATAACAGACACTGTATTGATTACAATGACTTTGGCACCTTCCAAAATGGCAGCCTGTGCACGAGGGTGTGTGAGTCATCTTTTTGATGTTCGCACGATAAGAACAGGAGGCCGATTAAGTACTTTTTGTCCTCAAAAAAAAAAAAAAAAAAACAAAGAAAAGAAACTCCTTTGGACAATGCTTCTCCTGTTACACTAGGTCTTGTCTTCGAAAGCTAATGAAGACTATCTTACAATCATTTGTGGCTGAAAGGGGGGAAAAAAAGCCTTAATAGCCCCTGAAAGTAGTTCTGTCTTCCAATAATGGGCAGTGTTACTGTTCCCCACATTTGATTTCTTTAACAGTAAAAGCCTTTGAATGCCGAGCCCTTTGAATCTGTAGAATATGTCTCCCGGACAAGAGCCAAATGAGACCGAATTTGTTTGTGGACTACACAAAAGTGCCCGCAAGCAAATAAACGCATAAACAAAATAAAGCAAATGAATGAATGGGTACATGGATGAATGGCTCTTGTTTATCCCTGTAGAAAATGTAAATGTATAGAAAATAGAGCGAGGTAGAAAACAGAAACAACCAACTCTTTTTAGAGTCACTGAGAAATCTCTCTAGGAGCCTCTTTTGTTCCCATCACTGCCTATGTCAACAGTTGCCGGACTCTGAAAAGTCCGACCAACTTTAAAGATTCGGTCAAGTTTTCTGAATACGTAACTAAATCCTCGCAGACAGAAACACGGGTCCAAACAAAAGCGAACGTGCGGAATGCGTTCCTGCACCGTCCGACGCGCTGACAGGGACGTACCTTTCAGGGGCGCGCAGACGAAACGCAGCGCTCACAAGGCGCTTCCCCGCAGCCTCCTAGGCATCCCGGTCAGGGCTACGGTGCGTCCTCGCTCCCCTCAGAACCCCGTCCAAAACAACCAGACCGATTTTTTTTGTTTAAAAAGGGGGGGGGGGGGGGTACCCAGAAAATGGATAAAGGTGTGCCCGGAAAACGGCAAACATCCAAAGGCTCCCCCCCTCCCTCCCTGAGCGCGGTTTCTGGGCTTCCCGAGCGGGCTCTGGCGGAGGTGAGCGGCGCTAGCGGCGGCAGGTTGTTTTTTTCCTCCAGGTGACGCGCGGTGTTCGCGGCGAGGAGGGGCACTGTCCCTATTGGAGGACGACGGATCCTCTCTCTCTCTCTCTCTCTCTCTGTCCTGTGTTGCTGACGCCAGCGGATCACCTGAGCGGCTGGACGGGGTGAGGGTGGAGGGTTGGGGCGGGGTGAGGTTGGTGGGTGCCCTAAGGTGGAAATGAGGTCACTGGCTTGTGGCCACAGACTGGTGGAAGTCTAACAATGACCTTTTATTTATTTTCACAGCAGCTGTGTCCCCCCTGGTTCGAAGAATAATCTGGCTTGTATCAGGGTGGGTTTGGTCCACTTTCATTATTAGAGATAGGGAGAGCAAAAATAACCCTTTTTACATAAAAGCAACTATTCAAATAAATCATAGCATTCTTAAAATCTTTAAGTTGTTAAAAAAAAGAGTTTAGACTTAATTTCATAAGTTTAATCTTTATTGATATCACTGGACATAGCCTAATTATCGCTGTTTAAATGCACTTCACTAAAAGTGAACACAGAATCTTATGCTAAAAGAGATGTGTGTGTGTGTGTGTGTGTGTGTGTGCCTGTGTGTATACTGTGTATGTGTGTGTGTGTGTCTGGAAGGGGGTTATGTGTCATGGGGGGGTTATGTTCAATAACTCCAGCCATGAGTCCCTCACAGTAGCCGGACTCTAATTGAATTAAACTCCCTTTTACTTGCAGGAGGCCAGTGCAACAGGCTGGAAAAAGAGAGCTCCAAGGTTTGCTCGACCGCTCCGCGGGTCCGCCTCTATTCGCCCCGGACGGGTCCGCCATCTGTGCCTCCCTGCACACATGTTCCCCTGCTCTCTGCGAATGTTCGCAGCCCCCTCCTCCTCCTCCTCCCCCTCCTCCCCTCCTCCCTGCACACGCAGAAAAGACACACAAGAGCTCCCTAGGCAGTGCCCGGGACCCGCGCGGGGAGAGAAACAACAGGGCGCCCGCCACGCCGACAATAAAAGGTTAACCTCCGGAGACCGCGGCTCAGGTGAGGCCCGCGTCCCCGATTCACGCCGCTCTCGCCGGCGTTAAACCGAAAGAAAGGTTAAAATTAGAAAATGTAATTTATTTGATCATTTCCCCGAATAATTAGAGTTAATATGGGTTAATTAATATGCAAATCTCTCAGCAGATGTTCTTCAGCGAGGGCCTGGTGAGAGAAAACAGCCTTCACTTTCTCTTGAGTGATTCTGGCTGTCACTTATTGGCTGTAATTACTGTAACTAACCGAATAAACATAAAACATTTTTGGAGGTCGAAACGGCTTCAGTTCGAGTCTTGATCTAACTGCCGTTTCTCTCGCACAAAAGGGAGGACAATTTCAAATTTTCTGCGACAATAAAAGGCTAATTTTTATGTTTTTTTAAACTTCCTTCCTTCCAGCGAACGCAATGAACTATTTCAGTTAAACACCCTTTTGTGCGCTCTTCAAAACATAACCCAAGCAGCGCTGAATACACTGAAAAGGAAAATACCACACAAAAGAGAGAAGAGCACCTGCAAATCAGAGTTTCTATTTGGACTCCGGTGACGTTTTTCTAATCTATTTTCACGTGGCGAGTTGCCAAACACAATCTGCAACTTTCTGAACAGTCCAGATGGATAATCTGCCATCTTCAAATGAGGGATCGGAGAGGTTTTGAAACCGCTGCTTAACAATCAGGAATTAAGCGCACGCATCAAACATTCATGTGACTTCCAAAACTGTTTTGTGTCACGGCGCTGATTTAAATCTCATTGTAAACATTTTACATCAGGTATAAATGTCAGACACGCAATAAAAAAAATACTGTATATCACCCAAGTTTCTATAAAAGTCCCGGTTTACAATGCAATTTCTTATACCTTGAAACGATTCATTTTTTCACCAAGTCTTAAATCCTAAAATAATAATACAAAAAAAAGATTTTTATTGTCCCAAAACATCTGAATAAGGATTGAGAGTAAAAAGACTGTGTGCAGCTAGTAATTAAATTATGGATTCATCACAGGCAGGCTGCATCTGAACTTAGTTATGACTTTGACAAATCATATTCTTAATTATATACACACAATATAGTCAGGTGATTGTTCAGATTTGCAGTATGCTTGAGAGAGTATTCTGCCTGTACTTGTGTGCTTGCTCCCTGGAGCAGGATCATGTACTGTACATGTCTGCAACAACCTCTTCATGCCTGAGAGGATAACACTGTAAGCAGACACTTATCAGTGAATGCTCTCTCTCTCTCTCTCTCTCTCTTTATTTATTTCTTTCTTTCTTTCTTTCTCTGAACTCCATTCCAAGTTTGGCCACCCCAGAATGAGCCACTGAGGGACAGCCCCTCCCTTCCCCAGTACCGCACACGCCCTATTCAGGTTTGAGTCGGCCGAGGCCTTGCTGTCGGCTAGGACGCGATCGCAGCACGACGTCATCGCCAACGCGTTTCATGCGCCGGCCCTGCCCCCGTGTGACCACCGCCCCCCCTCTCACTTCCATCACGCCCCCCTCATACTTTTATTTACCGCTAACCTCAATCCTCATAATTTTACTTACCGCTAACCTCAATCACTATATTTTTATTTACACCGAACTTTGTACTTCTATTTGCTCACCTTCCGCTTTTATCAATTACGCTCCACTACCAGCGCAGAAGAGCACTTTCAGCGACGTCTGAGGGGGGTGGGAGGCAGGGGGTTGGGGGGTGGGGGGGCAGAAGAGAACAGGCGCTCTCTGGTGATCCTGCTTTTCTTCGGCGCATCGAGCGCGTAAGTCAGACGGCGGTCGCATTAGTCAGGGAGCGCTGACGGGACATCGCCGTGACGGCGATCCCGCCATCTGAGCAACACGTACCAAACCTGCGCGGCGTGAAGGGGCGATTTCATCCCGTCTCGGCCGACGCGGAGGCCCCGGGGGAAACGCGGAATTCCCTCCGCTCCCTCGCCGCTCGTCCGCCGAAATCCGTTTTCAGTTACGGCGAGCGGGGAGAAGGGCTGCTCCTGAAACTGTGCAAGAAGGCCGCACTGCACCGTGCGTCTTCTGCCAGCTCTGTTACACAGCTTCTCTAACTCTGTTACACAGCTTTCCTGTGAACACCGTGAATGAAATTTCTTTCACAGTCTGCATATTCCGGAAAATTCCAGAAAAAAACATTCAGGTTTTTCATTGCAGAAATCAGCAATGTTTTGTTGCTGAAGGGCCAAATACCCCTATTTTAATAAAAAGGGAATCCATAAAAATGAATTACTCGCGCTAAGTGTATGCAAATTCAAATGTAAGCAATCAATGCAAAATTAATTTTGCCACAACTGATTAAAAGCATTAATAAATCTATATACTGTACTGCTTCAATCTGACTTTGTAAATTTATTACACTTCCTGTAAGATTAATTAGAATGCTACAATAACATATTGCGGCAGCAGAACAGATTACTGTACATTTTTGTTAATAACAGTTAAGCAGAACCAGGACCGTAATTACACGCTGTAACAAAGTAATTTGATGGCGATGTCTTCTACTTCTGCAAACGGGACTGTAAAAAAAAAAAAAAGACAAACTAGCCAAAACTACCAGACAGACTTAGTGATCGAGTGATGCGAAAATCGGCTCTAAAATCTGCCCAAAGCAGCGTTTGAACGAGGACCGCAGAGAGACCGCGTAAAAAAAACACAACCGTCTACTCAAACCGAGCACCGTTCAAAAAGCAGCGATCACGTTCGCGTTTTTTGTTTTTTTCTTCTGAGAACCTCCGATTCCCGATTTCGACGATGCAAATTAATCGCGTCAAAATACAAACTGCAATAAAACTACGGTGTGAGGGCACTGGGTACGCAGGAGGGGCAGCCGTCGAATTCTCTCTCTCAAATTCCCCTGTAAACGGCCCGCTGGCAGCCTAAACAACACCGACGCTTAATTCACGCCCTTCTCGGCAAGAGGTATTATCATTTTTTCAACGCGCAAATAGAAAATAATCAAATAAATACATTTTTTTTAAAAGCAGCTTCAGTCTGAAATGTGTCCATGTGGCTAACCGAGGGGGTGGGGGGGTCTCGCTGGCAAAGGCAGCGTGCTGGAAGACTTCCAAGCCAAAGAGCGGAGTTTAGATTCCATGTAATGGGGGTGGGGGGGGGGAGCTAAGCAGGGGAGTGTTTTCCTGGTGCTTCTTTAAAAAACACAGCAGAGGTAAAAAAACTTTGCGAAGGAAGGAAGAACAGCACTTACTGTCATAAAACTGTCCGGGGGGGGGGTGGAGCCTTCAGATGGGACCCAGATCAGAGAACAGAGGGCTGGTGTCCAGGTGAGGACCGCCCCCCCTCCCCGAGTCTGTATCCAAATCTGATCAGGCCCCTTTCACATGCTAATGAGGGCGCGAGTCGCATCTGTTCCCCTCTCCGCGCCGGGACGTTTGTCACCTGAATGGCCCCCCCGCCAGGTACGAAACGAGCCGCAGGAAACAGCCCCCCCCCCCCACCCCTTTTCATCCCATCCTCATCCCTTCGGCCCTCCTCCGATGCGGGACGGCTGTCCCCCCCCGCCCGCGAGAACACCCCCGGGCCTCGCTGTCACTACGCCTGCGCTGTAACCGGCCCCCAATTAATCACAGCAAAGCAGGGACCCCCCCCCTCCCCCCGCTAAACCCCTCCCTGCCAGCCCACACGGCCCTCTTCAGGGCCCTAATCTGCTGCCTACACCATGGCAGGTCCAGCCACAGTTACTGTGCACGGAACGACGCGGCGTTGTGTGTGAGCCCACAGGTGAACAGGAAACACGTAGCACACATATCAAAGAGCTCTGCTCTGAAAATGAACATCTCAAAGTCGCGAGTCTGCTGAGTCACACGAGTGTGTGTGTGCTTGTGTCTCTGTCTTAAAGATAGAGTGAGTTTGTGTGTGTCTGTCTCTGTCTTGGAGATAGAGTGGGTGTGTGTGTGTCAGAGAGAGAGAGAGAGAGTTTCTGTGTGTTTGTGTCTCTGTCTTAGAGATAGAGTGAGTTTGTGTGTGTGTCTGTCTGTCTGAGAGAGAGAGTGTGTGCGAGAGTGTATGCGAGCGTGGGTGTGTGTGTGTGAGAGAGAGATAGAATTTGTGTGTGCGTATGTCTGTCTGAGAGAGAGAGTGTGTGTGCGAGAGTGTATGTGAGTGTGTGCGTGCGTGCGCGTGTGTGTGTGTGAGAGAGAGAGAGAGTCTGGGAATGTGTGTATCAGTGCATGTGCTTCACCTTGGTGGGGGGTGGGGGCGGGGCTCTGAGAACCCTTTCATCCCTCCTCACTGGCTGACAGGACCTCTCACTAAAACCCAGAGTCCTGGGGGCCTTCTGATGGCCTGAAGTCACCTTTCTTTAACACCTAATCTTTAACTGGAGCTGTTAAACAAAACAGCACCGCCTCGCCTGGGGTCACCGTGTAGCAAAATAACTTAGCATAACAAAGCCCCCAAACAGGGCCGCATCCCACAAATCTGTCTTAGACCTCCACGGGGAGGACTGATGTACACTTTATAAAGGGACGGCAGCTGGCGACCTGCCTCGCTTTCGTCTTGCCCGCTGTCGCTTCGCGCGCCCCCCCTAAACCGCTAACCCCCCCCCCCCCCCTCCTCACCGAAAGAGGAGCGAGCGAACGCGGCTACACAAATGCGAAATTGTTCATGAAATCACCGTAGGATGGGAGAGCCGTATAATGCATATTTTTCGACGAAAAAAAAGGGCGCTTTGCATTACTGTATGCGCGGGGCAATTCCCCTGTTAATCACACAGATGAATAAGCATTAAGCATTCACCGCGTGAAACTGCAGGGTGTGTGTGTGTGTGTGAATGTGTATGCACTGTGTGTATGTGTGTATGTGTTTGTGTGTATGAATGTGTATGCACTGTGTGTATGTGTGTATGTGTTTGTGTGTATGAATGTATATGCACTGTGTGTTTGCATGTATGAATGTGTATGCACTGTGTGTATGTGTTTGTGTGTATGAATGTATATGCACTGTGTGTATGTGTGTGTGTATGAATGTGTATGCACTGTGTGTATGTGTGTATGTGTTTGTGTGTACGAATGTGTATGCACTGTTTGTATGTGTTTGTGTGTATGAATGTATATGCACTGTGTGTATGTGTGTGTATGAATGTGAATACAGTGCGTGTGTGTTTGTGTGTGTGTGTGTGTGTTTGTGTGTGTTTGTGCTTGTGTCTTACAAAGTATTTCCTTAAGTCCTGAGAGCGGCACCGGTACGTGAAAGACATTTTGATCCGAGCACCCCTCTGTCAGCCCCCCTCCCAGAGTTCCCTGCACTCGACCCCCCCTGTGATTCGGAGCCTGACAGCGGCGGGGTAACAGACGTGCAGATAGGTGCTCCGGCCTGTTTGTTCTCCTCTCTTCCTCTCTTCTCTGCCTTCCGATTCCCCCCAGCCTCACCCCCCCCCTCCCGACCGCAGCTCATTTATGCAATCATTTACCTGCCTAGTTCAGCTCCATAAAGGGGCAGGGAGGGGGCGTTGACAATCTCCCGCTGGTGCCAATATTATGACTCCCCTCCCCTACCGGACCACATAATTGAAAAAGGCTTTATAGAGGACAGAAAGTGTGCGACTTTCGAAAAACGAGTGTGGAAACACTAAATCTGAAATTGCATCATGTATGCAGTCTGCAAGAGCAGCTGCTAAAGGCTGAAGTGTTCCGGAAATGTCTGCGAAGGGCCCTCGTCCTCCTGTTGTTTCTTCTAGTCTTTTGTCTGAGGGAAAACGGTTTAGTCGTGCGGACTGCGTTCGTTGGGTCCGATCTCGTTCGACCCGTCGCGTTCCGCGAGGGCCCGCTACCGTTAACGCAGCCGAAACCTTCGGCCCGGGAGGGAGCGGTGACGGACGGAAACGAGAGCGGGAAAGAAAGCGGGTCCTCCTGATCCGTCGGCCCGCGTTTTACGAGCCGAGGGCCTCGGCGGAAACCCCCGCGCTTTCCCCTCCCGCCTCGCGACTCCGCCCGCGGGCTAGTGTTTCCGCGCGGCGGGCGATTAAGGGCTCCGCTCCGGCGAAAGCCGAAGAGCATTGTTCTCCCCGCTTCCTCAGAGCCGCTCCGGAGGCCTCCCCTCTCGGCTTAAGGGATCCCCAGCGACCGCGCGCGTATCAAATCATCATCTAAACCGGAAGTCATATTTATTCCGCCGGTCAGGTTAGGGCTCTCTCAGGCTAAATGGCTTGTACAATGTAAACTGAAGGAAATGGAGACCGAGGAAAGACTTCCAGTTGCTCCGTTAACTCCTGAAGTGCCTCCAGAAAGCTTTTCTTTTTTTCTACACACTGGACTTCAAAGCAATGTGGCTGTTTGATTAGCATTGAGCGCAGATGCTATTCCTTTTGAGCAGCGTCAGAGATAAATGAAACAAATCCCTCTCTTAAACAGAAGGCGATGAAGCCAACAGGCCACTGCATTGCTAGCTTTGATCGCTACCTCCCATTGGAGGACCGCGTTGTTAAAACGAAAGGCCTGACTCGGTCTCTGCGAAACGGCACGGAGACTGAAGGACGGCTTTCTGTCGCCGCGGAGATACCTACGTCCGCGCCGGTGCTCCTCACTTCCTCTCCGTCTCTTTCCTGTCGCCGACTCGGCATTTAATCTCGCGCCGGCACGCCGTGGGGAGGGGCGGGCTTCCCCCCTGGCAGACAGCGATTGATGGGGGGCGGCTGGAGGAAGGGTGCTTTGGGGGGTGGTGCGTAGCGACAAGGAGGAAAATGGGCGTTCTTTTCCCTTGGCCGTTTACTCTCTCCCTTCTTTAAAGACTGTACGATCGCATCTGCAGCCTCCTTTTTCAAGAGCACACCCGACAAAGAGGACAGTTCAGTCGATGCTCTCCCTGTTTTACACTTATCGCTGCAAAAATTGAGAGTAAGAGATTGAGTGGAGTTATGTTTTTATTTTGGGGGGGGGGGCTTTGTGGTAACTTGCGACCAATCCGCTGAAGTCTGTGCTATGTGGGTGAAAACCGATCCGCTGGGGAGCGCTCCCCCGGGGGGGTCGGGTGAACTGGGGGGGGAGACCCGTGCTTTACGGGGGGAGATTCGTAATATTTTCGAGGGAGGCTGGCAGGCGTGGCCAAGAACCCGGTCAGGGACACGCCCAAAAATTCAGACAGTGGCAAATACAGTCATCGCAGAATACGAAGACATGTTTCTGCTGCTCCCAGCACTCCCAAGCGTGAAACAAATCTCCATAATGGTCAAAAAACACGTCCATTATTAAAAAAATAAACAACACCCTGGTGAACACTGAAAGCGTCCGATGACGTGTTTCTTTTGTTTGCATAATAATGCAGTGCAGCGTTATCCTGTAGATGTATTTGCAGAAGGTGCATACGTTTTGTATTCTTGTTTGCTCTGGTCTTGAACTCCCCGCTGCCCGTCTTGGCGATAAGGCCCAACGCTGAGGTGAAATGTTGGTTTCCTGACTATCTCGCCATCAGTACAGGATGTCTGATTCACTTTCTGAAGTGCCGATTGATAGCAGCAGAGATAAAGAAAGGCTTATGTTTTTGTTGCTGTTCTCCGTCATTGTTTATGAAAACCGAGGAGGCTGGCCGTTGCCCGTACGCCCATTCCTCTGGCGAACAGGCGAAGGCTCCCCACACTCGGGCTCCGACAGGACGTGTTTGGGGGGGTGGGGGGGGTGGGCAGCTCGTCCCTCACCTCTTGTCTACTGCAACTTGCCCACTGAGTTTTTTCTCTTTTTTATTTCACCAGGCCCGTGTGCAGAAGGTGGTTTTCACAATAAAATTAGGCTACACCAAGAAAAATGTTCATTGCAAAAACAAGAGAGCCTTTCCTAGAGGAGTTACCAGCAAGATTAAGCAACCCTGGGCCTTTTGGATTTTGGTAACAATACCCCAGACTTTAAAAAATGTAGGCTAGACCCTAAAAACAATGACCCTTTTTGGGTGGTCTTGCACCAAAATGTTCTAAGGTAAAGTAGAATCTTGTTCTCCAGCGTTACCAGTACTCTGTGTTCGTGGTGTGGTTGGAAAATTTTAGAAATGGCTAACCTCACTTGTTTTATTAACATCTTTGTGCACGTCTCTGTTTCTTTTTTAGTTCTTATCACTTTTTTCTGTTTAAAAGGTGTGACAAGATGAAGGGCAGGTGGTTCCTCTTTTGAGCACGCTAGCAAAGTGACAGAGGCAGCACCCACAAGCTCATTAAAAGACCCAGAGGAACTAACAAGGCCCGTGCACGTCTAGCTGCACAAACAGCTTCAGAATGGTGCCAGCTGCACCGCTGTCACCCAGCCTGCAGCCCTCGGAAGCTCAGCCAATCGCGGCCTTTGCCCCAGTCTGCTGTACTGGAGGCCCAATAACCAGACAAAATTTTCAAGTCAAATCTAGGGGGAACAAGACATAAATAAGGGGGCAGAATAAAGCTCTTTATTCCTGTCGCTGTTTGCTTTACCGTAGCTGATCAGTGAGTACCTATTACCTGCATGCTTCTCTCCCGCATCCTTTTTCTAACACATGTATTTAAACCGGTCCCCAGCCCTTTCTTTATTTTTTAATGGATCACTAGAACACCTGACAAGCCATTATTTGACACTGTGCTGAAAGATAAAGGGAAAGGATTCTATTTTGGCCCGAAATGACTGGGAAACCAATTTCAGCGGCTGTAAAAAAAAAAAAAGAAATAAATAAATAAAAAGGGGATTCTCTGGAGACACCTGACTCAGCTGCTTGCAGGAATCAAATTCAGCAGAGAGATAACAGCTAATCATTTGTCACTCGGAGAAGCAATTCCCCACAATACCGGCGGAGAGCCACGTCGCTTTATTCTGGGGGTCTGTCAGATGGCGAGAAATTGCATTCCGCCTCGGCTGACCCCTGCTTTTTTTTCGGAGATATTTTGATTAGTAAAATAACCCACCCCCCCACCCCCTAACCCCTCTTTTCACCCCCAAGAGCACGACATCCCGCAGGAAGTGTGCCCCAGCTGCCGCGTCTTCCTGTCGAGGTCGCCGAAACTGCAAAGCTAAAATTCCTCCGTTTCGTGGCGATTCGCCAGCGCTGTTCATAAAAAAAAACCTGAACCATTATCACCTGAGTTCGACCTTTTAAAAAAAAAAAAGAAACGGTTCTGAAAGTCTGCGCCCCACCACCAGCAGGAGAGGTCTTCCGCCCGGCAGGGCCGTCTTGTTGACTCCCAGCGTAACCCCGGCTACCTCGTTAGCGAACGCGATTCGAAAATTCAATATAAAAACAACCTCATTCCGGTTCATAAGGTTTATAATTTGTGTTACTGAACCGGCTCCAGGAATGCAGACACAGTACACTGGCCATACTTAATTACATTACGCGTGGAACAGGGACGGAGAAAACATGCAGCGAACAAAAAAAAAAAACAGAAACCAAACAGTAACCCCAGTGTGTGAGAAGTACGGTGAACAACAAGCGAACCTGGTGATTTATTTTAAAGAACTATTCGATCGGCAATGGCGTATGAGGGCAGGTTTTCAGTCCACCTTCACAAAAATAAAAAGGTAGCGTCGGTGAACCTGGGGGCCAGTTGACTGGGGGGTGACGCTAGAGCTGTGAGTCTGCGATAAGGGGCCCTCACGCAGATACTGAACGTGTGCGTGCGGGAGCCAGGGCCCAGCTCGAAGGCGTGAAACGTCTTATCTCCTTTTTTCTTTTTTGTCTTCTGAAAAAAGGAGTTCAGTTTAAAAAGGTGTCTCTGCAGTAACGG